>NC_143555.1:153832142-154170000 GCF_054136105.1 Typopeltis vanoorti
GCCATTCTTTGGTGAACTTTACCAATATTTAACATTACGGCCACTTTGCTTGTCATGTGTTAGCCAAACAAGTGCCTCCAACTGAATAACGCAGGTAGAGAGTTGAAACTAGCACACCAAGCTCCCCGTAGATGGTGCTGTTGCAAATACCATTTTAAAATAGGCACAAAAAAGTCTGAATCACCGAGGGGGGATGGGGAGGGGGAAACAGATGCCATCACCAACCAACAGTCCATTCATGTAAATTAAGCATAATCAAATTCACCTGTAGATTTTGTTTTATACTCTTTCTGGATTGATTACGTTGAAATATTTAAAAGATTAAGTGATATCACTTATTATTATGATCACCATTTTAAGTATAAAGCTGATCACTATGCACTTCATCCAAATTAATATAAAGTAACATGATTTTGAGGGAAAACATGCTTACCTTTGATTTTTTTCTTGTTCCTCACATATTTCCACTATTTGCATGATATTATGATTTGCACATAGCTGAAGGGCTCCTATGTTGATTTGCACATAGTCCTTAAGAAATTCTTCTGCTAAGGCACGTACCTCCTTAGGCCATGTAGCACTCCACATAAGTGTTTGGCGATCAGGCTGAAAAGAATTTATTTTATCAACATAACCTGCTTTTGGTATTTTCCAAGTACAAAGTTTACCATAAGGTCTCTAAGATATGTTTATATATATATATATAAATTATATTACACAACATTTGATCTGCTTGTCTCAGCACATAAACTACCGATATTAGTTTCACAGAATTTCATAATCAGTGATGAAAGCCAAATGATTTCTTGCAGATTTCCTTTGTTATTATGGTATTTCTGTTTTCGTACAAATCTAATTGAGTACTGCTGCCTCATAAGCATATCTTCCTTAGTTGGTAAAATTGCCAACTCAACCTTTGGGTGATGATTTTCACAGCCCAGAAAAAATGACCACCACCCTGCTTACTGAAGGTCTGAAATGTTATTGCCATTTTTCATCTCAGGACTAGGTCAAAAGTTATCTCCCTCTTCTTTTTCCCTTGGTGACGGCCTTGATGAGTATGCTGAACATGCTATAACAAGCTACAAGGCCAGCATCTCTTCCATTTAAAGAGGTACTTGTGATTCAACAGATGTCATATGCACAATCTTTTGTCCCTATTGAATGTTCCTGCTCTATATGTTTCTAACATCACCAATGATGAAAGATACAATGAATAACAGTGATACTATGGTTGAAAAAAAATCTTCCCAAATATCAACAACACTTTAAACAACTAGAAATAAACTAAACAGAGCAGATAATTACATCAATTGCCTGTTCTGCATTTGGAGTTCAAGGTATTAGTAATTATCCATTCTACCTTTACTATGAGAGAAGAATTTATCTAAAGAAACAAAACAGTTCTACCTTCTATTAGTTGAGAGAACATTCAAACAAAAAAGAAGTATATATTAGTTTCTTCTGTTCCAATCACTAATAATAGTAGGAATGTTCAACGGTTCCTTCAATTTCATTTGAAAAAATTCCGGTAAAAAGCAGCTTGAAAATATTGGTATATACCAGTTGCCTTTAACAGACTGTATGTTCATGCACTTATTTAATGAAATCTCCATTGCATTCCTTAAATTTAATGATGTTTTGCATCCAAATATCCATACTTGAATTTACCACTATCAATGCTATGCTTTCCTTCTAGGCTTGTAGCTATTATTCTTCTCTTAGCACTCCCCATTTCACCAGCATTGACAGTGAAAGAAAAGATGCATGACACCAGGCAGATTATGTCAGTTACACCTGGATTCTTCGCTGTGGTTAGTGACATAGCTGTCAACATGTATGTATTTTTGTATGGAGGTAAATATCTTCCAAAAACTTCACTGAAATATTATTACTCCGCATTCCTCTTCAGTACTTTCTTGCTTTATATGTCTAATTTCTCTATGCACACTGAAGAACATCAGTTTTTGGTTTCGGAAGTGTTCTGCTCTGATGTCAACACAGCCATTTATGTATACGTTCACTTTTGACCATTATTACATACTTATACATATATTTTACAAAGAAACAAAGAAAACTTTGCATTATAAATAAATAATGATTGCAATTAATTAATGGAATGTGTATTTTAATTGAATAACTTATTCAAGAAATACACACAAGCTGTCCATTGCTAAGGCTATTTGGACACAATTCCTGCCATTCCATACTTTCACCTCTCTCTCTCTCTTTCTCACACACACACACATCTACACAGTATCATGGGGAAATCATCTGAAGATAAGTTCACTTCTTAGCATTAGTCTTTCCCTCTACCTCTCTCCAGGTCAGGTATAGTTTTGTAATTAAAAAAAATAATAATAATAATAATAAAAATTATGAAAGTTTATGGCTATTACTTCCAAAACCTTAGGGATAGACATGCAGTCTGTTCAATTAAGATCAGGATGTTGATGATGATGTAGTGTTTCCCACATTTCAAGGAATAAATTAATGAATTTAAATCTATTATAGTGTAACATTTTTAAATAGAGAATTTTGAGAGATTAATGTGTTTCCCACATTTCAAGGAATAAATTAACGAATTTGAATCTATTATAGTGTAACATATCTTAGGGGTTAGCATGTCCGTCTCCAGCCAAGAGGCTGCGGGTTCGAATCCCGCCGTGGGCATGGATGTTTGTAATTGTCTGTGGAAATACCAGTGGTGGCGGTCAGCGGTAGATGTCGTTGGTGTAGTTGCAGCCAATTATGAGTGGTGGAAGCAGAGTTGTAGTGTAGATGCCCTCCCTCGATGAGTCTTTGGAGGTGACAAATAATAATAATATTATTTATACGGCTATTTTGGCCTGTTTCCATTTAGGAGTGTCCCTTATTTTAAATACATTGGCTTTTTACTCAAGAATTTTTTTAAGGCATTATAAGTGTATTTTAGAGGTAAATATATGCAGACTAATAGAGGAAGAAATTTTGCACATACCTTGTTTGGATGTTACGATGTCTTCGTTCTCCATACTTCTGCTGTTAGGTCGATAAAGGGGGATAAGAAGTGTGGAGTGGTTGTTTGAGGCAAGGGGGGAAGATTAAATTAGAAAACCTGGGTTTTTTAAAAAATAATATATATACATATATGTATATTATTATATTTAAGGGTGCTTCTTTGGGAAAAAAGAAAGGAATTTATGGGAAACAGGACCGGGGGAGAGCGTTAACCGGGTGAAAGCCGTTTTGATCGTGTATTGTCATTGGAACATTTCGGGAAAAGTGTAGGGCTATGTCATGACGGCTTGGTGTATCTGCCTTAGAAGGACTTTTCGCTTATTGGTTGGAGTTGTGACCTAATTTTTATGTTGTGGAGTTTCCAACACTCAGAAATTAGGTAGGGTCGGTGGATGTTGATTGAGTTTTTGTCACATTTTATGGCCATTGTTTCCGATATTCTAAGTATTGTTTCGTTGTCTTGTTTGTCTATTATTATGGCCTTGTCAATTTGCGGGATATGTTTCTGTTCAAGGGAATGAACTGCTATTTCTGTCTTCCCTGTACTCTGTATTTTATTTTTCTTTTTGATGTTGCGTTTTTTTTTGTGTTTAAATGTTCTGGAGTACAGATGTTACAGTCACGGAAGTGTTCTTGTGGCCCATAAAGTCTAGCCCATAAAGACCTGATGGTAGAACCTGTGTAAGTGATATCACAGTCTTTTTTGGCAAGGAAATTTGTAGACTACATTGTGGTGTTCTAGCATTTCTTTGTGTGTGAGAGATTTAGTGGGTTTTAAGAGAGTTGCTAATTAGACATTGTGTGTACAATGTCTAACGTTCTGGGGATATCCACATGGTGAATACTAGCTTATAGTCCGTGTGTTTGAAAATGTATTTGTAGGCTTTGTATGTGTTTTGTATGTATGGCAGTTTGATAATCTTTCGTGTTGGGAAGTCTGTTTCGGTTGTAGGGTTGTTTTGATGGGTTTTTGTTGTTCTGTTTGCGTAATTTATTAGTTGTGTGGGATAGTTGTGATTTTTAAAAACCTGTGTTAAATTATTTAATTCTATGTTGAGATAATTACGATTAGTTGAGAATCTGCAAGCATTTATAAATTGTGAGAAGATGATTGATTTTTTAACTGAATATAGATGGTATGAACTGAAATGGAGGTAGTTTCCGATATGTGTGGGTTTGTGGTATATTTTTGTGGCTAATTTGTTGTTAGTTCTGATTAATGCCAGGTTTAAGAAATTGATGGATTTATTCTGTTCAGTTTCCATGGTGAATTTTAGTCTGTTGCCGTAATTGTTAAGGGATGTTTGTAAGGTGGTGATGTGTGTAGGTTCTCCAATGCATAGAATGTCATCCACGTATCTGTCATAACAGGTGATGACAGGGGAGGAGTGATTCTATGTGTGCCAGGAATAATTCTGCTAGTTGTTCACTGATATTTTGGCCCATATGGAGATCAAAAATTTGAACATATATGTTGTTGTTGAACTTAAAGCGGTTAGCTGATATTATGAGTTTGATCAAGTTTATGATGATGTCATTTGGTGTTAATTTTGTGGGTGCGTGCAGAGTGTGGTCCTCTGTGAGTAGTGTGTGTACAATGTCTAATGTTCTGGGGATGTCCACATTAGTGTATAATAAAGTTGCATCCAACGAGGAGAGAACGTCATCCTGGGATAAAGTAATGTTATTTATTTTCTGGAATAGGTCATCCGTATTTTTTTAAAAAAATAAATAACATTACTTTATCCCGAGAAGATGTTCTCTCCTCGTAGGATGCAACTTCATTATACACTAACTTGGATGTCCCCAGAACATTAGACATCGTACACACTACTCACAGAGGACCACACTCTGCACGCACCCACAAAATTAACACCAAATGACATCATAAACTTGATCAAACTCATAATATCAGCTAACTTCTTTAAGTTCAATAACAACATATATTCCTGGCACACATAGAATCACTTCTATCCCCCCCCCCCACGGCATCACCTTTTATGGCAGATACGTGGACGACATTCTATGCATTGGAGAACCTACACACATCACTACCTTACAAACATCCCTTAACAATAACAGCAACAGACTAAAATTCACCATGGAAACTGAACAGAACAAATCCATCAATTTCTTAAACCTGGTATTAATCAGAACTAACAATAAAACAGCCACGAAAATATACCACAAATCCACACATATCGGAAACTACTTCCATTTCAGTTCATACCATCCATATTCAGTTAAAAAAATTGGTCATCCTATCACAAGTTATAAATGCTTACAAATTCTCAACTAACCGTAATTATCTCAACATAGAATTAAATAATTTAAAACAGATTTTTAAAAATCACAACTATCCCACACAACTAATAAATTATGCAAACAGAACAGCAAAAACCCATCAAAACAACCCTAGGTTGTTTTGACGCCAACAAATACATTTGCAAACACACGGACTATAAGCTAGTATTCACCACGAACCAAAAATTAGCAACTCTCCTAAAACCCACTAAATCTCTCACACACAAAAAAATGCTAGAATACCACAATGTAGTCTACAAATTCCTTTCCAAAAAGACTGCAATATCACTTACACAGGTTCTACCATCAGGTCTTTATGGGCTAGACTACAAGAACACTTCTGTGACTGTAACATCCCTATTCCAGAACATTTAAACACAAAAAAAAATGCAAAATCAAAAAGAAAAATAAAATACGGAGTACAGGGAAGACAGAAATAGCAGTTCACACCCTTGAACAGAAACATATTCCCGCAAATTGACAAGGTCATAATAATAGACAAACAAGACAACACTTAGAATATCGGAAACAACAGCCATAAAATGTGACGAAAACTCAATCAACGTCCGCTGACCCTACCTAATTTCTGAGTGTTGGAAGCTCCACAACATAAAAATTAGGTCACGACTCCAACCAATAAGCAAAAACAAAAGTCCTTCTAAGGCAGATACACCAAGTCGTCATGACATAGCCCTACACTTTTCCCGAAATGTTCTGATGACGATACACGATCGAAATGGCTCACAATGCTCTGTTTTTAATGATCTCCCTGGCTCTGTTTCCCATAAATCCCTTTCTTTTTTCCCAAAGAATAGCCTTAAATATAATAATACAGTAAAACCTCTTTTTTACACTTTTCAGGGGACTGATAGGAAAAAGTGTAAATAGCACGAAATGTAAAAAAAAAGATTAAAAAAGGCTAATAGATGACTTACTGCTAGTATGTGAGTCTACATACTGCATAACAAAATTTAATAACTGAAAATAAATGAATTTACAATTACTTACATTTATCTATTTAAAAAAAATCTTTAATTCTTGATTGTTTTTGCTTTTCGTTGTTTTGACATAGTGCCAGATTGTTTTGCATTGAGTTCAATGCTTGACCTGTTTTTTACTATTGTGTTCAAAGTGGAATGGAGAGTCCAAGTTCTTTTACTAAATGCACACGTGTTCCGGCATGCCAATCTACACATCGCAGAATTGCCATCTTTTCTTCTACCGAAATATATTTTCTGTCTTTTTTCTCCATGTTACTAACATGGATAATCAACCACCACAACTTGAAAGCAACTTTCACATGCTAAATTACGTAGCAAAAATTCTGCAATATCAATTCGTACTGTGATTGAAAAATCATGATATCACTCATCACTACATTACTGCTGCAACCGTGCAAGTCACCGACATGGCGGAAACGAAACTTCTGCCAAAAGCAATGCTATCTGGGAACAGAAATGTGCAGATTTCTACAGAAATCGATTTGAAAATCAGTATTGCCACCCGAGAAAAAAAAAGCAAATCACGGGAAATAACATACACATCAAGTTGTTAATGGCGGGAAAACAACATATCGTAAAAATAGGCCTTAAGACTGGACCAACGGAAAAAGTAAATTGCGGGAACGTAAAAACAGGGTTTTACTGTGTGTGTGTGTGTGTATATATATCATTTTTAAAAAACCCAGGTTTCCTAATTTAATTTTCCCACCTTGCCTCAAACAACCCCCCCCCCACACACACACACACATTTCCTACCCCCTTTATCGACCTAACAGCAAAAGTATGGAGAACGAAGACCTCCTAATATCCAAACAAGGTATGTGCAAAATTTCTTCCTCTATTAGTCTGCATATATTTATGCCCTAAAAAATTCTTGCGTAAAAAGCCAATGTAATTAAAATAAGGGACACTCCTAAACCGAAATAGGCTAAAATAGCCGTATAAATAATAGTTTTTTAAGATGAGTAACATGGGAATTTTCCCAGAAATAATATCATCATCATCATACGTATCAAGGATGTAGGCCTAGTATGGCATGTTCAGGCCTTAGAAGTCATCGTTGAATCGATAAAGAGGACGTCCTGGTTTTCTTTTTCCTAATGGCTTGTACTTTAAGGCTTGTTTTGGTAATCTTTCTGTTTTCATTCTTTGAACATGTTCCATCCATCTATGTTTATATTTTTTAATTTTTTCAATTACTGGTTCTTGGTTTAATTCTTTCATAATATCTTTGTTTCTTTTGTGATCAAATAGGGTATACTTTGCATTTTTTCTCATAAACTTCATTTCTGCTGAAGTAATATCTCATAGAAATAATATCTATAATAATAATATTTAAATAGAGAATTTTGAGAAGACTTTCCTAACAAAAATTAGTCTAAAACTATAATTAGGCATAATCCACACCCTACAGAATATGGTGAAGATATGTGAATGGAATCATTATTATCTGGAAACATGGTCTCCCAAGCCAACAACAATTTCTGTATTCCCTTAATTCTTACAAACCTGCTATCAAATTTACATTAGAGCTTGAAAAAGATGGAAAATTCCCTTTTCTTGATATTCTCATCATTAAAAAGCTTGAAAGTGTTGTTTCTCTTGGAGTGTATTATAAATCTATGTATATGGAAAATTATCTTCATGCCTCATCCCTTCACCATCCTTCTCAAAAATTAGGCATAATCCACACCCTACAGAATATGCAGTTTAGATTATACAAAATGATAATCAACTCAACACAGAACTCATGACTCTAATTTTTTGTTCTCAATAGCTATTCCAAAAAAAAAGTTGATAATTTTTTGAACCTTACTGCTCATAATCAGAATATCCAATACAAATACTCTATCACAATACTTATGTTGGAAGTTTGACGATTAAAACAGCATCTCTTTACAAAGATCGCAGCATCAGAGTAACTGATGGATAGACATGCAGTCTGCTCAATTAAGATCAGGATGATGACGATGTAGTGTTTCCCACATTAAACTGTTTGTAGGCATCTGAGGTCTCCTAAAGATAGCATACCTTTCTACAAATACCCAGGAATAAAAAGAATTCCATGTGTGTGTGTGGTTTAGCCTACACAGGACAGACAATCTGTCCTTTGAGGACAGATTATTTGAGGTTAGAAAGAAAGAACATATTTCAGATGTTGACCATAAAAGAAAGAAAATACAGATCGGCTTTGGTCAACCATAACCAACCATGCAACTGATTAGAGCTTCTCAATCATGACAATAATATTGTAATATTATTGTCATTACCACTCCTCTATTTGTATCCATGACAACTACTTATCCTACAATAAGTATAGAACTTGCTTCCATAATAATTTAAATAAGGATTTAACCTATTGTGGAAAATCATAGAGATGAAGAAAGTATTAAAGATTAACCCTCCTCTTCAACCTTTGAAAACCTAAGTCAATTGTTAAGAAAATTAAATGCATTTGATGAATTTATATTTAAAGTGATTGTGTAATGTGTTTCTTTAGACATTGATGAACTCTTTTTGATTTGCAAAACAGAGATCTGATGTCTTTAGGAATAAGACTGCAATTCAGGAGATAATGCAGGCTGGCTTTATTTTATTTTTTATAAAATAAAGGACTCTCTCTGGGGCTAATTTCTAGAAAATCTCTTTGCATGCCTTGCAAGGCATGCAAAGAGATTTTCTAGAAATTAGTAGGAAATTAGTAGGACCAGAAAATGACTTTTTGAATTCCCAGATCTGAAGTTGGAGAGCACACGATATTGTTTGGGCTTAGGTCTCTTCTGGTCCTACATGTGGGGGACCATACTTTGATGCAATGTTTTCAGTAAGAAGTTACAAAAATAAAATAAAAATAAAATAGGCTATAGTTACATTAATAAAACCAGAATCCAGAATACATAGTGGTATATATTTAACTCACCCTTATCTGTTCAATTATTTTTCTTATTTGTGGTTCAAAACCCATATCAAGCATTCGATCTGCTTCATCTAAGACAAGATAAGTACAACGCTTCAAGTTTATTTTTCCTTCTTCCAAAAAATCAATAAGCCTTCCTGGGGTTGCAATACAAATTTCTACACCTAAAATGACAGGAAGAAAAGCAGAATTAAAATATGTAAAACACAATAAAATGTTCAAATAAAAAGAGAGAATAAAAGAAAAATTCTTTAATGGACCCTCCCTACACATACTCTCCCCCCCCCCCAAAAAAAAGAAGGCAACTCCTCAGTGATGGATGGTTTCAAATATCCAGTTGATTCACAGTGATTTTCTTTGTATTTATGATAACCGGAAAGCTTTAATAAAGGACATAATTATGGAGCAAGGTATATTTATGGTATTTGTCGAAGTTAATGGGTATAGATAAAACTAATGAATTTACTCTCTGAATAAATAAACATAAAGGAACGTACTTTTAATGCTTCTATAAATTTCTAGTATCATAAGCATAAAATGCATAGAACAGAGATTATTTTTCATCTTCATTAATGAAGTTCAAAACTAATAAATTTTCTGGCCAATAACAACCATTCAGAGCCTCCACAAGTCAATCAGTTTTGATGATACCCTTTGGCTGGAAAGATCTGGGATTCAAATCCCATCTAGGGCATGAAGAACCTTTATCAGTGTTTTCCAACTGAAGATAAGTTGGTCTCATATGGAGGTGGCAGAGTTTTCCCCTCTTGGAAACTTATCATTCCACATGCAGGCAAACAGGCCAGGAGAACACACATACATAATTTACATAGAAAGTATACTTATAGGCATAGATCTAATCACCACGTTATCCTGGAATCATGGATACAAAATCCAAGGATCCTTGGATGGTTATGGCCACCTCAGGACCCAGTAAGAACCAGAGAAAAAGAAGAAATAACACCTATAAGAAAGATTAACTATGGAGAAGAAAGCTGAGATCTGAAAAGTAGGGACAAAAATAAAAAAAAAATAAAATAAAATAAAACATCTTTATTGTTGAGTTGTCGTAGACACTTCACTTAATGTGACTAAAATGTAACAGGGGCACATTATGAAACATAATGAAAGTGGAAATATCATAGACCACAAAAAGGAAAAAAAAAGATGTCATTCTGGCATGTAAAGGAAAATAACAATAGTTTACCCTTCCTGGACACCTTAGTGATATGCCTTCTGAATGGTAACCTCTCTTTCACTGTATGTAGAAAACCCACTCACACAGGCAGATACATTCACAAACTTCCCCACCACCACCTCTCTCAACAATATGGCATCATTAAAACTAACAAATAGAGTCTATAATCTTTGTTCCAGTGGAACCTCTCTTTCAACAGAACCCAACCATATACACAACACCTTCAGTGCTTACAGAATTAAAAAAATAATCAATCCTTTCCCCATTCCTAACCATCCCCTTCAGAAGGATTTCAGAAATGCCATCACCATCCCCTATACCTGGGGCACATTGGAAAAAAGAAACAAGAACAGACAGGTCTTTAAAAAAGTACAACCACTACAATCTTTGAAGCCCAACTGGAAAAAACTGGCTACTCATATCCATTCTAGCAAAGTTCAGCTTCCTTCTCTCTCTCAGTGCCTGGAGTATACAAAGTACCCTGTTTCTGCAAGCCACTATCCATTTAGATGAACACAAATCTTACACTTGCAATCAAGAATGTGGTCAATTTGGCTATGTATTGGATACCACTCTCAGGATCTTCTGGAAGAAAACCACCATGCTCCACCATAGTAAATATAAAAAGGGTTAGAAATAAAACACTTGACCAAAGACTGCAGATATGAGAGTCCTGAGAAAGATTAGGGGCATGAACAGATAGCATAAATAGCAGTATCACATTAAAAATGAGGATATTAGGAAAGAACTTGGCATTGTTAGCATCCAGGAAAGTGTTAGTAGAGCTAATCTCAGGTGGTATGGTCACTTAAACAGAATGGGAGAGGAAATTACCAAAACAAGTGTTCTCTGCCAGGTTGGCATAAAAAGACCAGAGCAAGACCAAGGTATATGGAGATTGATACAGTAAAAAGTGCCTTAGAAGACAGAAATATAAGATCTAATAATCTTGGAGTCTTGACAGGTAACCGATTGATTTGGAGGAAAATTATAGATTTAATAATAATGTAAGTTTTTCATGTAGTATCATGTTCGGTACACCCTTTGAGGGTGCATGTCAGGAATTTAATGATGATGATGATAAAGATGTCTCAGTGATAGATGAAATTTGGCAGCATTAAAATTAGTTTTCAATCCTCCATTAAACTTCCAACATGATGTCCTCTGAGTACTTAAGCCTTAACACACGGATTGTCAAGCATTCGCTCAATAATACAACTCGTCTACTTCTGTTGGCACTACCCCTAGTGATTTTTTTCTATTCTACTTCTATATTCTATTAAAGTCACCTATGAGAAGTATGGGCTGAGGAAGTGCAATATAAGATTATCATGTTTGTTCTCATTTAACTGATAACTCAGGGATAAATAAACGGTATATACTGTAACAAGAAATCCTATGCAAATGCAAATTGCTACTACTGCTTCCAAAGCTATAATACACTGGCTGTGGTGGAAAGGAGTATGATTGCCCAATAGGACAGTTACCCCACCATGAGCAGGACCATCTCTAGTTCTGTCCTTTTGATCAGTTTTAAATATGTTTCCTGCAGATAGAAATATAATAGTTTGTGTTTAGGAAGAGCCTTGATATCATCAAATCCATGGTATGTTACATTGTAAAAATTTTCCCATTGTTTTGGATCTGTAGACCTGTCCAATTTTTGGGAGGTTGGAGGCTTACCTTTTTCAAGATTATATTTTTCATTGATTTACACAAAGTATGGATGGCCAGTGTCCATCTCTTCCTCTGGAAAAATATTTAATACACCATCTGATGTGTTAGGTTCATTCGGCAAGTTTTGTTTACATTTGGTGGACACAGAAGTATTTGATTTTTCTATAGGGGTGTCTGGCTGATTATATTTCAGTGATATCCTTCCAACAATTTTTTTTGACAAGTGGGTTCTCATCGAATGGAATCATTTTAGTTGTTTCAAGAGTGATGCCGTACATCATGCAACTGATGATCTCCATGATCATAAAGCACTCATGATCATCAAATGATGGAAGAGGAATTTGAGTTGCTGCTGGTATTTTCTTAACTGTAATTGCCTCATTACAAGAGGATTTCAGGACAGGTGGGTGGCAGTGGCTGGCTTCTCTGGATCCTGATTTGAGATATTTTGTTCTGTTTTTATCTTTTGAATTACCTTTTCATCTTTCCAACTCTGACATGCACAGGACTAGACCAGATGATATCCCTGACAGTTGACACATTTAGCATTCTTTCAGATTTATTATCATACACTTTTCTACACACATAGGATAGTAAAAAAAAAAAAAGAGAGAGAGAGATTCAGGAGAAGTAGCAAAAAATACAGGAAGAAAAGCAATGAAGAACAAGAATGAAATGGACCAGTACCATCATTAGAAGTTCCCCTCCACCATGGACAGGAATGAATGCAAACTTATGTGGCTGTATAGAGATGCCATATTACAATTTCTGGAGCAAACCATATATGCAGTAGAATACCACAGATTAATTTTAATAAACTAATAAACAAACATATTAGGGAAAGGACTAAAACTGGCATCAACAAAGATGCACGTGAAATATCTCATACACTGATGGATTATGCAAATGAAGCTTAACAGCCCCTGCAGTTCTTTTAAGTTTTTAATATTCCCATCCAGGGGTGCTTAAGGGTCAAAGCTGTGTAACTGACTGGAGACTTCCACATAGCCTTTAAAGGAATGCGGAGAACCGACCAGGGCTTCTGACCTAATGTCCAATCCTCACCTTCTCGTGGTGCGCCCTGTTGGGTATCTACTTTGATACTGAACGAATGAGGATGAGCTCGCAATTTGGGATTTAGCTGCAAAATTGTATACTTATTGGCTAAAACCAATATACAAAAAACATGGTACAACATGACAAAATTTCATGCCAGCTGGGACGTCGACTGGTTAAACAAGGCCCCCGTTGTTTTCACCGGGGAAACAGCGAAAAGTCAGCTACTGAAACAAATCTGATAGCACACCCTAACTCAACATCACCAGAGTTAAGGATCAGTAATATCAACATAAGAAGCCTGAATGGCAAAGAAATGGAGCTAGCTGAAGAATTAGAAAAGTACCAGATGAACATAATAGGGGTAACTGAAACAAAAAAAGACAAAAACTGGTGAGATCTTTCTGAGCAATAAATACAAAATGTTATATTCAGGCAATGACAATCAAGGAAAAGAAGGAGTAGCCATAGTATTCAACACAAAATACGAGGCTAATCTTCTTGAATGGCAGTCAGTCTCAAGTAGAGTAATGTGGGCAAATATGAGAATGGGGAACTGGACAATGAGACTTATTTGTGCCTATGGTCCCACAGAAGGTTCTACTAAGGTAGAAGTGGAGGAATTTTTTGAGGCTTTAGAGAAAGCAACTGACACAATGAAAGAGGAAAAGTTGGTCCTTGTTGGGGATCTAAATAGCAGAGTAGGAAATGATTGTCAGACATACAAAAATATTTTGAGAAAATTTGGAGAAAAGAGCAAAACTAATAATAATGACAAATACCTGTTGGATTTCTGCTCAGGACATGGACTGGTTATTACTAATACCATTTTCCAAAAAAAAATGTGCATAAATTCACATGAAGAGAAGAGGCAAGGAATAAGAAAAGTCTCATTGACGATGTTATATTTGATAGTAATGTTTTCTACCTTGTGCAGGACACCAGAGTGTACAGAGGATTTGAAATTGGAAGTGATCACTATTTAGTCTTGAGCTGGTTAAATTAAATTTCATATTGAAAAGAATAACATGCAAGAAAGTTCTAAAGCGAATAAAAGTTGAGCAGCTCTCAGATGTGAACTGTAGAGTAAAATACACAAAGATCATTGAAGAAAAAATGAAAGAGTTTGAGAGGAGGAACCAAACCTTGGAGATTCAGTGGCAAGCCTTGAAGAAAACCCTGATTGATTTAGCCACAGAGGCATGTGGTGAGGTTGTCTGCAAGGATAGAAAAATCAGAACTCCATGGGGACACAGGAAGTTAAAGAGGCAGTGAAGGAAAAGAAGAAAGCATATCAAAAGTTCCTGGTAAATAAGCCAGCTATTGCTCTTAGAGAATACAGAGATGAAATGTAAGAAAGCGAAACACTGTGTAAAACTAGCTAAACAAAAGTCATGGGAGGACTTTGGAAAGAATATAGAAAATAAATATGAAGAAGGTGGTAAAATATTCTGGAGGTTGTTGAAGAAGTTTATAAATAGAGGAAAGAGTACTGTAAAAGGAGTTAGAGATGATAAAGGTGACATGAAAACAGGAGAAAAAGATATCCTTGAAGTATGGGAGTAATTACTTTGAAAAATTGCTAAATGAAACAAGCAGTGATAGCACAGTGGTAAAAAACACTCAACAGGCATACAGTCAGGAATACATATCCATACTTGAAGTAGAAAAAGCCATCAAAGACTTGAAATGTGGAAAGGCAGCAGGAGAAAATGATATTCAACCAGAAATGCTGAAATATGGTGGTATAAAAGTCTTACAGTAGCTGCACTGCATAGTTCAGAAAGCCTGGACCTTTCACAATCTCCGTTGGCCTCCTCCAAGGGTGTGTTCTGTCACCCCTCCTTTTCATAATATTTATGGACTGGATTGATAGGCACAGCCAAGGCAGTGAGTGTGTCAGAATTGGAAAATGTAGCATTGGACGTCTGCTTTTTTGCAGATGACCTAGTTCTGCTTAGCTCTTCCACAGATGACCTCCAGTGTACCCTGGATAGGTTTGTAGCTGTTTGTGCAGATGCCGGAATGAAGATCAGTGTGGCCAAAACTGAAACATTTGTGGTCTCAAGACAACCATCCCAGTGCACTCTAAATGTAAGTAGAGTCCCAATGAGGCAGGTGGAGAAGTTTAAATACCTTGGGTCCATATTCACGAACGATGGAAAATGGGAGGTAGAGCTAGATACTCGAATTGGCTTAGCAAGCTCAATATTGCGGGAGCTTGGCCGTTCAGTAGTATTGAAGCGGGAGTTAAGCCAGAAGGCAAAGTTGGCTGTCTTCAATACAGTCTATATCCTCATCCTCACCTATGGTCATGAGAGTTGGGTAATGACCGAAAGAATGCGGACACGAATCCAAGCAGCTGAAATGAGGTTCCTTTGAGCGGTTGCGGGGCTGACAAAACTTGACAGAGTAAGAAGCTCTGCAATTCGGGAAACTCTCAATACTCAACCGTTGCTTCTCCGTGTTGAGAGATCACAGTTACGTTGGTATGGGCACCTGGTCAGAATGCCACTAGAGAGGCTCCCTCAGCAGGGCCTCTTTGCCAAGCCAGAGGGTGGGAGGCCACGTGGAAGGCCCAGGACTCGCTGGATAGATCATATCCAAAACCTTGGGTGGACACGTTTGGGAATCCGACCAGAACACCTGAGCTTGGTGGCAGAGGATCATGACCATTGGAAGTTCCTCTTGCAGCTGTTGCCCCCACAACCCAATTAGGAAGAGTGGGCCTTGAAGATGTATGTATGTGAAGTGCTGATTTCTAAAAGTGCACAAACAGTTACTTCAAGGTGAAGTGGGCAGGGTGCATATGTTTTTGTCAGCTGCACTAGATTAGGTAGTGGTGAGAAGTCAATATATGGCTCATGTGCTAATTGACATTTTTAAAGACATTCTGAGCATGGTTAACACTAAGTTATCTCTAAAACTGTAGTTGTGTGATGAGTTTCCTCTAGGTGCATGTTTTTCACTCACTAGCCTCAGACCACGATAGTGTAATATACTGTTCTTCATGAAGAATAAAACTTTGCATCTATCGAGGATAAGTTATAACAGATGTTATTAGCAAATTATAACTTTTTGTCAGCACATCAGAGTTCTTTCAGATGATTTTATATGTTTAAAATGTGTAATTAATGTGGTCTAGGAATGGTAATATAGTAGTAATACTGATTACATAAAGCCAGAGAAATATGAGTGCATGTTGTTATCACCTGATGTGTAGGGAGAGTGAAGTTATTCTATATAACAACAAATATTTATCTAATAATGCAAAAACCAACAATAAAATAGATTTACTCATTACCTCTCTCAAGATCTCGAACTTGGCTTCCTTTAGGTGCACCACCAAACACACATGTATTACGAATATAAGAAGAACTTCCAAATTCTGAACAAACTTGCTGAATCTGTTGTGCTAACTCACGAGTTGGTGCTAGAACTAATACCTGCATAATTATTGATGATTATTAGTTTAAAATCTTAATAAAATCATCTTCAATGTAAATATTAGACTACTTTATTATATTAGCAAACATTATTACTTTTTCTTTAGAATAATTAATCACAGGAGAAAAATTAAACTACTTACAATTGGTCCATCTCCTTTTTGAACTGGAGGTTGGTGATTTATGTGAACAATCGCAGGCAAAATATACTGAAAGAAATGGGATACTCCTATAATTAATCTGATAATTTCTAATACTAAAACAATCACCATTAGTTTGCCAAATATACGTATATCATTTCACAGACACAAAAAGAAGGCATCATTTATTATATCTAACCAATTAGCAACCAAGCATAATGTAGAGCAGGGGTAGGTGTACCAAAATTGCTAAATCTTTGATGCAAAATTTTCTCACATGCCAACCGAAATTTTGGGGAACATTATTATTTGCTGTCTTAAGTATTGGGAGAACCTTTTCAAATAATCAAAAATCACACTAGAGAGGGAAAATCAAAGAATAAGAGTGATTATTGTAAGTCATGTAAGATTGAATGTAATTTAATGAATGTAAAAATTAGTGATGGAATTTTTACTTAAAAGTCCTTCTACTCTGTTGATAGTGTGGATATTTTTTATTTGCATTTAAAGACGCAATTTTTAACATCAGCAAAGAATAAACATTAATTCTGAATTTTTTTTTTCGTTTTTTATAAAGATCAATCAGACATAAGTTTTTTTCAAGTTTTTCAATATATTACACTGCACAATCTCATAATCGTTTTACTTGACTAAAGCACAATAAAATAAAATTAAAAGACTTTTCTTTTATTAATTCTTAATCCCTTATGAGTAATACATAAAAATTACAGATAAAATAAAATGTTATTTTACTACTTAATATACTAAACAGAAGTTAATATTTACCATTTTTTAGAAGAAAACATGAAATGAAAACTAGAGAAATTAAAATAGTGGATGTTTTACCCATTCAGCATCAATGAGACCTGCTGCTGCATCACTGATGAAAGATAATTTATATCAGGTTTATATTTTGTAACCTTTAGAGATATCCATGCACTAATAGTTTCATCTGTTAGGCTACTCCTATTTCAAGACTTAACAAAGTTCATCACTGAGAACAATGATCCACAAGAATATGTAGATGCAGAAATGGATAGTAATGCTGTTGTTGCAAGGATTTTTAAACATACAAAAGTTTTTGGAATAGTATTCCAAGTCCTTAGTACCTTGTTTTCCACACTTTTTTCTATTACTCCCATCTCTAATTGCTCTTTTTCAATATTTTCCAAGTAAACTCTGAGGTCAACAAATTTCTGCCTCCAAATTGAGCTGATTTGAAAATCAATCAACTGCATTTCAAAATCATCCGTATTTATCTAAGAAAACATCTGCAAGTTTAATCCATCTGGTTTCATAGTGTCTGGAAACTTCATGAATTTTGCAGTCTCTTCTAATTCTCTGAACTTAACAAATTTTAGAAAGAACTGCTCAACATTTTACACAATGATGTTTAAAAATTGCTTTTGAAGACACTGGCAGTTGTTTTGTCATCCTTTTGGAGATCATGATGTATTTCTTAAGGTTTGGAAAATATCTAAATCTCTCACTATCTACATCCTTCTTAAAAACTCCTAGTTTCATTTCAAATGCCTTTATGTCATCAAACATAACATCAAGAGTCTTACCAGAGCCCAGTAGTTTAAGGTTCAAGTCATTTAAATGTTTGCAAAAATCTGTAAAGTCAAAAAGAGATTCATCTCATCCAGGCATTCAACAAATTGTTTCAGAACAAGACCTTGACTAAGCCAATGAACATTGTTGTACATTATTAGTCCTCTGTACACCGAATCTACTTCATTCAAAAGATTCTGAAATTGTCTTTTCAAAGCATGTGCAGAAATGTAATTAACAACCTTAGTTACAGTTTGCATCACTTCTTGAAGTTCCTTTAGGTCAGCTTTTGCACATAAAGTCTCCTCATGTATGATGTAATGAAAACCTATCAGTGTATGACCAACATGTTTTGCAAACAGATTTACAAATCCTGCACCATCTGTTGTGACAGATACCACTTTTGAAATATCAATTTGCCGAAGATAATTCGTTCATAACTACTTTACATATTTCAACCCCAGTCATACGCCCAGGTAGTGTTACAAAGTTAATCATCTCTTCACATACTTCATCAACCCTACAAAATTGAGCAAAAATTGTTAGTCTAGCTGATGATGTAATTCTTGTTGAGAGGCTTATACGCTGGTTAAACATGATAACTAATATTTAAGGAATTGACAGCGTATACTAGAAATATAGATTAAATAAACTTTAATATATACTTTCCGATATTTCGGCGAACGTCACGTTGCCATCTTCTTGGGAACTTACTACAAAGACACGTGCACACAAGTACTAATAACAGCAAAATGAGACTGAAGCTAGGAAGCTAGCGTTTTCCTAAAGTCCTGAAGAAAACAAACTGTCCTACTTTGGCCAAACAGGCAGGACAGCAAATATCAGAATCTCAGAACACAAGGATTACATCCAATTTCACCAGTACAGCCACTCTGGGCTTGCAGACCACGCTCTGGATACTCGCCACAGAATAAGATGGAAGAAAGCCACAGTAATACACCACAGCAAGTTCAAGTATGAAAGACTATTCATGGAATCAGCCTCGGCCCTTAGGAACATGCCAAACCTCAACAAATTTGGATGCATGAGACTGCCCCAAATTTGGGAAACTTTTATCAGAAGAACTTCAGCCCAAAGGCCAAGAACTACCAATATAGCCCAGCCAGGGGGCACCATCAGGACTTTAGGAAAACGCTAGCTTCCTAGCTTCAGTCTCATTTTGCTGTTATTAGTACTTGTGTGCACGTGTCTTTGTAGTAAGTTCCCAAGAAGATGGCAACGTGACGTTCGCCGAAATATCGGAAAGTATATATTAAAGTTTATTTAATCTATATTTCTAGTATACGCTGTCAATTCCTTAAATATTAGTTATTATGATGATGTAATGTCTGTGCTTTCATCAACACAAATAGAAAAGAACTTAGATGAAGTCAAATCTTTTGTTAATTGTTCTGCTGTATTCATTTCCAACTTAAGTATCCTATCCTTAACTGTTTTTTTACTCACAGACAAATCTTTAATGCGATGAATACTTTTTACCTTTTCTGATTGTCAAAAAGGAAAGGAGCACATTCTAACCATGCTTCTTTAATATACTCCCCATCACTGAGTGGTTTTCCATGTTGGGTAATAACTCTGAAACCTCAAAACTAGCAGAAACTAAGTTGTAACTAGGTCTACCTGAAATAAATTTCATCCAAGTATTGGACTGTTTTTTTTGTCTTGCTCAGTTCATGAGAAATTAATTCTCTTTGTTCTTGATCACTTTTATTGCTTAAATTCTTATGAACAGCATCAAAATGTCTCTTTACAAAAGAAGTCCTATAAACAACTCATTCAGAACATAAAATGCATAATGCTTCATTATCTTTCTTAACCATACCAATTTTTTCAGTCCAGTATTCTTTAAATTCTCTAATATCCTCTTCATTTGAATGTCTATGTTTCTTTGCTGGTGGTTGTGACATTCTGTACAATCTGTAAAGGGCAGGAAGCAAATAAAAATATATGATAATGGTATATTTATATATATAACATAAATATGAATAG
Source organism: Typopeltis vanoorti (assembly GCF_054136105.1). Classification (NCBI taxonomy): domain Eukaryota; kingdom Metazoa; phylum Arthropoda; class Arachnida; order Uropygi; family Thelyphonidae; genus Typopeltis; species Typopeltis vanoorti. The sequence goes on from NC_143555.1 coordinate 153,852,446, forward strand.
AAAAAAGGAGGAAGAAAGAAAGGAAGTCAAGAAGGGAATAAAGTGAAAGGAAAAGGAGAAAAGTAAATTACAACTGAATTACCAAAGTTGTAGACCCACAAGGTACATACAAAAAATAATTGCTTTCTTCGTACAGCCTCCAACTTTAATGAAAATCGGATCATTGGGTGTAAAAATGTGGACAGAGGTGTATGAACACTGACAAAAATTATAATTTGGATCCAGAAAACCTCATCATAATCACTTTCTGCATACACCTACCAAGTTTAAGCAAACCAAAAATTAGTACAATTATAAGCCTATCTACACCTACACACATGCAATGAAAGAGAAGGGTATGCATGCCATCTGATCACGTGCAGATAACACTTCATGCCATAAACATAGGTTATTAAAAATAACTTATGTTTATGGCAATGTAAAGAAAATTTGCATTTATATCTAATAAAGTAAACATTAATTGACAATAAATACTTCCAACCATATTTTAACGACATACGATTTAATTAAACCCAAATCCACATATATACACACTTTAAAAAACCAATAAATTCTTTATGAAACACAAAAAAATATATAAAATGATGGTAAAGGAGTCATGCCACCATGTCTAGCTGCCTGATGAATTACGCAACAACTAAATGGAAAAAACTTATACATAGTTTAAGTATATCATCAGTTGTATTTACTACGGTGTCCTATCAGTATATTGCAGAAATAGATACCTTGGAAATAGATGTTTGTTTCATTTCTTATTACTTATTATTACTAAAACAGTTGATAGTGTTTGTTTCTTTATCGTATTTTTTTTTTGGTATCACTTTACTTATTCTCATGGAAAGGCTTAGATGTTGATTATGCATTTTTTACTAAGTAATTTAAGGAAATTACAACGTCACTAGGATATATATTAAAAAAAACTTTAATATACTTCAATATTTCGGCAACGTCATGTTGCCATTTTCAAGAAACTTAAGAACAAGACACGTTTAGAAATTAATTAGAAAACTCTGCAGGCTCCTTAAGAAGGTCACTTCTTGGCCTGTGGAAATCACTAACAAATTAAAACCATTAATTCCCCCCCCCCCCCGTATTTATGGATTCCCAAAAATACATAAGGAAAATGTGCCATTACGTCCCATAGTGGATGGCATTGATTCCCTCCCACCACACATACAAACTAGCTAAACATTTGGCCAAAGCTCTCTCACACTATACTGGCAACACACCCTCACACATAAAAAAAACTCAGCCCACTTCAAAGCCAGCATAGAAAACCTCACACTCAAACACACTGACATAATGGTTAGTTTTGATGTCTCCTTATTCACAAATGTCCCACTCAAAGAATCCTTAGAGCTAATCCAAGCTAAATTTCCTCTTGATATCACAACCCTTTTTCAGTTCGCAATGAACTCGGGCTATTTTGTTTGGCAAGGAAAATTCTACAAACAAAGAGAGGGGACAGCCATTGGTTCTCCACTCTCCCCACCTTGGCCAACTTTTATATAGAGACTTTTGAAGAGAAAGCCTTAAACTCTGCCCCACAAAATCCAACCATTTGGCTTCGCTATGTAGATGATGTATTCGCTATTTGGCCATATGGCTCCGATGCACTCCTCTCCTTCCTAACACATATAAACAACCAACACCCCAGAATCAAATTCACCCTGGAAGAAGAAAAAAACAACCGCCTTCCTTTCTTAGACACACTAGTCAGCCGCCAGCCTGATGGAACCTTGGTTTTCTCAGTCTATAGAAAACTCACCCATACAGGCAGTTACATTCACCAACAATCCCACCACCCCTCCTCGCAACAATATGGAGTCATTAAGACACTACACAACAGGACTAAACTTATCTGTTCAAATGGCAATGCCCTAACCACAGAACTAAACCACATTCTCAACAAAAATATTGAAACCAGCACCCCCCCCCCCCCCTCACAACAAGGATTACTCTAAATCCATCACCATACCCTATATCTGAGGCACCTCAGAAAAAATTACAAAAATCCTAAAAAAACATGGCTTAACTTCTTGTTACAGACCATATAAAAAATTGGCATCGCTTATCCGCTCTACTAAAGATCAACCCCCCCCCCCAGACCTACCTAGTGTATACCAGGTCCCTTGCAGCTGTAAGCTGTCCTATTTTGGACAAACAGGCAAGACAGCCAATATCAGAATTTCAGATACAGGACTACATCCGGTTGACCAGTACAGCCACTCTGGTCTTGCTGACCATGCACTGGATACCTGCCATAGAATACGGTGGAAGAAAGCCATGATAGTACACCGTAGTAAATACAAGTATGAAAGGCTTTTCATGGAATCAGCTTCAGCCCTAAGAAACAATCCAAACCTCAACAAATTTGGCTGCATGAGACTGCCTCAAATTTGGGAAACCTACATCAGAAGACCTTCAGCCCAATCGCCCAAGAATACCAACATTGCCCGCTAGGAGGAACCATCAGGACTTTAGGAGAAATAATAGCTTCCTGCTTCTTCCTCATTTACTGTTTGTTGTGCCTGTGTGCACGTGACTTGTTCTTAAGTTTCTTGAAAATGGCAACGTGACGTTGCCGAAATATTGAAGTATATTAAAATTTATTTTAATGTATATCCTAGTGACGTTGTAATTTCCTTAAATTACTTCGTAAAAAATCACTTTACTTAATAAAATTGTATTCTATTAAGTTAAAATATTCAACTCAGCAAAGATGTTGGATATTTATTTATTTATTTATTTTTTAAGATGAGCCCTGAGTTGCCATGCCAGGAAAAAGTCGTTGGCATGCCATGTTTGGCACACATGCCAAGGGTTCCCTGCCCCTGACCTAAGGCAGACTTCTACAGCAAATGATTCTTATAAGCCAAAAGTATCATAAAATAGAGAAAATATTTTAAATAAGCTTTTTTTTTTTTGGTGGTGGGCCCCTCCTAAAAATTTGGGTACAAACAGTTCAAGGTCTTCACATAGTTAAATGGAGAGACAATGAAAAATTTGATAGTGGCAGGTCTAACACTGCAAACTGAATAAGCAGCCAAGTCAGTCTTTATAGATAAAATATGTTGCAAATGTAACATTACTTCAAGGAATTGTATGAAAGACTGTTACATACAGCACAAACATGGCAGAGATTAACTGAGGAAACAAACAAAAACTATAGTGCTCCAGGGCTTCTCTTTTTGGGTATCATCAGAGTAGCTTTGCTGCTACTGGCTTTAAGATTAGTCATCCAAATTTTGAGTAACTAAATATACTCACAGTCTGCAGTGAACTTAAAAGGAAGAGTCTTTTTGATCTGAATCTGTTTCTGTGTAGGTCTTTTTATTTCCCTTCATCTAACTTGGAGCAGCATGTCCACAGTGTGGTAAGTCTGCTAAACCAGACTTTTCATAGTACATAGAATCAATATATTTTTTATGTTCCTCTGGAGATAGAATCTTCAGACCTTAGAGTGAGGTAAACCCTTAGTAAATGGACAGGAATGCCAATATGATGTATGGTTGGAAGACAGCATAGAGGTTGTATTTATTTAGCAGTAATGATAACTTATGGAAGGCACAGCCTGGTATTTTCTCTAGGTTTCCAAATTATTTACAACTTATAATAACATATAACAACTGGGAAAAAACTTACAGAATTTTTTATTACTACCACAAATTTTCACCTTGTTTCTTACTGTTTTTAATGTAACTATACAACAATTAAAAAAACAAGAAAGCAAGTTATGTTACAGCAAGAGAGAGAGAGCTCAATTAGTAATGCCACTAGAGTTCCAAAACAAAAGTAAATTAAGCTGTAGCAGAACATAAGATAATAATAATAATGGTGAAGGAGTATTCAACAAGTTTTAACTCCTTTATAGGAGAGTAGGGAATTAATAATACCAATTCTGATGAATGATGACAATGGAAATATTTGTATAAAACTCAAGCAGCAGAAGCTGAAATGTGAAAGAAGCAAACTAATGAAAGATGGATTATTAATCAAAGCTAATCACTCTCTCTTCTCTATTGAGCCAAGTATTTTTGAGAGAAGCTCATAGGAAATACCACTCCAAATATGAGAACAGCATTCAACAATTGGCTAGATTTCTCTGATTTGTATAAACTTAATTGGCTATTCAGAGGTAAGGAGAGAGGCGGTAATTGTCATTGGCAATCTGTATGCTAATTTCAAAGTTTTGGGAAGTGAATACCATTAACTGTTCATTTTTTTTTTAAGGTTATTTAAATTGCAGAAACCTTTATGAACTCTAATAGTGCATTCCTGTCAACTCAGTTGACAATGAAACATACGCTAGTAAGCATGTGTAATATGCTCATTCTTATGATTCATGTTTTGAATGTAGTTACTAATAATCTCTTCTTTCTCCTTGATGATTTGCATGCTACATTGGATGAAATATACAGGGTGCTCGGGATAAATTTGACATATTTATAATTAATTATATTTTTCCGTAAGTTACATGTATTAACACACACTTCTCTTCATTTAAAAGTTTGGACCCTTCTTCATTCATATACAAGATGTCAGAAAGGATGGATAGCTGGAACCCACCTGAATCATGGAAGAGAATAACTTGTATCATGATGATTCGTGCCCGCCATCAAAATAAGGATATTACGACTGCTGCCCAATGCTCCCTGAATACAGTAAAAACAATCAGGCATGAACTAGAGACTTGCAATGGTGACTACGAGGATGTAGCAAGAAGAAAGATCCCTAGCAGACGATCTGATTGCGTTCGTACAGCAGAATTCCTCGCAAATCTGCAGGAACAGGTGTTGAAGAACCCTGGCATTGGAATTCGGGCTTTGTTCGTGGAGTTGCTAACTGTAGTCAAGCCCTGGATAACAAGGGTAGCCAATGGTAGGCCGTATGTATGGCAGCAGGATTCGGCCCCTTGCCACACCTCTGGGAAAAGTCAAAAATGGTTGTCTGAAAATTTCTACGACTTCACCAGTCCAAATGTTTGGCCTCCAAACTCCCCAGACCTTAACCCCATGGATTATTTTGTATGGGGCGCAGTTGAAAAAGACACCAATCGCACTTCCAGTAATACAAAAGCCCAGTTAATGGATAAAATTAAAACAGTTTTTGCGGCCCTTCCCAGGGAGACTGTAGCATCAGCTTGTTCGAGGTTCCGAAGCAGAATTGAAGCTGTGATCGATGCTAATGGTGGTTATTTTGAGTAAATCTTGTTGATAGTATTGTAATTAACTCTGCCTGTAATGTTTTTTTGTCAATTCATTAAATTTAATAGATACAAAGAAGATTTTCTTTTTCCTTACGAAACTGTCAAATTTATCCCGAACACCCTGTATATGGGAGTTTTTTTTTACTTCTGTATTTTTTTGTGTTAGCTGTATTTAGAAATATGCTACTCTTTTTTACAGTCTCAGATTCGTAGATGTTATTACCAGATCTAATATTATACCACCACAAGTCCCTTCCTTAATGTGCTGCCTAAAGAAGCTGTCCCTCATAATTCTATAGGCAGTTAGAAATGCAGTAGGTGAAAGACAAAGGAGTGTGTATCTGTGCAAAATGTAGAAAATGGGAAGAACTTCACAATATGGAAATTATTATAGCATACTTTGGCAGTATTACATCAGAAACAAGTGAATACCGCTTGAGAGGGACAAATAGCATGATCAAGGGTAAGGAAAACAAGCAGCATGAAAACAAGAATATAAAATTAGGGAGTGTAGTAGGTTTGAAAGAAGGTGTAGTTTTGGAATACGGTGTTGACTGAGAGAGCTTGTAGAGAGAGAGAGAGATGTGCTGAAAGAAGTGGAATGTATGAGGAATGACTTGAGAAGTGTGAATGAAAAGGAGACTGGAAACAATGAACGTAAAGCGAATCAGAGTAGGAGTGAGAGAAATTTATGGGAATGATAGAAGGGGAGAGAATAGGAGAACCAGTAGAAGAGAGGGAATGAGAGGAAGGCAAGACAGTGCAGGAACAAGGGATGGAGAGATGACAGGAAGGCAAGTAAGTGGGAGAACAAGGAGAGAAAGTGTCAGCGAGAAAGAGAGAGAGAGAGAGAGAGGAGTGGAAAGCAAATGCATGAAGAATATAAGCCACAAGCTAGCACAGTGACTAGCATGGTAAGGAAGGCTGACCATGAGATCCAAACAAAAATCTTAGACTTTCGTTATGTGGCCCGTAGGAGGAGAGATGATTGTGGAAGAATGACATTGTTGGATAAAAATAGGAGTAGAATGAATGATGCAAAGGACGTAATGGAGTTAGTTCAATGAACACTTTATTGGAGAAGTACTGTATTCACTCGAATATAACTCATACCTTTTTCTCACAAATTAAAGTTAAAAAAATGTGATGAGGATATAAATCCTCACCACATTTATTTTATTAATTAAATCCTCAATATTCATTATAATTTATAATTGTTCACATTATTTATAAAATGAATGGATTTAAATTTTAATTATCGACGTTATTTACACAATCAGCCACTCACCTTCATCACGCAATATATTTGAATTTTTTTGCGACAATGCTTATTGCAAAATTAATTATTTCTGGCAAAATCATGTTCCAAGCACTCAAAATCCAGTTGCACAACAGTTCTAATGATGGCTTCTTAATCCATGCACAATTCAAGATCGAGTAGAAGTCAATGCTCTCACTCCCACATTTCCTCTACTGGTCAAAAGATCACGTGACTCAACGAAAAAGGCAAACTGCTGACTATTGAGTTTAAATGCAGATTCTCTTCAACTGAATTCCAAAATATCTGAAACTGCCATAGCAACATTCACTATCTATTTCTTAAAGTTTTAAACTTTTTTTGTCTGCAAACTATATGCGAAACTTTCTAATTTTTTTTTTCGTAAAATAAAATCAGGGATGCAAGATATATGCGAGGGAGAAGTTATATTCGAGTAAATACAGCACTCTGAATGTCAATAAAGCAATGGGAGTGGATGGGATTTCACCACAGATTTCGAGAGAATGTGCTAAAGAACTATCAGCTGCATTGACCAGGCTTTTAATGAGAGTCTGTTAATGGGAAAGGTGCCCAAGGAGTGGAAGGAGGGTAAGACAGTACTGTTGCATAAGGGTGGTAGTAGAATGGAATGTCAAACTATAGACCAGTTTGTATTTCATCAGTACTTGTTAAGATTTTCAAGAAATTAGTAAGGGATCATTTACAGCACTGGGCAGAAGAGAGTCAATTTGCCCAGTCATCTGTGAGAGTCAGAGTAGATATCTGGATTTCACAAAGGCATTTGACAGGGTGCCACATAATAAGCTATTTAAGATACAGCACATGGGTTTAGATATCAAGTTAGTGAACTGGCTGTCTGATAGACAGTGGAGAGTGGTATCAAGGAAGCAGAAGGTCACAAGTGATCCCACAGGACTCAGTATTAGGATCTGTATTGTTTAACCTTTATATCAATGATATTGTAAATGGGCAAGGGGATATGCAGTTGTTGTTGTTTTTGTTTGTTTTTTTATATCTGATCCACACACGAAAGGCCACAAGACCTATAGCACATTAATGCTGTGTGCAGGCAAGAAGGAAAAAAAGAAAGGAGGAATCTGTTCATTTTGTTTGAACAGCTGAAGGTTGTATTCTTTGGGGAAGGCAGGGTTAGGGAGACTGTTCCAAAGAACAGAAGTAGATGGATTGAAAGAGGCAGTAAGTTGGTTCAATGAGTTTCAAGATGGATTGTCAAAGGCTGAAGTTAACAGTGGCTCCTATTCTAGTGATTTTGGAGGAAAGAGGAGGAATGATAGAGACTAATTCAGCAGAGAACTATCCATGAGAAATACATATAGAAGCGGCACAAGGCAGAAACCGAACATCTGTGAGAGGACTGAAGTGGATATGTGAGAGAGGAATCATTAATTAGCCAGGCTGCCTTCTTCTGGATAGAATCAAGCAATCTTAGAGAGGATTTTGGCACACCATCACAAATATGGGAGCAATATTCCATGACTGGGCAGATTTAGGATTTTTATAGAGTGAGAAGCTGTGAAGGAGTATATCTTGTGTGTAAAAGTTTTTTGGCTGCTGCAGAAGCTATAGTTGAAATGTGTTTGTGCCGGGAAAGATCAGAGGTGTAGGCCATTCCGAGAAGGGAAATTTGATCATGTTTTGATATCTCAGTATTATTAATGGCAAGGGGGAGGAGATGCAAGCTCTTTCTTGTGAGAAATCAGAAGGACTGAGTTTTGGTGATATTAAAGTTTACAAGTTTGTCCTTGTCCATTGGGACATACTGTACTAAGAGATCAGAGTGCAAGCCACTGGTTGTTATGGATCTTGAGGATTCTAATAATTGAGCACTACAAGGGTTGTCAAATGAAAAAAAAAAACAATGTAGTGTACTGTCATCAGCAAAGCTATGGATAGGACTGAATTTCTTTCACCTGCTCTCACAGAGAGCAGGTGAAAGAATGGAACCATGAGGTTCTTTGCATTGCTGGGGAAATCTGAGGAGAGGAAACCATCCACCATGACGTAGTAAGCGACCAGTGAGAAAGTTGGCAATCCAATTGTAGAGTGTGAAAGGCAGGCCATAGGATGGCAGTTTGCTAAGTAGGCTCTTGTGGCAAAACCAAGCAAATGCCTCTGAAATGTCAAGGGCAACCACGTCGGTATCTCCAAATTTTTCCATGGCTTGAGTCCAGATGTCGGTGGTGAAAGCAACGAGATCAGCTGTAGACCATGAGTTGTAGAATCCATACTGCTAGTCACTGATTAATTGGTAGGTCTCTAGGTGGTTCAAGAGTTGTTCATGATCTTCTCCATAATTTTAGAGAGAAGAGAAGTTAGAGCAATTGGAAAGTAGTTTGTTGGTCGACTTTTATCTTTCTTTGGGATGTGCTAGATGTGGGCCTGTTTGCATGTTGTAGGGTAGATATCAGTTGAATAGGTGGGATAGGTGTTAGTTCTGGGGGTGCAATTTTTTAACACAAAAGGTGGGATACCATAAGGACTAGATACCTTGTTGGTGTTTCGGTTATTAGGGATTCTTCAGATTTCTTTCTGGCAGAAGACTATGGGTGACATGGAGAAAAAGCCACTTTTGGTAGAGTGGAGGGAACTTTGCCCAGGTCATCAATGCAGGAATTGGAAGAGAAGAGTAATGCCAGCAAGTCAGCCTTGTCTTGAGAGTGGTGGAATACCTGGGTGGGCAAAAGATGCACCAAATGGCCAAGGGAACAGGAGCAACTGCCATTTGGACCTTTGAAAGTCTGATTTGGATTTGGTGATTCTTTTACAGCTATTGCGAGCTACATCATAGGTAGACTGAGCAGCTTGAGTTTTGGTCTTGAACCATTTGTGGTATACAGAAGTTTTTTCTTTTACTGGGATGGCACATATTTTTGAGAGTCAAGACCTGGATGATGGCTGAGTATTTGGAGTTAATTAATGAATGAAAGCCTTCATTCCTGTGAGGATTTCTGTTGTTTGGTCTGAGCAGGTATTTGGATCAGAAGAACTGAAGCAGTAGTTGGACCACGGGAAGGAGGAACATGTCATTGGATGTTGTCCCATGGAGGTACCCTTGTAGTGCCAAAGGACACGAGACTGAGAACTGGTGAGTGAAGGTTGTTCCATGGCAAAATAAACTTTTATGAGGTTGGGATCTGAACTACCAAGGGGAGAAATGACATCCACAGTATACTTGGAAGGGAAGCTTGCTGTTAGGGAGAGGTCAAGTGTGTTGACAAACTGGAGGAGGTTGTCAGGTATTCTGGTAGGGAGATTAATGATCTGTGATAAGTCACTGCTAATGGCATACAGCTCAGCATCCCTGTCTGCTTGATGAGTGAAACTGGAGAAGGGGAAAGCCAATATGAGTTGTGGACATTGAAGTTCCCAAGAAAGGTGACCTCAGTCTTGGGATATATTTTGACTGCAGAAAGCTGAGCTTTAAAGAAAGAGAAAGTTGAAGAGGTTAGAGTAGTTAACAGAGTTTTTGACACAATAGGGAGAGCATATTAAAAGCACAGGTTGATTTAGTAAGGAAATTTTGAACCAGAGCAGTTCAAACAGTGAGGATTTGAAGTTTTGCAATCTCTGGCATGGTATGTTAGTTCTGATGAATGCACAAGTGCTGTCCTTGTGGTGGAAAGAACTCAGTAATGTGTAGTTTGGGCAGTTGAGGTGGAGACTGATTGTTGAGGTTGCCAGTTGGGGTTCTGATAGGAATGTAAATGATGGTGCATATCATTTTATGTTCTTTACGATGGACAGAGGTATATCTACCTGACTGACTGAAATAGATTTCTTGCAAGAGCAAGAAATCTAGCAAACATCCAGAAAGATGAGTGACGGTAGCTTGTTCTTAAGTGAAGAAAGGAAAATTGAAATTTTTATTGACAAATTTTCTGATTACAAAAAAAATTAATAAATTAGTTGTCAAAATATTTTGCCCTCCACTCACTATAGATGAAATTTCAGTATTATCAAATCTAGGTCATGACTATGTTGTTTCTCTGAGAAACCTACCTATTGTACACCCCTCCCCACCTTACATATGGAGTCCCATATTCCTTTGGAGACTGCAAAACAGCCACTCTGAGTCTGCCATGATACTCGACAGAATAAAATTACTTTCTTCCAACCTATCATTTCCTGAATTAAAATCTTAAATCCCTAAATAAAAAAAAAACAATTTTATTATCACCAGAGCTGACAAAGGCAAAGTAGCAGCTGTATAAGAAAGGGAAGAATATTTTAAGATTTTCTTACTGTTAGTGATTTTTCTATTTATCGCCTCTCATTCAATTCTACTGTTGGCCAGATTAATAAACTTAATAAATTGATTAATATCTCCAGTTAGGATGAAGAATTAAAAAACTTGAGATCTTTTCTCATTCCCCTAGATTATATGGTCTTCCAAAGATCCACAAACAAGCATTCCTTTAAGATTCGTTGTCATTGTACCTGCTGCAAGTATAAATTTTGTCTCTATGAACTTTAAAATGCATAATCTTTGTTTAGGTCCTTCAGATATTATAATTAGCATAGATATAGTCTCTCTCTCTCTCTTCATAAACATTTCTTTAACAGCAAGATTTTCAATTTTGTTATCCATTCTGGTTACTTTACTGTTCAAGATAAATTATATCTTGAACAGTAAAGATTGATAGTACAGCTATGAGAAGTCCTTTTTCTTCAACACTTGCCGACTACTTTATGATGCACTTTGAAGATCATCTCCTTAATAACATTTCTCTAAACCTTCCTCCTTGAAAAAATACTACAAATTAAAGATGCCAAGAAATTATATTCTTGGTTTAATTTATAGTATAACCAAGTGGAAAAACGTTCAACATCTATCTCTAATCCAGACTATTTCAGTAATAAGGTGTGACACCTTTTGGCTACTTCTATATGGAAATATGACTTCTGCATTACTTCAACCTTGGTATTTCTTCTGGGTCTGGCTCCCACTGATGAGACCTAAATAAAGGTCAAACGTGGTCTAGGTAGAATGTATAATGCTATGCATTATGGGAAGTGGTCCTTCCCATAATGCATAGCATTATACATGCTCACAAGGATATGTGCTTTACATTATGGGATACTAAGGCAAGTAATGTGAAGTCATTAGCCTCTATATATGAGTTGCCCAGTAGTGAAGTTACTTCATGCAGAAACTTTGTTTGCTTGCACTTGGATAAAGGAGTAAATGAAGAATATAATTTCTTGGCATCTTTAATTTCTTAGTGTATAATTTCTGCTTCCTATTATTAAACACCTTTAAGAAAAAAAAATGTGTTACCTTCTTCTCGGAAACCCCTCATATTTGTGAAATATCACATTACTGGACTGAGAATTTTCTTTCGTAAATTAAATCACCATCATCAAATTCCTGATACATACCCTCAAAGGGAGGGGGCATGTTATTATAATACTGCATAAAAAGTTTAGATTAGTGCAAACTTCTATCAACAATTCTCCTCCAAATTAATCTGTTGTCAGGACTGCAATGACATCAGCTCATAACGTGGTTTTCTAAGGCACTTCTTATTGTATTGATTCAGCTAGATCTGGGTCTTCCTTTATGCCTTTTTCCTGTCATTCTTGAAACACTGTCTTTGCTAACCTTTCCTCTTCCATTCTGTTTAAATGACCATACCACCTGAGATTAGCCTTTGCTAACACACTCCTGAATGATAACAATGTCAGTTTCTTTCCTAATATCCTCATTTTTAATATGATTCTGCCACTGATGCCAATTGTTCACACTCATTAATCTTTCTCAGAATGTTCATATCTGTGGTCTCCAGTTTCCGATTAAGAGTTTTATTTCTAATCTGGTTCTAAGATTCACAAGTTAAAATTGGTTTGTCTTGTATACAGCTAGTTCAGTGTTTTGAGTAATTTCTTTTTTCTTCTATATATAATTATTTAGTTGATGCCCTACCATATCAGCTTTGCTAATTTTGTTGTAGAAAGTTTTATCACTTGGTTTTAAATTAAAATTAAACTTGAAAAGAAATTATATTCTTGTTTAATCCTTTATCCAAGTGTAAGTAAAAAAAAAAAAGTTTGTATGTGAAATATCTCCATAACTAGGCTACTTGTAAGAGGCTAATGACTTTTCATCAAGTGACTTAGTATCCAAAAATGAAAAGCACGTACCCTTTACGGATGTGTATGATGACATGCATTATGGGAAGGGTCACTTTTCCACACTGGGTTTTGACTTTCATTGAGATCTCATCAGTGGGAGGAGATTCAGTGGTGGCGATACTTTACACACAAACTTACACATGGATAAAAGACTAAATAAGAATATAATTTCTTGGAAAGTTTAATTTTAAACCGAGTCAGAAAACCTTCTACACAGTTCTCTAAATCCAGAGAATTTTAATAGAGTGAAACATGTTTTTACTACTATGGGAAATAAATGACTTTTTCATTAATTCATCCTCCATATCCCTTCTAGGTCGGGCTCCCACTGATGACGTTTAATAGCGTTCATCTTTGGGCTTGCTTGCCCAAACACCTCTGCTGAACTGTATCCTGATGGATACAGTTCAACTTAATAGTTATTTTTTTTGCCTGTCACTGATTGGAGCCACTGCTAAGTTCTGTCCTAGAGTGATTCAGGTCAAAAGTGATGAGCTTAGTAGTGATGCTTCAGGATAATTCATAAAGATTTAAAGTAATCTTGTAGATCACACAGTTTTTGGAGAGATATCCCTATACTTTAACAGTACCTCAATAAAGGTCAAAAGTGGGGTAGTGACCCCTTCCCATAATGCATAAACATATCTGTAAACAGTGTGTGCTTTGCATTATGGAATACTAATGCAACTGATGTGAAGTCAGTCAACTCTATATACATGTACCCTAATCATAGAGATACTTCACTTGCAAATTTGTTTACTTACACTTGGAGAAAGGATTAAACAAGAATATAATTTCTTGGGAAGTTTAATTTTAATGCTAATTTTATTGTCGATTTCATATTTAATTTGCCATCTTCACTAAAAATTGTCTAAACAAGTGAAATACAATATTTTATTGGTTCTATAGGTTCTCCATAGAGAATACAGCTGAAGCTTCCTGTGTTCGTGCCTATTTTCACAGTTGTGATCATTTTATTGATAATTTTCATGCTAAATTTATTATGGCTGCTACTCAATTTAGTCAAAAAGAATCCTGGAGACTTGCAATAGATTTCTTTAGGAAAACAACATCATCTGCATAAAGCAAAGAGCTGAGATTGACATAACCAACTCTAATATCAGGTTTAAAGCCACTTTAATACAATGGATTGTATTATGAAAGAAAGTGGTAAGAAAATTTCCTGATAACTGTTTGCATGAACCCAGCTTGTTTTTCCACAGGTTTCTCCTAGCCTTTTTTTTAACACGTTCATGTCAGGAAGTGTTTCGCACATTTATCGTACACCCATGGAATGTTTCATTACTGCTGCTTCTGCATCGGGTGGGCTCACTGACAAAAAGTTTACACAGCATGTTAGTTGCAACTCTTTCCATAGAATTTTATCTGAAGTTAGCATTTATAATCTAGCTTAATGACAGCAAAAGTTTCAAATGCAATTGAACAAACACTTATTTCATGTAACTAAAAATTTGGACAAATGTTAGGACAATTGTTTTTAGTTAGATGCTGTGTTTGGCAGTACAACAAACAGTTTTGCTTGAGTATACAGTATAGTTTCTATGCATATATATTACACAAATACAAATATATTATACAAACTGGAAATGTCTCTGTCCCCTATTCAGTGATACTTGTTTTTCTTGCATCTGCAGTATAGTGGCTATTGGGAGGGACAGCTGCTTCCAGTTTTCAGACAGTATACATGTAGGGAGTAAAAACTGAAAGTGAAATAAAGTGAAATATTGTATATAAAAAAGAGAGACATACATACAACAAGCACAATGAACTGTACGAGATGATTTGCTCCTCATTAAACACACATGTATTCCTGCAACACCCACACAAATGCCTGATCAGCATTATGAGATTATAGGATAAGCCCCTCCCTATAGTTATTTACTGAACTGGCAATGTATGCAGTCGCTGTTTCTTACTGGTTAGTGATTTATATTTCACAGACAAATCCTTTTCTATCTATTAATAAGTTTTCTTTTTTTTTAATTATGTCCATCACAAATGCATATATGCAAGTCTAGAGTTTAATAAGATCATGTATACTTCACTTTACCCCATGATACTCATAACACAAGTATGGATATAATATCACAGATGTAAATTATTCATGATCCATTTTAGACTACTGAAAGTATTTTTATTCGCATCTGTTTTTTTTTTTCCTCCTAACATTTGTATTCTTTATATCCTTTAGTACATCGAGTATGGTAACTAATAACCTATAAATATATCCTTCACTTTAATTACTGTTTTTCAATATATTCCCCCTGATATGGGAGATTAGTTACAATTGAAGAAACCATCAAAAAAAAAGTGGCACACTCCGATGAAGAATGAAATTGCCAGGTGCTGTGGTAATTCCACTTGTTTTGCCAGATGGTTAGGTTCATAGCAAGAGAGCCTTGATTGCCTTGAGTTGAATGTGTCAAGTATGCTAGCATATAATACTGGAATGCTCAGCAGAAAAATTCTTCTGCAATTCTCCCATTCACTTTATGAGATTATGGGTATTATGAGAAATCTAATCCAATCCAGAATTCAATCCTCTGAACAGGCTTTTGAATTATGCAGTGCAGCTACAGTAACACTTATCATCATTAAATTCCTGATACGTACCCTAGGGGTGATGTACAGGATAATCATGAAAGTACCACATGATAAAGTTACACCATTAATAACTGATCAAAAATTTTCTCCAAATTATTCAATAGCATCTCTCTTGGCAACTTATCATATGCCTTTTCCAGATCTACAAAATTCAAATAGAGATCTTTGTTATATTCCCATTTTTTCTCCATTATTTGTCATAAAGTGAAGATCTGATCCTGACAGCCTATATTTGACCTGAATCAAGCTTGTTCTTCACTAAGCTTTTCTTCTACAATTCTTCTCAACCGTTTCTCAAGTATACTTGCATATATCTTACCAGGAACAGTAGGAAAATACCTCTGTAATTCTCACATTCAGTTTTATTTCCCTTTTTATACATGGGTACTATGAGAGCTCTACTCCAATCATCGGGAATTCGTCCCTTTGTCCAGGCCTTCTGAACTATGCAATGCAACCACTGCAAGATTTTTATACCACCATACTTCAGCATTTCTGCTCGAATATCATCTATTCCTGCTGCCTTTCCACATTTTAAGCCTTTGATGGCTTTTTCTACTTCAAGTATGGATATGTATTCCTGACCGTACGCCAGTTGAGTGTTTTTTACCACTGTGCTATCACTGCTTGTTTCATTTAGCAATTTCTCGAAGTAATTACTCCATACTTCAAGGATATCTTTTTCTCCCGTTTTCATGTCACCTTTATCATTTCTAACTCCTTTTAAAGTACTCTTTCCTCCATTTCTAAGCTTCTTCAACAACCTCCAAAATATTTTGCCACCTTCTTGATATTTATTTTCTGTGTTCTTGCCAAAGTCGTCCCATGACTTTTGATTAGCTAGTTTTACACAGTGTTTAGCTTTCTTACATTTGTCTCTGTATTCTCTAAGAGCACAAGCTGACTTATTTGCCAGGAACTTTTGATATGCTTTCCTCTTTTCCTTCACTGCCTCTTTAACTTCCTGTGTCCACCATGGAGTTCTGATTTTTCTATCCTTGCAGACAACCTCAGCACATACCTCTCTGGCTGAATCAATCAAGGTTTTCTTCAAGGCTTGCCACCGAATCTCTAAAGTTTGGTTCCTGTTCTCAAACTCTTTCATTTTTTCTTCAATAATCTTTGTGTATTTTAGTCTACAGTTCACATCTGAGAGCTGCTCAACTTTTATTTGCTTTAGAACTTTCTTACATGTTATTCTTTTCAATATGAAATTCAATTTTATCCAGCTCAAGACTAAATAGTGATCACTTCCAATTTCAAATCCTCTGTACACTCTGGTGTCCTGCACAAGGGAGAAAACATCACTATCAACAATAACATAGTCAATGAGACTTTTCTTATTCCTTGCCTCTTCTCTCAATGTGAATTTGTGTACATTTTTATGTTGGAACATGGTGTTAGTAATATCCAGTCCATGTCCTGAGCAGAAATCCAACAGGTATTTGTCATTATTATTAGCTTTGCTCTTTTCTCCAAATTTTCCCAAAATATTTTTGTATGTCTGACAATCATTTCCTGCTCTGCTATTTAGATCCCCAACAAGGACCAACTTTTCCTTTTTCATTGTGTCAGTTGTTTTCTCTAAAGCCTCAAAAAATTCCTCCACTTCTACCTTAGTAGAACCTTCTGTGGGACATAGGCACAAATAAGTCTCATTGTCCAGTTTCCCATTCTGATATTTGCCCACATCACTCTACTTGAGACTGCGTGCCATTCAAGAAGATTAGCCTTGTATTTATTGTTGAATACAATGGCTACTCCTTCTTTTCCTTGATTGTCATTTCCTGAATATAACATTTTGTATTTATTGCTTAGAAAGATCTCACCAGTTTTTGTCTTTTTTGTTTGTCACCCCTATTATGTCGATCTGGTATTTATCTAATTCCTCAGCTAGCTCCATTTCTTTGCCATTCAGGCTTCTTATGTTGATAGTACTGATCTTTAACTCTGGTAATGTTGAGGTGCGGTGTGCTTTCAGATTTGTTCCAGTAGCTGACTTTTCGCTGTTCGCCCTGGTTCCCTGGTGAAAACAACGGGGGCCTTGTTTAACCGGGCGATGCCCCAGCCAGCATAAAATTTTGTCATGTTGTACCATCATTTTGTAATTTGGTTTAAGCCAATAAGAATTACAATTTGGTCAACTAAATCCCAAATTGCCAGCCCATCCTCGTTCATTCAGTATCCAGGTAGATACCCAACAGGGTGCACCACGAAAAGGTGAGGATTGGACATTAGGTCAGAAGGCCTGGTCAGTTCTCCGTATTCCTTTAAAGGCTATATGGAGGTCTCTTCTCAGTTATACAGCTTTGACCCTTAAACCTCCCCAAATTTATTACAACAGTTATTTAATTTAGCCAAGACTTGTACTGGATTTATTCAGAAGTATAACTTCATGTGCATAAAGTAAAGAGCTAAGATTAACATTACCAATTTTGATATCAGATTTAATACCAATTTCCTTCATTATGTGATCCATATAGATAATGTGCACCCTTGTCACACATGTGATTTTATATCAAACCATCTTCCTGTTCCTGTTTCAATTTTAACTGCTGACTAATAGCTTAAACAGAATACAAAATATGTATGTATGAATAGTATGAAACCTCATTAATAATAAAACTGGTTGATTGTAAAATCGTTGCCTTTGTTTTCTCTTACTCCTTTACCTCACGTATTCCTTCACCTGCTCATGTACTCTTCTATAATCATAAAATTTCAGAAGAGATAAACAACAGTTTTGTTTACAAAATCATGATTGGGGAAAAAAGTTGGGTCCATCACTATGAACTCAAAATGAAAATTCAGTCTATGGAATGCAATCTCCTGCTGGAAGGCACATGATTACTGTCTTTTGGGATAGCAAAGGTGTCATTTACGAACTGTATGGTGAAAGGGAGCAAGAATGAATTTGAAAAGTTATGTGAGGACAGTGAAAAAGTTGAAACAGCCAATGAATTGTGCGTGACAGTTGCCACTGCTTTTGCATCGTGACAAAATGAGATTGGAACAGCCTCACTACAGCGTATACTTGGCTCTATCAGAATTGTAATTATTTCTTAAACTGAAGAAACATCACCAGAGTATCCATTTTGAAATGGTTAAAGAAGAAGTGAGAAAATGATTCCAAAAAACGAAGTTTTTTACTACAGTAATATTAAAAAAACTTGTTATGCAGTGGAGAAAGAAAATGTATTGAAAGGAAGGAGATTATGTTGAGAAACAGCTAATAAAAATAGACTTCAAACATTTGTTGTCTATTTCTACGGAATATCTCTTTTTGAGTAGAAAACTATCACCAAACACTTGTATATTCACTATCAAGACCAACTCCAATAGCATTAACATATAAATTAAACAACAAAAAAGTGCAAAACCATGTGACACCCTTCCGGTCACTCTTCTCCTTTTAGACTTAGTACCTCCACACTTTCTCTGATGCCTGTCAATCAGTCAACTACTCTCCTATTCATGTCACAAATCTATTTTGCATATCCATCCCTATGAGTTTGTATAATAATCTTCCATGTGGAATTCAGTCAAATGCCTTGGAAAAAATGGTATATCCATTCCCCTTATTGAGTTACTCTGCAGTAACTCAATTATGAAATGTGAGCAAATGGCCAAAGCAAGACCTACTTTTAACAAACTATCAAAGAACCATTAGCAAAGGAGATCAAAATACTATCCATCCACCTCAAAGATGCAAGTCCTAATTAGCCTCTCCAAAGCATGGCCCACTCCAGACATATTAATTGGTCTATAACTACTACCTTTATACAAGATTTCAGTCCT
Organism: Typopeltis vanoorti; assembly: GCF_054136105.1. Classification (NCBI taxonomy): domain Eukaryota; kingdom Metazoa; phylum Arthropoda; class Arachnida; order Uropygi; family Thelyphonidae; genus Typopeltis; species Typopeltis vanoorti. Next base: position 153,871,510 of record NC_143555.1, read on the forward strand.
ACTTGAAATCTTGTATAAAGGAATTATCTTGCCTCCTTCTACTCAATTAGGAACTGTATTTGTGTTCAGACCTAAAAATGAATAATAAGTTAGAGACACTGCAAATTCTCTTGCACATTCCCACAGCATCCTTGCTGAAATCAAGCTTTTGCAAAAACTAATACCTCTAACTCATCTCCCTCTATCCTTCACCTAATTCCAACTTAACATCCAAGAGCTAATGAGTCCACTTGGGATGTATATTTTACTAAAGTTATTGTTTATTAACCAGTGTTTATTTAAAACATCTGAAACTTTCCTCCCTCAGCATTCATTAATGTACTTCTCCCATGGTCATATTTCCTTTTGCTTTACAGGCAGTAAAAAAATTCTCTGATATTTCTCTTCACCTGCAGTTAGGCTAACTTTTTGCATTTACCTTCCTCACAATGGATGCCATTCAGCCAGTCTGCTCTGTCCTCCTAATTTATTCTTCTAGATCTGAAAAAATAAAAAATAAAATGAGGCATGAACATGAAAATATCAAATGCATTCTCAACGAATACTCCCTGCAAGGATAGGTTAAAGGTTTCTGGGTTATAAGTTGGTAGGTGGAAAAGAGGAGACATAATAGAAACTTTTAAGATATTAAAGGGGATTTATAAAATTAATGCAAGTGAAATTTTTCAATATATATGACAAATAGTCAGAGAACTAGGGTCCATGCATGGAAGTTGTATATGTTGGATTCTGATTATGTAGAAATTAGAATAAATGTTATTTGATTCAGAATCCAACATGATTTTCTGTCACAAGAACTACACTTGTAAATATTATTTAATGTAAATAACATAAATTATAATTTGATATCATATAACCACCTTAATTATATCAAATAATTAATTATTTAATCAAAGGAATATATTAATGATAATAAGATTCTGTATTAAACATTATTAAGCTATTTTATTTATTGTTATGTCAATATTGTAAGAACTTATATTTGTAATTTAACTACGCATTTATTGTTTTTGTGAAAGCTTAACGTTATGTAATAACTCAATGTAGTAGTACAGCCTAATGTAACATTCGTGAGAATGTTTACGTTTATCGGTTGTCATAGAGACGCGTGAAATAAACGAGCGCGAGTGGAACGGAGCGTGGGCTAAATAAAGAGGAGAAAATGTATACGAAGTGAGGGAGTCGGAACGGAATTTTGGAAGTAAAAGGTTGCAAGGGGATAAACTAGAGAAGTAGAAGTAAATAAAAGGTTCTTAAGGGTAGGAATTAAGTGGATATTTTTATTTATAAGTGAACAAAGACGAAACGAATTTTATAGTCAGCTGAAAGTGTAATCAGCAGTAATAATAAAAAGGAAATTAATGCTACAATCGGATGAAATAAAAAGCTGGACGTTTAAGGAAGAATTCTGAATGAACCCGGCTATTCTAGAATTGTGGCTTATTTCCGATTTGCCCTAAAAAGAACCTCACAGTGTTTAATTAGTTTATAAGTGGTAACGACGATAGTTGAAGTACCCTGTAATTGATGTCTAGAATTCTGAAGTGCGTTTGATAGTGTTTTAAGTATAACCGTGGATAAGTCTTGTAGATGTGTTTTTATTAAGTAAGATAAATAATTCCAAAAGTTTGCTCACAACATAATTGATGTACTAGGAACTATTTCCGGTAAGGTCTATCATAGTGTATTATTTCTATGCTTGAATAATTGTGTGTTAATTACGCTATGCTTAACACTACTTTAACTGTGGAAACTTCGTGAATGAGAGTTGGAGATAAGAATTGTTTGAAAGATATTTTCAGCTAGTTGTGTCTGTGATAATTTAAACTTATAGCATGACTGAGAATTGTGTGAAAACTGACTAGATTGGATGTTCCATTATATTAAATTAAGTGTAGAAACTTTGTAACCCAGAAGCTGAGAAAGTGCATGTCAAGACTTAGAAGAATGTGCTATTGTGATTAACTTGACTTAATGTTTGACTTGTTTCTACTATAAAGATTAGAAGTAATATTTATGTATGTGTTATATGACCTGTATTAAATGTTTCATTTGTTAATCCAACCATTGTATTTGCCTGAATTTCTTTTTACTGCACCGTTCACAAAAATTCGAATCTAGCGGGAATCCCAGAAAGAAAATATATACTTCGGCCTGATTGAATGAAAGACTGCTAACTAACTTTGAATTGATCGTACTATTTCATATAGACTTATCTAAGGATAGAGTGGCGCAGTATAATAGAAATTTCTCTACCCTTGGATTGGTGATCAATTTACAATTAGTTGTGTTTTATTTTATGAAAGTGTCTTGTAACAAGATGGCGGATTCGAACACAACATGAAAATAGAACGTCACGACATATAAGAATGTGGTTAGTAGGGGTGTGCAGACCAGATATTTTGCATGGAGAGTGGCGAGTGAGTGGAATGGATTGCCAGAATCAATGGATTCAAGGAGAGGTATGATAAGATTTGTGTATGTGATGGTTGATTTGGGTCTCCCACAATGAGTCTCCGGACTCTAGGAGATGCCATAAATAATATTAATAAACTAACTGGATAAGTAAAATATTTCAGCTACTTATGAACATTTTAGTGAAGATGAAAATTTAAAAGTGGACTAAGATAATAAAATAAACAAAGCTGGTATTATTATTATCATTATTATACAGTATTTCCATGAAGTCCGGATACTCATCATGGGAGATCCAAACAAATCATTATACTTCTCCTTAAACTGGTTCAATGTCAAGGAAGTAACAACTAATTCTGGCAATCCATTCCTCTCATTCACCACTCTCAATGCAAAAAAATCTGGTTTGCACAACCTACTAACCACACATTTACACAATTCCATGGATGAAACCTAGTTCTCTGACTATTTATCATATATTAAAAAATTTCCTTCGGATCAATTTTATAAATCCCCTTTGAAGTATGGAGTAATTACTTTGAAAAACTGCTAAATGAAACAAGCAGTGATGACAGCACAGTGATAAAAAACACTGACCAGGCATGCAGTCAGGAATACATATCCATGCTTGAAGTAGAAAAAGCCATCAAAGGCTTGAAATGTGGAAAGGCAGCAGGAGTAGATGATATTCGACCAGAAATGCTGAAGTATGGTGGTATAAGAGTATTACAGTGGCTACATTGCATAGTTCAGAAAGCCTGGACAGAGGGACGAATTCCCGATGATTGGAGTAGAGCTCTCATAGTACCCATATATAAAAAGGGAAATAAAACTGATTGTGAGAATTACAGAGGTATTTCCCTACTGAGTGTTCCTGGCAAGATCTATGCAAGTATACTTGAGAAACGGTTGAGAAGAATTGTGGAAGAAAAGCTTGGTGAAGAACAAGCTGGATTCAGGCCAAATAGAGGCTGTCAGGATCAGATCTTCACTTTACGACAAATAGTCGAGAAAGCATGGGAATATAACAAAGATCTGTATTTAAGTTTTGTCGATTTGGAAAAGGCATATGACAAGGTGCCAAGAGTGAAGCTATTCAATACGCTGCAGTTATATGGTGTCAATGGGGCATTATATCAAGCAATACTTAGTCTTTATTTGAGTTGTGAGTCAGCAGTTAGAATTGAAGGAAGTACAGGAAGATGGTTTAATGTTAAATCTGGTGTGAGACAAGGATGTACATTATCCCCTCTGTTATTCATTATCTATATGGATCACATTATGAAGGAATGTGGTATTAAACCTGATATCAAAATTGGAGATGTTAATGTCAGCTCTTTGCTTTATGCGGATGATGTTATAATTCTAAATAAATCCGCTACAAGTCTGCAAGATTCTCTGACTAAATTGAATAGCTGTTGTAATAGATATGGTATGAAGGTCAGCAATAAAAAGACAAAGACAATGAAAATAGGCAGAATCATTGAAAATGTCAACTGTGTTGTGAATGGAGAACCTGTGGAACAAGTAAAACATTTCAGCTACTTAGGCACGATTTTTAGTGAAGATGGTAAATTAAATACAGAAATAGACAACAGAATCAGCAAAGCTGGTATCGTGGGAAGTCAATTGAATAAATTCATATGGAATAAGAAAGAAATTAGTCAGAACACTAAATTAGCTGTATACAAGACTGTGTTCAAACCAATTTTAACTTATGGATCTGAGAGCTGGGTCAGAAGTAAAACACTTGACCAAAGACTAGAGACTGCAGATATGAGAGTCCTGAGAAAGATTAGAGGTGTGAACAGATGGCATCAATGGCAATATCATATTAAAAATGAGGATATTAGGAAAGAACTTGACATTGTCAGCATCCAGGAATGCGTTAGCAGAGCTAATCTCAGATGGTATGGCCACTTAAATAGAATGGGAGAGGAAAGATTAGCAAAACAAGTGTTCTCTGCCAGGTTGGCAGGAAAACGACCCAGAGGAAGACCAAGATATAGGTGGATTGATACGGTACAAAGTGCCTTAGACGATAGAAATATAAGATCTGATAATGTTGGAGTCTTGACAAGTAACAGACTGATTTGGAGGAAAATTGTAGATAGGAAGTTAGTAATGATGTAATTTTTTCATGTAGTACTGTCATATCCTGTACACCCCTTGAGGATACATGGCAGGAATTTGATGATGATGATGATGATGATGATAATATCTTAAAAGTTTCTATTATGTCCCCTGTTTTCTGCCTAAACTTTGGAACCCACAAATCTTGAACTTATCCTTGTAGGGAGTATTCCACAGACCCACACCTGTCACCATCTCGGTCACTTGTCTCTGAATCCTCACGACCACCGCCTGCTTCCCAAGAAACCCAGGTGACCAAATCTGTGGACAGTTGTCAAGATGTGGCCAAATCATAGCCTTATAAGAGGGATAAATAACTTCCTTATTTTTACTTGGAGGGAGTATTAAAAGAAATTTTGGAAAACAAATGACTAAAGAAACTCAATTAAGATTACATAATATGACCTCTAAAATAGCTCTCAAATTTGGAAGTGAAACTTGGATCCTAAAACAAAGAAACAGACAAAGATTGGAAGCAGCACGATTAGATACAAAATACAAGATATAAGAGAACGATTAGATACAAAAAAACATCATACAGGAAATAGAAGAATACCAGCAAAATTGGCTATACCACATAAAAGGATGAATAATAAGGATTCCTACACTAGCACCAGAATATCAACCTACAGGAAGAAGATACTGTGGATGTCCAAGATTAGGATGGAAAATTCAACTTCATCTGCAGAGCAGGAACAGGACATAAAAAAACCTATACCTAAATTGCTCAGATGACAACAATGATCTTTACTTGTTAGCATGTTTTTAAACATCCAAATAATTTATTGAGCTATTTTACCAACTTTTGCAATATGCCCTGTGAACTTCAAATCTCTGTCCACCATTATCCCCAAGTCTCTACCTCATCAGTTTCCTGCAATCGAGTAGAATCAATATGATACACCATGTGCAACCTTTTCAACCTGAAGTACATAACCTCACATTTTGCAACATTAAAATGACAATCATTATCCTTTGCCCACTATGCCAATTTATTTAAATCATCCAATCAGGATATCTACATCACATTTATCAACTACTGCTCTCCCCAGTTTTGCATCATCACCACCACCAAACAATGGAATATTCCCTCTTAAATCTTTCCCTATATCACTGATATACAAAATTAAAGAGTGGTGGCCCTAGTACAGAACCCCGAGATACTCCACTAGTCTCCATCATTCTCCTGTATTCCGTTCCACCATATACTACTCTCTGGTGTCTGTCAGCCACCCCTGCTATCAGCTTGAAATTCTTTCCTGTTTGCCCTAATAGTTTTCCATGAGATATTCTGTGAAATACCTTTGCAAAATCAAGCAATATCATGGTGTAGTCATTTCCTTTATCCAATTGTAGTGTCACTTTATTATAAAATGTGATTAAATTACTAAGACAAAGCTGTGCTGCCCACTATAGAGTATTGCATTCCTATCCACCCAATGCTGGATTTTACCTTTAACCAAATGTTCCAATACTTTAATAATCACTCCTGATATATTAATTAGTCTGTAATTTGTTACCTCTGTCTTTGAACCATCTTTATGCAATGGAACCATCTTGCCTTTTTTTCTATTCTCCCAGAACCCTGCCACAGATGAGACTTACACTGAACAACTTTATCAGAGGCAATGCCAATTCTATTGCACATTCACATAGTGCATCGATTGACATGCCATCCATTCCCACTGCTATGTTCACATTCATATTTTTCAATATGATAAATGTCTCCTCTTCATTGACCTGAATTTTGATATGCATCTCTGTCACATCAACAACTGCAAAATCTCCACCTGGATGATATGCCTTTGCAAAATGATTACTCAGCAACTCGACTATTTCTTTTGTCACTGTCACATTCCTACTATGAGCACTGTTTAGTCATCCTGCCAAAGTAATTTTTCCTCTTACTTGATACATAACAAAATCTTTTTGAGCTTACTTAAGCCTGTTTAACTAATTTTCTCTCATAATCTGATTTGGACTTTCTTACCAAACTAGTTGCCCTTCTTGTTTGTATTTTGTACTGCTCACGAATATGCTGATCACCTTTTTCTTTATATTCCCTCCACAGTGTTTTCTTTTCTTGCAGAAAAGAATAATTCCTACTTGGTTTATCTCTTGACCTTGGATATGCAGTCTGATACTGCATACCCAAACTCTTCTCTCAAACATCTCTGACCACTTCCCATGCACTACTAACATTTGTTTCCTTGTAACTTCTCAAGCCATGACACTGCTCCAAGATGCCTCCTAAGTCTGTCATAATTGACAGCTCTATAGTTCAACATAAACTCTTTCTTCACAGAGAATTCAACATGTTTGGCAACTTCCCAGAACAAGACTGCATGGTCACTATCCCCAATTGGAAGCAGAGTGTCTACCTTGGTTATGGAAATATCTTCTGATGCTATTATCAGATCCAGCACTCTCAAACCCCTTGTCCCCTCTATAATATGTTGTTTCATGTAATTATCCCTTAGCAACTGTATAAATTCCACTTTGATCTTGCCATGCTCCCTTTCCTCCCTCCAATCTATGTCCCCATAGTTAAAGTCTCTAATAATAACTGTTCGGCCAGCACTTATTGTGCTAATCTGCCGATATATGGCATCTACATCTTCCTGTGAATTCCTTCTTGGTCTATAGCAGCACCCAACAATATATTTTGTCTTAATGGCCTCTAACTCACACCAGACAACTTCAAATGAACCATCTCCCCCAAACCTAAAATCCTCTTCAAATTCTAATTTTGTTGGTTGTAATTCTTCAGCTATCATCAGCAATACCTCACCTCCTGACCTATTCCCTCTATCCTCCCTGAAACAACACCCTTCACATTTTATCCCCTAACAGGTCTTACCAATGCCTCCAATTTTTGGCATTGGCCAAAAATTGGAGGCATCGAGCTGACCAATGCCAAAAACTCCTCTCCCTTATTTCTGATACTTCTTGCATTTCAACATTCCCTTGTACCAGCAATTACGTTAGTGTAATATTATTACCAACCCATTTGAATCGGAAAGCCATGAAAATCGCATTCATGATTGCACAATCGTTTCCGTATACACATGCTCATTTATCATAGGGGTGGCCAGACATATGCTTGATTGCATCCTCACCAATATATCTAGTTTTCCTGGTTTTGCACTTCCAAAACCAGCATTCCTAAAGTAATTTTGGAAGTGCAATGTGCAATAAATGTGGTCCATCAGGCATACGTAAGTCCTTTCATCCATCAAATTCACTCCATATATCAATAAATTGCATACCATTCCTCATGCACAATCATCTCATCTACTCATTAGCAATTATGGTCCTTCTCAACTCTGTCCTATAATACCAAGGCAGCACTCACAATTTTTACTTCATTACTATCATTTTTGCTTCTTGAAACAACTCTTTCATATCTTCTCTCATTGCACACTTCTCCCCTTTCAAATAATTTGTTCCAGCCATAACAATCATCTGTTTCACTTCTCCCTTCTGCAAACTAACAGCGCATCAAATCTTCATACAATACTGTATCCTTATTTGCAGTTTCTTGCACTTTCATACTTTCCAAATTCATATAACCTTTTATTCTCCCACCTGCTGTAACATACAACAATTGTTTCTCCAGTTCCCATTTTGTCCAGTGACAGATGCAATGTAAACGCACTATTTCAATCTTTACCATCACTTCATTAGTCACTTCTTTCATGCTCCCATTCCAAGCACTAATTAGAAGAAACACACGTATAAACCACAGTGAAAATTATTTAATTGTAAATATTTCATCCTAAGTATCTTAGGACATCATCAGTACAGTATTTAAACAAAAATTAGGAATAACATACAGTTAGGGCGCATGATTACAATAGAATCTCATGAAAACGTGCATAACGTGCAAAAGTAGTAAAAAAAAAAACGTTAATTATTTAACACAGTTTTGTATGATAATTTCCCATACTTTAGGAATAGTAAGAACGTCGTTGCGGTTTAGGTTTGGTCTGTGTAGTAGGGCTTCAGAACTTTCTTTGTATAAACGTTCATGTTTAAATAAAGATCTATGTAAAAGTTTAGCCTTTTCCCAATGGATCCTATGGTTTGGATTTTCAATTCCGTGTTGAGAGAGGCCAGATTTCTGCGGTTTAAGAAGACGAATGTGGTCTTGATGTTCCGAGATGCGTTTCTGAACAGACCTACCTATCTGTCCAAAGTAAGATCATTTGCATGAGCATGGAATCTCATAAACACCAGGTAACATCAAGGGTGAGAATTTGTCCTTAGGAGAAGGTAATAAGTTGTAAATTTGGTTGATAGGTTTGTAAGTAGTGGCAAAATTGTATTTCTTCATAATTTTAGAAAGATGTTCTGAGATGCCTTTAACGTAAGGTATGGGAATCCTATGCACTTCTTCCTGTCTGGTTTGATGTATGCAGAAGTGACTGATGATTTTTTGAGTTGTTTTGGGATTATATCCATTTAGGATGGCTGTATTTTTGATAACTTCTAATTCCTGGTTTAAAGATTCTTCAGAGGAGCAGAATTTGTGTGCTCTGGAAACTAGTGATTTAATAATGCCAGATTTCTGAGATGGACGATGAGCAGAAGAATTGTGAATGTAGTGACCTGAGAATGTAGGCTTGCGAAAGACGGAAGTGGCGATGGAACCGTCTTCTTTTCTTTTGATGTGTAAATCCAAAAAGAGATACCCTGTGGAGATTCTTTTTCTAACGTAAAGTTGATGCGATGATGAAGAAGGTTAATTTTATCTAGAAACAGTTGTAATTCAGGTTCGGGATGATTCCATACTGCAAATACGTCATCGACATATCTTAGCCAAATTTTTGGTTTGGGTTCAAAAGTGAATATTTTTTCCTCAAGGTGTTCTAGAAACAAATTTGCTAGGAATGAGATTCTATTGTAATCATGCGCCCTAACTGTATGTTATTCCAATTTTTGTTTAAATACTGTACTGATGATGTCCTAAGATACTTAGGATGAACTATTTACAATTAAATAATTTTCACTGTGGTTTATACGTGTGTTTCTTCTAATTATGAACACACCACAGGTTTCGTTATTTAAAAAAATTCCAAGCACTATTATTCACAACTTCTGTATTCAGAAGTAGTGAATAATGAATGTATGAATGAAAGTATAGTGGAGAGTGTACAGTGGTACATGGATAATCAAGATAAGCACAGCAGGTACAGTGGGGAGCCAAATGAATAAATTTACATAAAAGAGGGGAAAAAATAGCCAAAATACTAAAGCAGCAATACAAAAGAGTGTTTACATTCATTTTAACTTATGAATTTGGATTAGAAATAAAACAGCTAATTGGAAATTAGAGGTCACATCCATGAAAGTGTTTAGAGGAAAATTAGAAATAGCATCAATCACAGAATCATATTAAAAATGATATTTCAGAATGGAGCTTAACAATGTTAGTATTCAAGAATGTGTGAACAGAGAGATCTATGGTGTTACTATTATCTAAACAGAATGGGAAAGGTTAGCAAAAGAGGTGTTTGATGGTAGGATGTCAGAAAAAAATACTTAGAGGATAACTGAGATTTAGGTAGATATACTGTTCATGGTGCTTTAGGAGACTGAAATATTAGATATAACAATACTGGGGACATGACAAATAATAGATTAATTCAGAAAAAAATTGTTCATGAGAAGCTAGTAGTATAAATTGAAATATACAGTATAATCACAGAATCCTATAGGCCCCTTGCAGATATATATATATATATATATCAGTAAATGATGAGACACATAAACAGACTGCTTTTCCTTCTAAAGTAGCAAAGTATTCATTTATTTTTATTGTCAACATAAGTGAAAGTAAACATCTGCTAATCTAAAGATTACTAAAGATTTGTAAATAGTGATTTCCGTAACTTAATGTCATTCAACATGTTGCTTCCTTCTAAGAAGTGATGGTATATCCAGCTGCTTTTCTTTCCTTACAATGCATTGTCAACATACCAGAATCTTACTGAGATAGCTTGTAGTTCCAGTAATAATTATTAATATTACTCCTATTGCATGTTATTGCTATCACCTTGTGTTCTGATGCAATCCTTGCAATAGAATATGATCTTTGCTGTCCTTGTGTTAATAAATCCCAAACCAACCAACCAGCCAACCTATTGCATGAAGATGTTTATAACATTTTTTTCTGGGCAGAGGATTTATATAAATATTCTTATAATCTGAATTTGTTTAGTCTTCTAAAGGTTATAATTTTCAGTCCCTTGAGATTCAAATTAACAATTATCAATTGTAAATATATTGAAATACAAGATAAACTGAAGAAACCGGGGTAATTATATATCATTAAAGATAAAAATATAACTTACTGCTAATGTCTTTCCAGAACCTGTCTGTGCAATTCCTACCATGTCTCTTCCGCTGAGGGCTACAGGCCATCCTTGAGCCTGAATTGGAGTAGGGTTCTCATAGTTTTGTTGTCTCACAGATTTCATCACATACTCTGAAGCAAATAAAAAAAACTGCCTTTGTGTATTTCAAAAAATTGTAAAATTGTACAGGTGATTTATCACAGGTTTGTAAAACACATACATTAATGTAAAATCTCTAGTGAAAAATTTAATTAATTAATTGTTCAAGATCGATTTTACAGAGATTTCCGAACATTTAGAAAATAGAAATTATAATGTAATAATATGAATGTTATACTTCTACTATAAAAATGCATAATTTAATGTATACTGAAGTGTATGTAAAATGAAAGTGTGGGATTAACCCAGATTATAGTGATGACGAAGTAAAAAACAAAAGTTCACCAGGTCTTGTGAACATAGAAATATGCACCCAAGAACAGAGGGAGTCGAAGTGACATCACCTTGCTGGTGGGTAATCCTGGAAACTACATCGTGGAGAACAAAGGATCAGCGACGATATAAAAGAGGACTAAGACAGACCAGCAGGTCTCTCTCTCAACTTTCATTATCTTGTCGTCTCCAGATTTTGGTTCCAAGTACATGACCCCAGGTGCAGAGGGATGGGAAGGAGAGGCAGTATATCGATGATTTTCCTGTGGATGTAAGAACATGCTACGAGAGAGTGGTTACCCGTCAGATATCGCGGTGACTTTGGCAGTTTCGTTCCAGTTTCCCGACGGAAAATCAACCTAAGCTTTCCCACAAAACTTCTACAGCAGAACCACCAGGATCATCTAGGCAACAGCCAGTACCCAGGAAGAAGATGCAACGTCAAGCTAAATTAGCTGAGGTTTGTTCGAATTGATTGAGCTGTGTTTGTAAAAGTCAATGTAAGTAAGCACAATTTTGTTAATGCCTTAAAAGCTTACAACTGACATTTGTATGTGTGCTTAGAGAAAATTGTTAGTATTTAGTTAGTTAATAAGTTTCGGTAATGAAAGGGAAGACAAATGTTAACCTATATATGTAGTGAATGATGTTTAGCTAAGTGTAACATAAGAAGCAGCTACATGTCTAATTTAAATAACTAAGCGTTGTGACAGGGTCAATTAAGTGTTGAGTGTAAAAATGTTTAGTAGCATATTTTGCCTACTGTGTATGTAAGAGGGCTTAGAGAGATAATGTCTCCTATTTGTTTGCATTGTATTTTACTAGGTTAAAATAAAATGTTTTGTTTGCAACTATCTTGCCTGATCCATTGCCAATGCATTATCTCCAAAAAAACTAGGAGTTTTTTTGGAGATAACAGTCGATAAAAAAATAATTTTTTTCTAATTGAATAGTGTGAGGATTGGTAAACTGCATATTGTAAAACAGTTGATAAATTAAAGTCTGTTTTAACAGCAGTGGAAACAAAAGTAAGACTTAGTGGGATTAACAGTGAGATTAGTGTTTAGCAGATAATAGTCTTATTTTGAGCAAAGTAGATAAAGGTTAGGTAAGGTACAAGGTGCTGGGAACGCAGCACATGTAGAATATAACAAAGGTGTAGTCGACAACCAGCCAACATAAATAAATTATATATAAACCATAAATATATATAATTTTAACAATGGCACAGCCGACAAAAAAAATTTACACATTAACTACTCTCTGGTTCACTACATGGTGATCAGCATTCACTAGATAGAATTATGGAGATAAACTCCCATGTTAGAGCACTTTAAATTAAGATAAATTGCTATTAGTTAGGATTTGATTTTTAAGTTCTATTTATTGTTTGGGGACCACTGGTTTAATATTGATCTATTAGTTTTGGCTAATTTCTCTCTTATTCCATATAAATTTATTCAGTTGGCTCCCCCACCAGATTTGTTTATTCTGTTGTCTATTTAAACTTCCATTGGCAGTGGATCAGGAAAATTAAATATGGAAACCATATTTAATTTTCCATCTTCACTAAAAAAAATGTGCATAAATAGCAAAAACATTTTACTTTTTCTATAGGTTCTCTGTTGATAATGCAGCTGAAGCTTTCCATGCTCCTGCCTTATTACTGATTACCTCCTTACTGCTAATTTTTTTATGTCAAATTTGTTACAGCTGTTATTCACATATGAGGAGCAAGAAGGAGGAAAATTCAGGATATGCAGAAGAGGAAGAAGCAGAAGTTTCTTCTTTTTTCTTACTTATCCACCATCTTTAATGGTAATCCCAAGATACAAGGATGTTCATCCTATAATGCTATAGGGAAAACAACCTTTCACGTATGGGATCACCATTAAAATTACCAAAATAATAATTAAAAAAACTACCAAAAAATTATTGCACTGTTATGTAAAAAAATGTATCCAATGTTGCTTTATTATTATTTTGCAGGCTTCTTCAGGGAGTAAAGTACTTACACAATACCTAAATACCTTTACTAGTCACACAATGCCTAAAAATCTCTTCCGATCACACAGTGCTTAAATACTTATATTTTTCCTTTAAAATATTAACCACCTAACTGGCCATTATGGATCAAATACACATCCTTATACGCTTCGTATCCATCATATATTTCAATGTAATATCAATGGTATTACAATTTTAATATGCACTTTGCATCCATGATAACCTTGACGTCTATAGGCGTCTTAGCCAGTAGCGTGGTTAACCAAAAATGCACTTGCAACATCCACTGGCAACTCAAGTCCACACACAACACATGAGAAGAACTTGGACCTCACCTATATCTTCAGTTTTCATAGGTGATCATGAATTCTTCCCTTTTATTTATTTATTTGTATGGTGAAATACAGCAAAATAGGGCTATTTACATCTATTACAAATCAAGTTTTAAATTGAACACCCATTGCACCGCTCCCTCTGTGGATGATGTAATTCAGCCCCCCCCCCATCCCCAGGATATGGGAAATTAGACAAGACTCCACTATATAAGACATGGTTGTGTTGCGGAGCAAAGCATTTGCAATTTGGCCGATTGGCAATTTTCCATTTTCTGATTCTTCCCTTTAAGACCTTTTTATGAAGGGATTGAATAGTATACACACTTCTATATTTCCTATTATATCTCCTCTCTTCCAATTATTATTCAACTTTAAAGAATCCAAGTGGCCATATCAAAACACAAGATTATACAGAGGACTGTTTTTAAATTTATAACATACAACCTAAGGTAGAAATATTAAGATTTAATTTCAATAAATACCTGGAAACTCGCCTTCATAAAATTCCTGAATTGGATTTGGAACACTTCTACCTCTTACTGTGATGTCAGTGCTCCTTCTATATGTTTCAACTTCTTGCTAGATATAACAAACAGAAAGATACAGTTATAAAATGGAAGTAACTATGGACAATTACAAATTAGGTTTCAAATTAAGGAAATTAATTGCCCAAATAATATATATGACAAAAACTAAACCACTGAGCAAAGTGGCTTAAAAGATCAACACAAACTGAAAAGTTGTGGCTAGGAAGTTTGAAATGAGCACTGTCAGATGCACAGAAAACATTAAAATGATTATCACCAACCAATTTTCTAATAGTCAGTGATTGACACTGCTCCTCTGATGCAGTTCTTCAGACCTTTTCTAATTAGTTTCTAATGATGGCCACAGAAAGACATAAATTTTATATATCACATATCCCATACAGCAAAGGATAACCAACCTGATGGAAGCAGAAGCTAGTATCATAATGCAAATTACTGCAGCCATGTAATTTGTGACGATATTGCATGATCAAATGTTAATTTGACCACAATATCACAAGAAGAGAGAAGTTAGGAAACAGAAGGATTAATTTTACTTCAATCAGGTGACATGACTAACGTGAGAGGTTTTCTAAATCTCTTGAGAGCAGTAAAAACTTACATGTTGCCATAGCTTTGCTCAGGCTATGTAGAATTTAATGAAATTTTAGATTCAGGATGAATTGACAAAATTATGCACTAGGCAAATGGAATTAAATAAAATTTTGTACTTTTAAGGATTTATATTAATTTTTTTTGTATCATTTTAGTTATTTCCATCCAGCTGGTACATAATTTAACAAAATTATGCACTAGTCAATATCAAAATTAGGAAAAACAAAATATGTGTACAATACCTAAACCAAAAGAAGGTTAATGTTTCACAAATCATGCTACAACTTTTGACAAACTCTTCAGATTTTTACTTGTGTAATACTACTCAGGGATCTTTGAACAATGTGAATATGTTGGAGACATCGTAAGAGATTTTATGAAAACGATTTTATAACAGCTTACTGTCAATGCTATCTATTTTATCAGATGCCATGCTTCACTTCAGTAACTTCTGTTATTAAATCAATTTTAGGTTCATGATTAATCAATGAAAAAAAAAATTTAACTGATTAATCACTTGGTGATTATAATTCCATTTTTATTGGCAAAATAATTTGAAACAGTTTAATTTTGCACTGTAATTAGTACATTTTTATTCCCAAACAATCATAATTATGTGGCTGTAATGTAGCAACTTCCATTATTAAACTAGTCCTAGGCTGAAGACAGACAGATAAATTTTTTTTTATAATTCCATTTTTACCGACAAAAGAATTTGAAATTATGATAATATATGTATTTTTTAATTTATTTGCTATAGCAGATTGTCTTTTAATGAAAAGCAAATCAAACTTATAACAATTCCTCCTTGGCTAGAGGATTATTCCTATTAAACTCTGTTGAGTCATTTCACTTAAAGTCCAGTTTTCATGGCAAAATTACATGAACAAAAAAAAAAAACAATGTATAGTATATGCCAATTAGTATGCTCAAAAACAACTTTTATTTTTATTATTATTATGTGACACTTCCAGGGAGTCCAAAGACTCACTGAGGGAGAGTGTGCCAACAGCATCCACTACTAACCACACTCAAACTTGCTTAACTTTTTGTGTGAGCCATTAATAGCAGAGGCTCTACCAATCAACCAACCTTTGCTGGCAACTTAATAATGAATGGTGTCATTACTATACCAGAATGCTCTTAAGAAACACCATTTTATGATGCCAGCTGTCTGATAATATGGTGCATAGTAATGATAAGTAAATTTATTGTTGGCTATCCTGCAGTGGGATACATATTTAATCAACTGTATTCTGTAATACACTTGCCACAAATATAAATATTTGTCAGTGGATGTTTGTTCAGAAAGGAAGAATGAGAGACCATTCTTGAAAGTAGTATAATGATGGATGAAGAAGGATGTGAGTAGATATTTTATGTGCAGAGTTGTTGGTGAGTGGAATGCATTACAGGATTGCATTGTGAATGCAGGGAGAGTAAATCATTATGACAGATATGTTGCTGGTTGAGTGGGTCTCCCATGATGAGTCTATGACTCCATGGAGGTTACTGAGATAATAGTAATAATAAATAACAGATGCCATGTATTGGCAGATTAGCACAATGCATGCAAGCTGAGCAATTATTATTGAAGACTTCAACTATGAGGACATAGATTGGAGGGAGGAAAGGGGACAAGACATAACAAGATGGAAGTGGGATTTATAGTTGCTAATGGATAATTACCTGAAACAACATGTTATAGAAAGGACCAAGAGTTTCAGAGTGCATCAGAAGTAATCTAATGCATCTAGTCATAGTATCAGAAGATATATCCATAACAAAGGTAGACACTCTGTCTCCAAATTGGGGAGAGTGACCATGTAGTCTTCTTCTTCTGGGAAGTTTCTAAATTGCAGAATTCTCAATCAAGAAAGAGTTTAAGTTGAACTATAGAGCTGGTAATTGTGACAGAGTTAGGAGGCATCTTGGAGCAGTGCCATGTCTTGAGAAGCTACAAGGAAAATATGTCAGTGGTGCATGGGAAGTGGTCACAGATTGTTTGAGATAACCAGTATCAGCTGCAAAAAAAGAAAATGTTGTGGAGGGAATAGAAAAAAAAAAGGTTATCAGTATACTCATGAGCAGTACCAAGTGCAAGCAAAAAAAGGTGACTAGTATGATAAGAAACGCCAAATCAGATTATGAGAGAAAATTAGCTAAGCAGGCCGAAGTAAATCCAAAACAATTTTTTCATTATGTAGCAAGTAAGAGGAAAAATGACTATGACAGGATGACAATGATGATGGGAGGAAGGTTAGAGAGGCAAAAGAAATTACTGAGTTACTGAGTGACTATTTTGTAATGATGTATTATTCAGCTGGAGATTTTGCAGTTGCTGATGTGACAGAGAAGCATGTCAAAATTGAGGTAGATGAAAAGGTGTTCAGCATATTGAAAAATATCAATGTGAACACCTCAGTGGGACTGGATGGTGTCAGCCAATGTATTATGTGAATGTGCAAGAGAATTGGCATTGCCTCTGATGAAGTTGTTTTATCTAAGTCTCAGCTCTGGCAAGGTTTCAAGGGTGTGGAAAGAGGATAAGGTAGTTCCATTATATAAAGGTTGCTCCAAAACAGAAGTAGCAACTACAGACCAATTAATATCTAAGGAGTGGATGGTCAAGTATTGGAAAAGTTGGTTAAAGACAAAATCCAGCAGTGGCTGGATAGGGATACGATACTCTATAGGGGGCAGCATGACTTTGTAAAATGTATTTTCTTGTATAAGGTTGGTCACGTCTTAGTAATTTATTCACATTTTATAATAAAGTGACAGTGGAATTGGATAAAGGAAATGGCCAAATTTCCCATGATGCTACTGGACTCTGCAAAAGCATTGGACAGTATACCACATGGACAACCATTACAAAAGTTGGAGCAAATGAGAATGGATATGAAGCTATTAGTATGGATAGGGGATGGCTGACAGACACCAGAGAGTAGTATATGGTGGAGTGGAATCCAGGAGTACCTCAGGGTTCTGTGCTAGGGCTACTATAGAAAAAGATTTGGGGGGGGGGGGCTATTCAGTTGTTTGCTGATGATGCAAAATTGGGGAGGGCAATAGTCGATAAAGTCAATATAGATATCCTACAGGATGATTTCAATAAATTGGCATTGTAGGCAAAGGATAATGATTGTCTATTTAATGCTGCAAAATGTAAGGTTATGCACTTCAGATTGAAAAGGTTGCACACAGTGTATCATACTGATCGTACTAGATTGGAGGAAATTGATGAAGCTCGGGACTTGGGGATAATGGTTGACTGAGATTTGAAGTTCACAGGGCATATTGCAAAAGTTGGTAAAATAGTTCAACGAATTACTTGAATGTTTAAAAATGCAGTAAGGATAAGGAAGTTATTATCCTTCTTTATAAGGCTATGATTTGGCCACATCTTGATTACTGTCACAGAATTGGTCACCTGGTGATAGGTCTGTGGAATGCTCCTTATGAGAATAGGCTGAAGGTGTATACGAGGGTTATTTGAAAAGTTTGTTAAAAAAATAAGTTAAACACATTTTTTTGGAAAAAAATCACTTTATTTCTCAACATAGTCTCCATTGAGGTCTCCAATCCAGAAGTTTCCAATTTTTTCATCCCATCTAAAAAGTAGGATTTGTCAAATTGTGCAAAATAGTCATTGACAGCCTTGATGACATCCTCGTTTGAAGAAAATTTTTATCCACCAAGCCAAATTTTTAAGTTTGGGAACAAGAAGTCACAACTGCCAACGTGTGGGACGTTGTGACTTCTTGTGACACAAACGGCCAGGATTGTGGGCCAATCCTGGACGTTTTTTCTTCAGTTGTTCTTTTAAATGGTCCAACAATGATGCATAATACACTCCTGTTATTGTCTTACTCTTTTTCAAATAGTCCATTATGATAATTCCTTTGGAATCCCAGAAAACAGTGGCCATCACCTTCCCAGCTGATGATTTCACTGTCCACTATTTTGACTGCTGCTTGGACTCAGATGTGTAGCAGTGGATCCAAGTTTCATCTACAGTCACGAATCGACACAAAAAATCCTGTGAATTGCAATTAAACATCACCAAACACTGCATTGAAATGTCTTTTCGCATGCATTTTTGATCAACAGTCAACAATCGTGGCACGCATCGCGTAGCTCTTTCAAGTGTAATTTTTCGTGCAGGATATTATACACCCATTCAGTTGAGATGCCTACAATCTCAGCAATCTTACGACTCACTCGGCGGTCTTCCATACCATGGATTTTGTCAATCATTTCCTTCATAGTGACCTCAGTCGGACGTCCAGAGCATGCTTCATCTTCGATGGACTTACGACCACATTTAAACTCGTTTATCCAAAAACAAATAGTCTTTAATGATGAGTCCACATGAACTGCATCTAACTCCACTTTGATCTGCATGGCCATCCACTTCTTCAAATAAAAATGCTTTATCACTGCACGAAACTCGTTTTTCTTCATTTTTATGAAAAATGCAAACACAGTCATTTTAAATGGTTTGCCAAATGAGACCTACACTTCGCACATGGCTAAAATTTTGCCAGGGATCGTGGAAAAGGTGATACATGCTGACACTGGTATGAATGAACGATTTGTGTCGCCATCTATTGGAAATTTACCAAACTCTTTTCAAACAACCCTCGTAGGTTATTTCGAAGTTTAGTTGATAAGCAGAAAAGAAGAAACATGATAGAAACTTTGTGATTCTTATCTGTTTTATTTTGTTTTTTTTCCTTAGAAACTTAAGAGTTTTATAGTATATTAGAGAAGATTTTTGTTTTTAGATTATTTAGTGTCCTTATAATATATTTTTATCGTGATATTGTAATATTAAATAAAGCTGTAAAATGATGCCAAAAAATGCAGAAGAAACAGAATGCTAACAAGAACAGCAAAGTAGTGAATAAGATTTTCTCCACTTATTTATTTCATCTCCAAACACAAGTGGTACAGTAATAAGTAATTGGTAAAAACATTATTTACAACAAATTAGAATGCATTACAAATGAGAACAGCTTAAATTTAATAGGTAAATTATACAGGGAATAATAGGAAAAATAGAAGAACTAAAATATGAAGGAAAAGAAACTATATATAAGTTATATACAATAAATATGGTCAGAGGTTCCTCCAATATCTTGCGCAATCAACTGCTCTTTCTATAAGGTCCTCTTTTGTGCAAGCCGACTGAAGAAGGGGGAAAGAAAGGTGTTCCATTGACTGGGTTGTCCAGCACTCACAATTATCTGATCCAGATAATTATGAGTGCTGGGACTACCTCATTAAATGAGGAAGCCCCATTTGATGAGATTTTGTTTAAAGCATTCTATTGTTCATAGTCTGCTGAGGCTTTTCCAAGTATTCCAGTCCAAGTGGGCACCACATGAAAGATGTTCAACTGTTGGAATACCAGTATTGTCTCAGGCTATAGTGCAAACCATTGTTGAAGTCTTGATCTGAATAAGTTTAAGGATAGTTATGATAGGTTTTGTGAATCTCACATGATCAGTCTCCTGACTTCATATAATAATAATCATATAATAATAATAATAATAATAAGTTATATACAATAAATATGGTCAGAGGTTCCTCCAATATCTTGTGCAATCAACTGCTCTTTCTATAAGGTCCTCTTTTGTACAAGGCGACTGAAGAAGGGTGTTCCATTGACTGGGTTGTCCAGCACTCACAATTATCTGATCCATATAATAATAATCAGAATTTTATATCATTTATGATCACAAAAAAATAAAAATAAATAAATAGAATCCCACAATTCAGACAGAAACAGAAAAAATTCAAACATTATGACATGCTATATAAAGTAGTACAGTAACCAAATAATTTGTACTCAATGTATCCAAATAATATTTTTTCAGTAAGCAATCAGAAAAGTCATGAATAATATGGATACTAAAGTATGTGGCTATGAGTAAAACTGTTATAATTTCCTGCTTATCTCAAATAGAAGCAGGCTTATCTATAACAATTTAATCTTAACACACAGCTTTCATCTAAGTATTTTCAAAATAATAGAGAAATCCAAAAACACATAACTTCTTCACTAGCTTTGTACCTGATCAACAAATCAGGTTTCAGGGGAGCCATTCTTCCCTGAATGCTTATAATCATCTACACTTGCTGACTAAAGAACTTAATCAAGTCAGTTAAAAATAAAGTCCCTGTTCAGCAAAGCTCCCATTTTATAGTTTTCCCCTGGTCACTCACCATGTGAAGGGCTGGACAACCATTTATCTCCTAATTTCTCTATCAATTACACAGTAGCTCAAGGCTTCTGTTCTTTCACTCTTCCATATCATTTCAAGAAACCTAACTCCTTACAATAATACAAGAATTAATATGAAAATTAACACACATTTACTGAAAACATAAATGTCATTCTGGCTGAGCTTTTGTCTAAATTTTGTATAAAATCTTCTTCTATGTGTATTTCACATACTCTACCATGTTAGATTAATTTTTTTTTCACTGCATAATCATCATCATATTCCTGCCATCATTACTAACTTCTTATCTACAATTTTCCTCCAAATCAGACTATTACTTGTCAAGATTCCAACATTATCAGATCCTATATTTCTATTGCCTACGGCACTTTTTACCATATAAATCCACCTATATCTTGATCTTCCTCTGGGTCGTTTTCCCTGCCAACCTGACAGAAGAACACTTGTTTTCCTAATCTTCTTTACTCTCCCATTCTGTTTAAGTGACCAAACCACCTGAGATTAGCTCTGCTAACGCATTCCAGGATGCTAACTATGTCAAGTTCTTTCCTAATATTCTCGGTTTTTTTATATGCTACTGCCACTGATGCCATCTGTTCATGCTTCTAATCTTTCTCAGGACACTCATATCTGCAGTCTCTAGTCTTTCGTCAAGTGTTTTATTTCTGACCCAGATCTCAGATCTATAAGTTAAAACTGGTTTGAACACTGTGTTGTAGACAGCTAATTTAGATCTTGTTCCACAGGTTTTCAATTCACAACACAGTTGACATTTACAATGCTTCTGCCTATTTTCATTGTCTTTGTCTTATTATTACTAACCTTCATACCATATCTATTACAATAGTTATTCAATTCAGGCAGGGTATCTTGGAGACCGGTAGTGGATTTATTTAGAAGTATAATATCGTCCGCATAAAGCAAAAGAGCTGACATTAACATCTCCAATTTTGATATAAGGTTTAATACCACTTTCCTTCATAATGTGATCCATATAGATAATGAATAACAGAGGGGATAATGTACATCTTTGTCTGACACCAGATTTAACATTAAACCATCTTCCTGAACTTCCTTCAATTCTAACTGCTGACTTACAACTCAAAGACTAAGTATTGCTTGATATAATGCCCCATTGACACCATATAACTGTAGCATTTTGAATAGTTTTTCTCTTGGCACCTTGTCATATGTATGCCTTTGTCCAGATCAACAAAACTTAAATACAGATCTTTGTTATATTCCCATGATTTCTCAACTATTTGTCATAAAGTGAATATCTGATCCTGATAGCCTCTATTTGGCCTGAATCCAGCCAGCTTGTTCTTCACGAAGTTTTTCTTCACACAATTCTTCTCAACTGTTTCTCAAGTATACTTGCATAAATCTTACCAGGAACACTCAGTAGGGAAATAGCTCTGTAATTCTCACATTGTTTTATTTCCTGTTTTATATATGGGTACTATGAGAGCTCTATTCCAATCATCGGGAATTCGTCCCTCTGTCCAGGCTTTCTGAACTATGCAGTGCAGCCACTGTAAGACTTTTACACCACCATACGTCAGCATTTCTGGTCGAATATCATATACTCCTGCTGCCTTTCCACATTTTAAGTTTTTCATGGCTTTTTCTACTTTTTCTACAAGTATGGATATGTATTCCTGACTGCATGCTTGGTCAGTGTTTTTTTACCACTGTATTTTTCTTCCGTTTTCATGTCACCTTTATCATCTCTAACTCCTTTTACAGCACTCTTTCCTCCATTCCTAAGCTTCTTCAACAACCTCCAGAATATTTTGCCACTTTCTTGATATTTATTTTCTATATTCTTGCCAAAGTCCTCCCATGACTTTTGTTTAGCTAGTTTTACACAGTGTTTAGCATTCTTGCATTTGTCTCTCTGTATTCTCTAAGAGCACAAGCTGACTTATTTGCCAGGAACTTTTGATATGCTTTCTTCTTTTCCTTCACTGCTTCTTTAACTTCTTGTGTCCACCATGGAGTTCTGAATTTTCTATCTCTTATAGACAACCTCACCACATGCCTCTCTAAATAAGCGTATGGTATACATAAGTGTATTCACTACCTCACTACATAAGTGTATGGAAAATGCTTCCATGGTACAAATTACAAATCACAGATAACATTACAAGATTTTTTCCAATAACTGCATATGTGTACTGAACACTTTCCTGCCAGTTATAATGAATCACCTGTACGTCATCCTATCTCAATGAACTTATGGCTAGCAAACAAAAAATGCAAGAATATCCATAACAAGCTCATTGAATGCTAATTCGCCTTCCCTCCAAAACTCAATCCTGTCTCATATATCACATAAAGGAATGTCCCTCAATGAGTAAATCAGGTCAAGATTTCCTTTCTGCAATTAACAGTACCAAAGAAGAACTATTTTTAGATAGTATATGAACTTTACTGCCCAGTGTGTACTTACTGGAGGTCCGAAGTGGCTTGAAAAGCTCCCAACTTACACTGGTGGGAGCCACACACACACACAAAATAAACTGAGAAATCATGAGAATATAACAAAGATCAGCATTTAAGTTATGTGGATATGAAAAATAAAAACGATAACATGTCAAGGAAAAAAGTTAAAAGCACAACATCTGGTGTGTAAACAGGATATGACAAAGAGCAATATACAGCTTATACTTAGGCTTTAATTCAATAGTTAGAATTAAAAGCAGATGGTTTGACATTAATCAGATATAACCAGCGAATTGGTCTTGATGTGTCTACACATCAATAATTACATGGATGTGAAGTGTCAATTTAAGTTAAAATATCATTTGGATACTACTGAAAAAAGATACGAGGCTTATATTTTATCTGTGCCGCTGTTTCAATGGATAAGGGAAGACTGGATACTATCCCTGTTGTTATTCAGTTCCAAAAAAGGAGCTGCAAAACTGAGGTCTCAGTTCAGATGTTGAACAGGTCAGTAAAGGCATGGATCTAGGATGGGGTTAATAGCAGCAGGATTTTCTATGAGAGTCAGCATGGATTTTAAGGGTAGGTTGTTTAAATCCAATATGAAAATTAGCAATATTAATCTCTGCACTTCACTTTATATAGATAATGTTATACTTCTGAATAAATCTTATACAATTCTGCAAGGTTCCCTGACTAAATTGAATAACTTATAATAAATGTGGTATAAAACTCAGCAATAAAAAGGCAATAAAAATAGGCAGAAACATTGAAAACATCAACTGTATCCCAAACAAGTAAAACATTTCAGCTATTTAGGCACAATTTTTAGTGAAGACAAATTAAATATGAAAATAGACAACAGAGTTAATCAAGCTGGTATGGTAGAAAGTCGGCTGGATAAATTTGTATGGAATAAGAAAGAAATTAGTCAAACACTAAATTAGCTTGTATACACAAGACAGTGTTCAAACCAATGTTAACGTATGGATCTGAGGGCTGGATTAGAAATAAAACACTTGATCAAAGACTGGAGACCTCAGATATGAAAGTTCTGAGAAAGAGATTAGTGGAGTGAACAGAACTTGCCATTTTGAACGTGTTAGCATAGCTAATCTTAGATGGTATGACACTTAAACAGAATGGAAGCGGAAAGATCAGCAAAGCAAGTATGCTTTACCAAGTTGGCAGGAAAAAAAACCAGAGGAAGACCAAGATGTAGGTGTATTAATACAGTAAAAAGTGCCTTAGAAGACAGAAATATAGCATCGAGATGTTAGAATGTTAGTCCTGACGTAATGTATTATCATCATCATCAATTTCCTGATATGTACTCTCAAGGGATGTTCAAGCTACTATGAAGCACTACATGATTAAGTTTAAATTATTATTAACCTCCTATCCACAATTTTCCTCCGAATTAGTCTATTACTTGTCAGCACTCCAATATTGTCCGCGCAGTTAGCCTAGTGGCTTTGTGCTTCGCAACCATATGCCTGGGGAAGAAGTATCCTGGTTTCGATTCCCGTCGCCAGCGTGAGGAGCTTAAAGATCTTCCTCAGCCATAGCCAAGTTAGCCGGTCTTGGGCATGGACAGCAGGGTTTTTCATCCCGCAAGCAGGCAAATCGGCCCCGTGAACACACACAGATCTACAGCCATAAATACTTAACCCCCAATGAGGGGGGGGGTTCAACTCACCCCAATAGGGATGGGGGAGAAAAGGGAGGAAACTCCATATGAATAAATAAATAAACTCCAATATTGTCATATTTAATTTCATGCTTCTAAAGCACTTCTGACTGAATTAATCCACCACTTTGGTCTTTCTCTTTCCTGTTTTGCTAACCTTTCCCTCACATATTCTATTTAAGTGGCCATACCACCTCAGATCAGCTCTGCTTATGCATTCTTGAATGCTAATAATGTCAAGTTTCTTTCTATTATCTTCATTTTTAACATGATTCTGCCATTGATGTCATCGGTTCCCTTACCTAATTTTTCTCAGAACACTCATATTTGTGGTCTCTAGTCTTTCATCGAGTGCTTTATTCTAACCCAGTTCTCAGATTCATAACTTAAAACTGGTTTGAGCACTGCCTTGTATACTTGGTTTTTTGGTTAATTATGTTCTTATTCCATATAAATTTATTCATGAGGCCACCCACCATACCAGCTTTGATTCTGTTGTGTATTTCCAGATTTAACTTGCCATTGTCACAAAAAACAGTGCCTAAATTAGTTGAAATATTTTACTTGTTCTATAGTTTCTTCATTCAGAATGCAGGTAAAGTTTCTATGTTTCTGCTATTAAACAAGTAATATTCAATTTGGTTAGAAAATACTGGAGACTTGCACTAGATGTATTTAGAAGTATGACATTGTTTGCATAAAGCAAAGAGCTAATTATCTCCAATTCTAATATCAGACCTAATGCCACTTTCTTTCATAATATGATCCATACAGATGATGAATAATAAATTTAGTTTAATCCTTTATCAAAGTGTAAGCAAACAAAGTTTGCACCTGAAGTATCTTTAGGACTGAAGCAACTCGTAGTAAAGGTGAACCAAGTTCTCATCACTACTTGTCTTAGTATCTCCCATAATGCAAAGCACATCTCCTTGCAGACAGGTATAATGCTATGCACTAAGGGAAGGGTCACTACACAGACCGGTTTTGACCTTTATTGAGGTCTCGTCAGTGGGAGCCAGATCCAGATGGGGTGATACTAAGGTGGAAGTAATGGAGAAGTCATATTTACCTATATGAGTTGCCAAAAGGTGTCTCACCTTATTATTAAATTACTCTGGATTTAGAGATAGATGTTGGAACTTTTTTCCCACTTGGTTAGACTATAATAAATTTAGTTTAATCCTTTATCCAAGTGTAAGCAAATAAAGTTTGCACCTGAAGTATCTCCAGGACTGAGGCAACTTGTGACCTCAATTACTGGCAATACACTGGTTTTTCTGTATAGAAATACTAGGAGTATTAGGAATAAAGGGAATGAGTTAGTGGCATTGATTGACTCAGTCTCTCCAAAAGCATAGGTATCAGTGAAACTTGGTTAACTGAAGAAGATGTTCTAACAGGGATATAAATTGAAGGGTATAGCATATTTCAGCAGGATAGGGAAGGTAAACATGGGGGTGGAGTATTACTCATGAATTGTGATGAATTGAATGAGATGAATTGTGTGCTCTCAGGGTGGAGAATCATCAATGCTTTGAGAGTATGTGGTGCAACATAGACGTTTATAAGACAAGATATTTAGCAGAATGTTGCTATAGACCAGGGAATATAGATGGTGAGGAGAAGGTAATGTTTAGGCAAATTAGTTGGGCAAGTGCAAAGGGAGCAATCCAACACTAACTGCAGTGATATAAACTAGGTAGAGGAGACAGCATGCAGAAATAAATGAACTGAATTTTTGAAATTCTTGAGAGACAACAATCTTAGGCAGCATGTGGTGGATGGAACATGAGGATTGTGAGTTTTGGATTTGGTCATTGCATCTGATTGTGACTGAGATGACATACTTGTCCCCTGTTGGTGAGAATGAACATGTAGTCCTGACTCTGAGGATCAACAGGCATGTGAAGCTATCAAAACAGAAAGAATTTATGTGGAATTATAAGGAACGTGACTAACATAGACTTAGAAACCAGCTTGCAGCAGTATAGTGGATGAAAGAATTTGAAGGAAGAGGGATCATTAGTGCATGGGATATACTTAAGAAAAAATTGTTGACAGCAATGACAGACCTCAAGTGAAGATAATGCAATTTGGAGTCAAATGGATGACAAAAATAATAAAAGGGGAATTGCAGAAGAAGAAGAAGAAGAGGAGGTTATGGAAGGCATATAAAGAGAGAGGTGGAGAATAGTTGCATGAGGAATATAAGACTCAGGCTATGAAAATGAGTAATATTGTAAGGAGAGAAAAATTAGAATGTGACAGAAGACTGCCACTGCAATCCAAGGAGAATTCCAAGGAGTTTTTTTCACTATGTGGCAAGTAGGAAGGAAAATGATAGCGGACAGATTACCTTGTGAGTGGAGATGGGAATTGGGTGACCAAAGCAAATAACATACTTGAGCTATTTAATGATCACTTTATTAGTGTTCCATTCTGGTACTACAGGTTTTATTCCTAGAAGGATAATGACTGGTAAAGTGTTAGAAGTGAATGAAGAGGATGTATTCCACTCACTGAGAATGCTAAATGTCAATAAGCAGGGGGACAAGATGAAATTTCAAATGTTTCAAGGGAATGTGCTATAAAACCTTGCCATTAATTTGACTGTTTAATGAAAGTCTTGCAATGGGGCAGATTCTAAAACCATTCTGTTTTATAATTTTTTCTAGTATAGGGTCGATTCCATTCTTCAGTATTTTGGCTTATATCTTATAATGCATGTTTATTAAACTTATTCCTCTGTAGTTGTCACAGTTATTCTTACTTCCTTTTTTAAAGATGGGAATCAAATCACAGTTACATCGTTCCAGTCACTGGGTATTCTTCCAATGTTATATATTTTGTTTATTAAAGTAAGAAATCATTGGTGAAAATTATTTCCTGCATATTTTATAAGTTATATTTGGATTTTATCTTCTCCTGTGATTTTTCATTTCTTTTAATGCTTCATTTAATTCTTCTGATGTAATCTTATTTGGAAGACTATTGTCAGATACATTTTCTAAAAATCCTTTAATAGTAATTCTGACTGTTTATTTCCTTTCCAGAGTTTATAATAATAATAATCTATCCATTGTTGGTCATCTATCTCTCCAATATCTATATGGGTGTGCTGAAAAGTTGCGATGATCACCATGAAGAAATTGAGGTAGAACCATGTTACTTACACATTATTCTACGTAATCCTCACAAAGTGTTAAACATTTGTTACAACACTGCTGCATCATTTGCAATCCTCCGAGAAAAAAAGTTTTTCCCTTGATGCACAAACCAGTCCTCAGCTGCATACATGACTTCATCATCTATGGTAAATTTTGTTTCTTTAAATTTGGGAATAGGAAATAGTCAGAATGGGGCCAGGTCTGGCAAAGGGTGGGTGAGGCAGACATTAAAAGTCCAAGTTGTGTATTATCTGTTGGATTTCATGAACTGTGCGAGCACTGTCCTGCAAAATGCCTCTGCTCAGTTTCTCACAGCGTTTTTTCTTCAGTACCTCCTTCAATTCCTTCAGAGCTATTGAATATTTGGGAATAGGAAATAGTCAGAATGGGGCCAGGTCTGGTGAAGAGTGGGTGAGGCAGACATTAAAATACAGACCCAAGTACCTTTTTTGAGGTACTTGGCAAGGATTACACCATCCATATCCCAAAAGATAATGGCAAGAACCTTCTCTGCTGACTTTTGGGTTTGGAACTTTTCTGGCCATGGAGAACCTTTGTGTTCCACTAGACCAACGGTTGTTTGCTCTCTGGGTCATAGCAATAAAGCCATGTTTCATCAACAGCCACACTACAAGCCAAAAAAATTGCACCTGATTTCTCAAAATAACCCTAAATCCCTTGATTTGGCAGTGCACATTCTTTCTTTTGGTCAGCATTCAGGTCTGGTCTGGTCTGGTAAAGTGTGGGTAAGACAGACATTAAAATACAGACCCAAGTAACTTTTTTGAGGTACTTGGCAAGGATTACACCATCCATATCCCAAAGGATAATGGCAAGAACCTTCTCTGCTGACTTTTGGGTTTGGAACCTTTTTGGCCATGGAGAACCTTTGTGTTCCACTCCATTGACTGTTGTTTGCTGTGGGTCATAGCGATAAAGCCATGTTTCATCAACAGCCACAATACAAGCCAAATAATTTGCACCTGATTTCTCAAAATGACCCTAAATCCCTTAATTTGGAGGTGCACATTCTCTCTCTTTTGGTCGGCATTCAAACATTTAGGAATTGACTTCGCTGAGAGCTTATACATGTCCAGATGTTGGTGGATAATGATCCCAACTCATTCCCTGGATATCCCCAGGGTCTTTGCAATGTTTTTTTTGGCTGGTATTCATGTATCATGAAGGATCATAGTACACTGCATCGATGTTGTCAGGTGTGATCACTGTGAAAGATCTACTTGCCCTGAGGGCATATGTTGTCTTAGGATTCCCAGTTTTAAACTTGGCCACCCCCATCTGGCAACTGTTGGATATGCTGGAGAACAATCTCCTAAAGTCTCTTACAAAGTCCGGTGAATCTCAATAGCAGACTTCTCACAGCACAAAAAACTTGATAATGGCCCACACCTCTGTGTCTCTGAATTTCTTCAAACCCTCTGACATGTCTTGTTATATATCCTAAAAGAAAAAGAACAAATTATTATAATCTGATGAAACATGGGGATTAAATGGTTTTAAGATAGGTTCTTTCTTGAGGTTTTAATATAATTTTTGTTCTAGATGGTTATTAGAACTTTTCAGCCCCCGCTCCCCGTATTGTTTCTTTATTTCTTTCTAAAATAACTTTATTGCTTTATAAATTTTGAAGTGTGGTTTATATATTTCTTTTACTAATTTATCAATATAATTATCCCAACTTTTTCTATGAAGTTTGTCTCGCTTTTTGCTATTGCTCTTTTCTTCTTGTATTCTATTCTATCTTCCAGTTTTTTTGAGCTAAGCCATTTAATGTATGCAGTTTTTTTATCTTCAATTATATTCTTGATTTCATCATTCCATATATGTAGTCCTTGTTTCCTTTTCCATTTTTAATTCTTTACTGGATTTTTTTTGGCTACTTTACGCATCATCAATGTCAGATTTTTCTATTCTGCATTTATGTCTTCTTTCCATTCTGTTTCTTTCAAGTATTTATTGTATATACATGTTCACTGCCATTTAATTTTCATTTCTTTACCCAGTTTTGGTGGTACTGTTATATTTCCAATTACCAAATGTAAAGCACTCTCATTCTGCTAATTTCAATAGGTTCATAAACTCTAGGTAATTTGCACCTTATTTTATTTTTTAATTTATTTTTTTTATGAGACTATTATTACCCTGTTTATGGGAAGCCTTAAATGACTTGAAAGGTTCCATGCTTCCCCACACTACTAATACCAATGTACTACAAGTTTAGAATTATCTGCAGGTGGGATTCATATGAAAAAAAAAATACAAAGATTTAAAATATTGTTCATGCAGAAAGAATTTCATAATTACTTTCATTATCAAACAGTAAAATTCAGAAGTAAGTCATCCTACTAATTTCACTTTTCTCTCAGTATATCATTAAAATAAATATTCTTACAGCAAAGAGTAATTTTTTCATCTGCAGAATATACATCAAAAACTGAAAAATCTGTATTTTTGATCTAGCAATTTTTAGTTCTTTTGATGTATTTTTGAGTTTAACCCAAAGCTTTTGTATATTTATGCTTTCAAACCATAATTTTTAAAAAAATTATATCATTTCTTGATTTTATAATCCTCCTGTTCTCTTACATTTAGCTCAAAGCTAAATACGTACAATATATATATAAAAAATCAGCTAACGCCTTTTTGTTCCCATATAGAGAGTAGGCGAGGCCGTTTAGCCCTATCTAACTTTTGAAGACTGAGTGGGCAGTTCAATCTCCAATGGTAGCCAATCAGAGATAGCTGGCCCAAGGCTATCACTAATTAAACGGCATGCAGTGAAGAGGCAGCTCAACAAGTGCCGCCATCTCGTGGTCCCTAACACAATATTTTTAATATCTGAAAATAGTGTGGGCTCTACAGTCGATTTTCTTGAGTTTACGGAACGAAAAACCCGCTTGCCCGTGCAAGAGATCGACTAACTCGGGAACCAGTCGAAAAAAAAGCTTAGAAAAATTTCATCTAGTCACCGACTAGATTCGAAAGCAAGTCATCCTAGCTAGACATGCAAGCCAGTCTAGATGTTGTATCCCTTTTCACCAATGTACCAGTAGAAGAGGTAATAAACATCATCCAAAATCTCATTCCTCTAGACATCACACAGATGTTTAGACACTGCCTTCAATCTAATTTCTTCAAAGTTAACAACACCATATATCAACAATTAGAAGGCCTAGCAATGAGAAGCCCACTATCACCATCTTGTGCAGACCTTTTCATGGAAAAACTTGAAAAAGAAATTCTCTCCACAATCTCCCCTAGACCATCTACATGGTGGAGATATGTTGACGATATCTTCATTATATGGCAAGACAGCTTAGAAATCCTAAAATCGTTTGTGGATAAAATCAACTCAATACATAATCAGATAAAATTCACTCTGGAAGTGGAAAACAACAACCAATTGCATTTTTTAGATAAAGATAAAAGGCCTTGATAAAGAAACAATCAAATAGTGTCAAATTATCTATTTACAGAAAGCCCACAAATACTGGAAGATATCTTCATTATACTTCGAACCATCACAAGACACACAAACTGAGCATTATCCATTTGTTGAAATATAGGGCCAGAAAGTTTATATCAGAAGAGGAGGATACATAGACTGAACTCTCACTAATAGCCAACACATTATCACAAAATGAATATCCTCAAAACATCATCATCAAAAAATATCTATACAGTGACAACTCCAGACAAGAAGAATCACGCTCCCAGCACATTTTTTTCTTTACCGATGAGGCCAAAGGTGACCAGATAGGTGCTGCATATTCCATTATTGGCCTTATTAGTATAGTGTAAGTAGTTTTGAGGATTTTTGGCTTTGCACCCCAATTTGTTCCGCAAAGCCTTTTCAGTATATTTAATTTTTTTAATTTGGCTATGCTACATCAATGACACCTTTGCAGTTTGGAAATAGCACAGAACCCGAACTCTACCCATTTCTACAAAAATTCAACACCTTGCATCCTCGTATCAAGTTCACACTAGAAAAAGAATCATCAAAAGATATTTCCTTTCTTGATATACACATCTGGCAAAAACAAGATGGATCCTTTCCACTTCTGTCTACCAAAAACCAACTTTTTCAGGTCATTATGTCCATAACACAAAAGTTCACCATCCATCTCAAAAATACGTCATCATAAAATCTCTAGTATCCAGAGCACACAAGATTTGTTCTTCTGAAGAATCTCTAAAACAATAATTGGGTATTGGAAGTTTTTCCACTTAGTTACACTATCAATCAAAGATACCAAGAAATTATATTCTTGGGTTAATTCTTTATCCAAGTGTAGGCAAACAAAGTGTGTGCCTGAAGTATTTTCAGGACTGGGCAACTCATATATAGAAGCTATATCCCATAATGCAAAGCACATATCGTTACGGACATGTATAATGCTATGCATTATGGAAAGGACTACCCAGACCGGTTTTAACCTTTATTGAGATCTCATCAGTGGGAGCCAGATCCACAGGTGATACCACAGTTAAAGTAATGCAGAAGTCATATTTCCATATAGAAGTAGCTAACTGATAGTATAACCAAGTGGAAAAACTTCAAAAACTATCTCTAATCCAGAGTATTTTAATAATAAGGCGTGACACCTTTTGGCCACTCCTATATGGAAATATGACCTGCATTATATTTAACCTTGGTATTACCTCTGGCTCCCACTGATGAGATCTCAATAAAGGTCGAAATTGGTCTGGGTAGTGACCCATCCCATAATATCATAGCATTATACATGTCCGTAAGGATATGTGCTTTGCTTTATGGGATACTAAGATGATAGAAAAGTTTCGAGAGAAGCAATGGGAGCTACATCTAGTATTTATTGATCTGGAGAAAGCATATGATAGAGTGTCAAGCCAAGAAGTCTGGAGATGTCTGAGGGAAAAGAAGGTACTGGAGAAATATGTCAGGCTGGTGCAGGAGATGTACAGAAATGTGAAGACAAGAGTTTGGACCTGCCTGGGAAAGACAAAGTTTTCCAGTGACAGTTGGCTTGCATCAAGGGTCAGCATTAAGAACGTTCCTGTTTAATATTGTGATGGAGGTGGTGACGGAGGAGGTGAGAGAAGATATGCCTTGGACTATGTTGTATGCAGATGAGATCTGCTGTGTGCAGAATCAAGAGAAGAAGTGGCTGCTAAACTGGAAAGTTGAAGAGTACTGGAAGAGAGCTGTGAGACTGAGCAGAAGTAAGACAGAGTACATGTGTTGCAAAGTGGATGGCAGCCAGGAGACAGATCTGGAGCTGGAAGGAAATGTCACCAGGAAGGTCAGTGACTTTAGATACTTAGGTTAAACAATGAAAGAGGATGGTGAGGCTGAGAAGGAAGTGGGATGCATGATACAAGCAGGATGGAGGAACTGGAGAGAGATGGATGGAGTGCTATGAAATAAGAGGGTGCCGATCAATCTAAAAGGCAAAATCTACAGGACAGTAGTGACACCACCTATGACGTATGCTATGGAAACTGTGGCCCTGAGGAAAAATAATATCAGCAGGATGAAGGTAGGGGAGATGAGAATGCTTAGGTGGATGTGTGGTGTGACCAAAAAGGATCGTCTGAGAAACGACTACGTAAGGAGAACGGTGAAAGTTACAAACTTAGAAGCAAAGATACAGGAGGCAAGGTTGAGATGGTTTGGTCATGTTATGAGGAGAGAGGACAAATATGTGGGAAGAAAGGTCATGAGGATAGATGCGCAGGAGAGGAGGAAGCACAGGCTGCCAAAGAAGAGATGGAGGGAGATGGTGGATGAGGACTTGAGGATGAAGACCTTGGATGTGGCTACAGCCCAAGACAGGAGGTTGTGGAGGAAACTCACTAGAAACAGCAACCCTACTTAAGTGGGAAAAGCTGAAGAAAAAGAAGAAGTTTATGGGATACTAAGGCAAGTGATGTAAAATCATTAGCTTCTATATACGAGTTTCCCAGTTCTGAAAATACTTCAGGTGCAAACTTTGTTTGCTTACACTTGGTTAAAAGATTAAACCAAGAATATCATTTCTTGGTATCTTTAATTGAAGAATTGGAAATTATCAAAGAAACTGCCTTAGTAAATGGTTATAATCTAATAACAACCCAAAAAATAATTAACTACCCTCCTGCAAATCAACCCAGATAAGAAGAAGCCCGCAGGACTTCTATGCAATATATTAAAGGAATCTTTGAATGTGTGGCAAAAGTTATGAAAAATTATCAACTCACTGTTACTTACAAACCCATCAACCAAATTCACAATTTGCTACCTTCTCCAAAAGACAAACTCTCACTAATGATGCCACCTGGTGTATATTATTATTATTAAGGGCAACTCCAAGGAGCCCTTAGACTCATCAAAGGAGGCCCAACATCATGCCAAGAACAACTATTCATCATTCACACAGTATCTATCATACTTCACCTTGAACTCATTTACAGTCACTGCACCCACAACTGACTCTGGCAGCTTATTCCACTCATTTACCACTCTCCAAGTAAAAAACCTAGCTCTAATACCCTTGCTAACCACACTCTTACCAAGCTTCCATGGATGGCCCCTAGTCCCCCCACTACCAGTCCTATTCTCAAAAATATCTTCTGAATTAATCTTATAGAAACCCTTCAATAATTTGAATCACCCCTTTTCCGCCTATCAACAAATTTCTGCAGCCCACAAATCTTCAACCTGTTCTCATAATGTTCATTCCATAGTCCTGCTATTATCTTGGTCACTCGTCTCTGGATCCTCTCTGCCTCCTCCCCATCGAGAAGAAACACTGGCACCCATATCTGGGCACAGTAGTTTAGATGGGGTTTTATCAAGGCTCGATACAGAGGAACAATAACCTGTTTGTCTCTGCTCGTTAAAGTGTTTTTCAGCAACCAAGTGATTTGATGAGCTACTTTTGTGATGTGTCCCCCTAAACTTCAAAACTCCCTATCCACCAACACTCCCAAATCCCTGGCCTCGTCAATCTCCTGGAGTACAGTTCCACCAATGCGATTTACTGCTGCTAATCTTTTCACTCCAAAATGCATAACCTTACATTTTGCCACATTAAATTGACATCCATTCTCCTTAGCCTAGTCATCCAAACTATCCAAATCATCCTGAAAAATTTTCACATCCTGAGCATTCACTATTGCTCTACCCAACTTTGCATCATCTGCAAACAGATGCACAGTTCCTCTCAGATCCTTTCCTACATCGTTAATGAACAAATTAAACGGTAGCGGTCCAAGAACAGAACCCTGCGGCACACCGCTAGTCACAGGTCGTCTTTTGGAATCTACTCCTGAATAAACCACTCTCTGATATCTCTCATCAACCACCCTCCTATCCATCTCCCCAACCCTATATCCATTCTCATATGCTGCAGTTTACTGATTAGAATTCCATGTGGTATCCTATCAAAGGCTTTAGCAAGGTCCAGTAGAATCACTGTAAACCCATTACCCTTATCCAGTTCAGCCATCACTGTGTTATAGAACGTGAGCAAGTTACTGAGGCATGATCTACCCTTCACAAAACCATGCTGTCCCCCATACAGTATCCAATTTTCATCTATCCAATCTTGTATTTTCCTCTTGACTATTTTCTCCAAGACCTTGACAACAATTTCTGATATGCTGATCGGCCAGTAATTTTCAACAGCAGTCTTGGAACCTCCTTTATGCAGTGGAACTATTTTCCCCTCTTTCCACCCCCTTGGGACTAACCCAGACCAAGACCCAAATTAAACAAAATGGTCAAAGGCACTGACAATTCTTTAGCCGCTTCTCGTACAACACGAGCTGGTATACCATCTAATCCCGCAGATGAATTGATATTGAGGTTTTGTAATAGACTATTCACCTCCACTTCATTGTATTTGTATCCCCCATAGTGCATCCCATTTACATCTATCAAATCTTGTATTTTCCACTTGACTATTTTCTCCAAAAGACCTTGACAATAATTCCTGACTCCATACAACCTCACAATTTCTTATCATATTGCTATTTTCTACATTCTGAAATTTGACAAAAATATCACACTCACGACCTGAAACACACTCTAATTCCTCATTTTCCTTACATTTTCTACACACATTCCCTCCATTATCATCATCTAATCATACTCCAACCTCTCTCTCTGCAAAGCATACATTTCGCAGATAGTACATTGTATAATCTCCTTTATGTTACAGTTATTGAACAAAGATGGCAAACCATTATTACTAGCCACCATTTTCCTTCTTATCATATTTTATCAAATTAATAATTGAAATAACACGAAAAACACACAAACAGACACACTAAGATACAAAAAGCAAACAACGTAATATTCAAGCAAAATTGTCAATGATAACTTAAAATAACACTTATCTCATCAGGAGCTCTCAAAAAACACTACACACCAAATAATAAAATTAAAATATAGATGAAATACAATGTTCATGTAACTTGTCTTACTTTGGACAAACAGGTAGATCTATAAATAAACATATCTTTAAGCATCAAAACCACATCTGCCTTATCAAATCTCACAAATCTAGCCTAGCATAAAATGGAATTGAAAAACGCTAACCACAGGATCCAATGGCAAAACGCTTAGATACTACATAGATCCATATATAAACATGAATATTTATATAAAGAAAGTGCCGAAGCCTTACTTCATAGGCCTTATCTTAATCAAAATGACTGTCTCACTATTCCAAAAGTTTGGGAAATTGTTATCCTCAATTGTATCAAATAATTATCTGCTATATTTTAATATAATTTAATTAATTTTAATTTCAGCCCAATAGTTTTAATACATGAACACGCAACTGCATACATAGAAAGATTCCGATTTAAACATGCGCACTAAAGGCTTGAAATGTGGAAAGGCAGCAGGAGTAGATGATATTCGACCAGAAATGCTGAAGTATGGTGGTATAAAAGTCTTACAGTGGCTGCACTGCATAGTTCAGAAAGCCTGGACAGAGGGACGAATTCCCGATGATTGGAGTAGAGCTCTCATAGTACCCATATATAAAAAGGGAAATAAAACTGAATGTGAGAATTACAGAGGTATTTCCCTCCTGAGTGTTCCTGGCAAGATTTATGCCAATATACTTGAGAAAAATTGTGGACGAAAAGCTTGGTGAAGAACAAGCTGGATTCAGGCCAAATAGAGGCTGTCAGGATCAGATCTTCACTCTAAGACAAAGTCGAGAAATCATGGGAATATAACAAAGTTCTGTATTCAAGTTTTGTCGATCTAGAAAAGGCATATGACAAGGTGCCAAGAGAGAAGCTATTCAGTATGCTACAGTTATATGGTGTCAGTGGGAATTTTTATCAAGCAACTTAGTCTTTATTTGAGTTGTAAGTCAGCAGTTAGAATTGAAGGAAGTACAGGAAGATGGTTTAACATTAAATCTGGTGTGAGACAAGGATGTACATTATCCCCTCTGTTATTCATTATCTATATGGATCACATTATGAAGGAATGTGGTATTAAACCTGATATCAAAATTGGAGATGTTAATGTCAGCTCTTTGCTTTATGCAGATGATGTTATACTTCTAAATAAATCCGCTACAAGTCTGCAAGATTCTCTGACAAAATTGAATAGCTGTTGTAATAGATATGGTATGAAGGTCAGCAATAAAAAGACAAAGACAATGAAAATAGGCAGAATCATTGAAAATGTCAACTGTGTTGTGAATGGAGAACCTGTGGAACAAGTAAAACATTTCAGCTACTTAGGCACGATTTTTACTGAAGATGGTAAATTAAATATAGAAATAGACAACAGAATCAGCAAAGCTGGTATGGTGGGAAGTCAATTGAATAAATTCATATGGAATAAGAAAGAAATTAGTCGGAACACTAAATTAGCTGTATACAAGACAGTGTTCAAACCAGTTTTAACTTATGGATCTGAGAGCTGGGTCAGAAGTAAAACACTAGACCAAAGACTTTAGAGTGCAGATATGAGAGTCTTGAGAAAGATTAGAGGCATGAACAGATGGTATCAATGGCAATATCATATTAAAAATGAGGATATTGGGAAAGAACTTTGCATTGTCAGCATCCAGGAATGCATTAGCAGAGCTAATCTCAGGTGGTATGGTCACTTAAATAGAACGGGAGAGGAAAGATTAGCAAAACAAGTGTTCTCTGCCAGGTTGGCAGGAAACCGACCCAGAGGAAGACCAAGATATAGGTGGATTGATACGGTACAAAGTGCCTTAGACGATAGAAATATAAGATCTGATAATGTTGGAGTCTTGACAAGTAAAAGACTGATTTGGAGGAAAATTGTAGATAGGAAGTTAGTAATGATGTAATTTTTTCATGTAGTACTGTCATATCCTATACACCCCTTGAGGGTACATGGCAGGAATTTGATGATGATGAAGTACCATCATGAAATTTGATACCATAAATACCTGATATTTATCCTCAAGGTGAAATAAAAAGTTTACATTATTAATAATTTTCTACTGATGGGTCAAAGCTGTATAACAGAGAGCAGACCCCCACATAGTCTTTAAAGGAATGTTGAGAAACGACCAAGGCTTCTGACCTAATGTCCAATCCTAACGTTTTCGTGGTGCACCCTGTTGGGTATCGACCTGGATACTGAATGAAAGAGGATGGTATGGCAATTTGGGATTTAGCCGACAAATTGTATTCTTATTGGCATAAACCAGAATACAAAATAATGGCACAATATGACAAAATTTCATGCCGGCTTGGGCATCGCCCGGTTAAACAAGGCCCCCGTTGTTTTCGCCAGGGAACCAGGATGAACAGCGAAAAGTCTGCTACTGGAACAAATCTGTAAACACATCCCA
Source organism: Typopeltis vanoorti (assembly GCF_054136105.1). NCBI lineage: Eukaryota > Metazoa > Arthropoda > Arachnida > Uropygi > Thelyphonidae > Typopeltis > Typopeltis vanoorti. The sequence continues at coordinate 153,910,748 of NC_143555.1, forward strand.
ACTCAACACCAGAGTTAAAGATCAGTACTATCAACATAAGAAGCCTGAATGGCAAAGAAAATCAGCTAGCTGAGGAATTAGATAAGTACCAGATGAAACAAAAAAGACAAAAACTGGCGAGATCGTTCTGAGCAATAAATACAAAATGTTATATTCAGGCAATGACAATCAAGGAAAAGAAGGAGTAGCCATAGTATTTAACACTAAATACAAGGCTAATCTTCTTGAATAGCAGACAGTCTCAAGTAGAGTGATGTGGGCAAATATCAGAATGGGGAATTGGACAATGAGACTTATTTGTGCCTATGGTGCCACAGAAGGTTCTACTATGGTAGAATTGGAGGAATTTTTTGAGGCTTTAGAGAAAGACAACTGACAGAATGAAAAAGAAAAAGTTGGTCCTTGTTGGGGACCTAAATAGCAGAGCAGGAAATGATTGTCAGACATACAAAAATATTTTGGGAAAATTTGGACAAAAGAGCAAAGCCAATAATAATGGCAAATACCTGTTGGATTTCTGCTCAGGACATGGACTGGTTATTACTAATACCATTTTCCAATAAAAATATGCACAAATTCACATAGAGAGAGAATTGAATAGCTGCTGTAATAGATATGGTATGAAGGTCAGCAATAAAAAGACAAAGACAATGAAAATAAGCAGAATCATTGAGAATGTCAACTGTGTTGTGAATGAAGAACCTGTGGAACAAGTAAAACATTTCAGCTACTTAGGCACGATTTTTAGTGAAGATGGTAAATTAAATATGGAAATAGACAACAAAATCAACAAAGCTGGTATGGTAGGAAGTCAACTGAATAAATTCATATGGAATAAGAGAGAAATTAGTCTGAACACTAAATTAGCTGTATACAAGACAGTGTTCAAACCAGTTTTAACTTATGGATCTGAGAGCTGGGTCAGATGTAAAACACTTGACCAAAGACTAGAGACTGCAGATATGAGAGTCCTGAGAAAGATTAGAGGCGTGAACAGATGGTTTAATGGCAATATCATATTAAAAACGAGGATATTAGGTAAGAACTTGACATTGTCAGCATCCATGAATATAAATCCAGTAATGTGTTAGCAGAGCTAATCTTAACTGGTATGGTCACTTAAACAGAATGTGTGAGGAAAGATTAGCAAAACAAGTGTTCTCTGCCAGGTTGGCAGATAAACGACCCAGAGGAAGACCAAGATATAGGTGGATTGATACGGTACAATGTGCCTTAGACGACAGAAATATAAGATCTAATAATGATAATATTGGAATCAGGTAACAGACTGATTTGGAGGAAAATTGTAGATAGGAAGTTAGTAGTGATGTAAATTTTTCATGTAGTACTATCATATCCTGTACACCCCTTGAGGGTACATAGCAGGAATTTGATGATGATGATGATGATAATTTTCCTCCAAATTAGCCTAATGTTAAGATTAGATTACAGAATAACTTATGTTTTGGAAAATATTTGTTTATTATCAGCATAAGTTTGGCCACATTTTGCAACAGTTCTCATCGCACACAAGAAAATAGATAAAACAAAATAGAATAACAGGTAAAATTAAAGTACATGTTACAATGCATGATATTAAATGCAGCAGGACAGCTCTATCTATAAACAAAATAATTATCAAATCCTAAATAACTTGACACAAAAAAGAGTTCTGGTTAAGATAACCTGCTAGAATTAGGTAAGCTTCATACAGTCATTTTTATTACGGCTTGGTCAATAGGTAGGCTTCACAATTTGTTTACAAAGAGTCAAATTATTATTATTTTTCTCCATGAAGTCACCAGACTCATCATGGGAAGCAAGCACTAATCAACAGAAAGTCTGCCATACTACTCCTTAAACTCATCCACTGTCTGTAAGTTCACAACACTCACCCTTTTACACACCACATCACACCCTTGCTCCTTCCCCTTGTCCTACCATATCAAAAATCTCTTCAGTGTTAAATAGGTTAATAACCCTTCACTAGCTTAGATGTCTTGATTACATCCACCTTTGTCTTCTATCCTCCAGACTCTGCAGTCTACATACCCTCAGTCTATCCTCATAATGAACAATGGACAATCCTGATATTATTTGATGTTAATACAGTGCCTGATATGCAGTGTCATGGCAGAAGAAACAAATGAATGAATTAATGTTATTAGTGCATTCAAAGTGCTCAAAGATTGTTTGAGCGAGGCAGTATCAAAGTGCATACCCAGAGTCAGGAGGATAACCGAGTAAAGATTAAGTGGATGACTGGCAATATAAATCAGGAGCTGCAAAAACAGAAATCATTGTGGAAGAAATATAAACAAGATGATCAGCATGCCATGAGAAATATAAAGGAGAAGCAAGAAGGGTAACTAGTATAGTATAGCAGGATAATCAGATTTCAAGAGAAAATTAGCTAAGCAGACAAAAGTAAATCCAAAAGAGTTTTATCATTAAGTAGTAAGAAAGAGAAACAATGATTACAGAAAAATAACTTTACTCAGTTATCTTTTATAAGTTTCAGTAAGTCTCAGTTATCTTTCAGGAGGGCAATAGTTGATAAAGGTGATATAGATATTATTATTATTACGAGCAGCTCCAAGGAGTCCTTAGAATCATCGAGAGAGGCCCAACATCATGTCAAGAACAACTATTCAACATTCACACAGTATCTATCATACTTCTCCTTGAACTCATTTAGTCATTGCACTCACAATAGATTCTGGCAGCTTATTCCACTCATTTACCACTCTCCAAGTAAAAAACCCAGCTCTAATACCCTTGCTAACCACACACTTACCAAACTTCCATGGATGGCCCCTAGTCCTCCAACTACCAGTCCTATTCTCAAAAATATCTTCTGCATAAATCTTATAGAAACCCTTCAGTAATTTGAATGTCTCAATCATATCACCCCTTTTCTGCCTATCAACCAATTTGTGCAGCCCACAAATCTTCAACCTGTTCACATAAGGTTCATTCCATAGTCCTGCTATTATCTTGGTCACTCGTCACTAGATCCTCTCCACTTCCTCCCCATCGAGAAGAAACTCTGGCGCTCATGTCTGGGCACAGTAGTATAGACGGGGTCTTATCAAGGCTTGCAATAACCTGTTTGTCTCTGCTTGTTAAAGTGTTTTTCAGCAACCAAGTGATTTGATGAGCTGATTTTGCCACTTTTGCGATGTGTCCCCTAAACTTCAACTCCCTATCCACCAACACTCCCAAATCCCTGGCCTCGTCAATCTTCTGGAGTATAGTTCCACCAATGCGATATATTGCTGCTAATCTTTTCACCCCAAAATGCAAATCCTTACATTTTTTCACATTAAATTGACATCCATTCTCCTTAGCCCAGTCCTCCAAACTATCCAAATCATCCTGAAAAATTTTGACATCCTGAGCATTCACTATTGCTCTACCCAACTTTGCATCATCTGCAAACAGATGCACAGTTCCTCTCAGATCCTTTCCTATATCGTTAATGAACAAATTAAACAGTAGCGGTCCAAGAACAGAACCATGCGGCACACCGCTAGTCACAGGCCGTCTTTTCGAAACTCTACTCCGTAATAAACCATTCTCTGATATCTCTCCATCAACCACCCTCCTATCCAACTCCCCAACCCTATATCCATTCCCATATGCTACAGTTTACTCATTAGAATTCCATGTGGTATCCTATCAAAGGCTTTAGCAAGGTCCAGTAGAATCACTGTAAACTTGTCACCCATATCTAGTTCAGCCGTCACTGTGTTATAAAACGTGAGCAAGTTACTGAGGCATGATCTACCCTTCACAAAACCATGCTGTCCCCCCATACAGTATCCCATTTTCAACTATCCAATCTTGTATTTTCCTCTTGACTATTTTCTCCAAGACCTTGACAACAATTCCTGATATGCTGATCGGCCAGTAATTTTCAACAGCAGTTTTGGAACCTCCTTTATGCAGTGGAACTATTTTCCCCTTTTTCCACCCCCTTGGGACTAACCCAGACCCGAGACTCAAATTGAACAAAATGGTCAAAGGCACTGACAATTCTTTAGCCGCTTCTCATATGACACGAACTGGTATACCATCCAATCCCACAGATGAATTGATATTGAGGTTTTTGCAATAGACTAATCGCCTCCACTTCGTTCACCACAATTCCCGTATAAGCTGTTTGTTCTTCCATTTCTGCTATGTCACCACATAGATGATATACTCTTGCAAAGTGCTCACTCAGTAATTCTACTATATCAACTGATTCGGTTACCTCCCTACCATCAGCATTCTTTAAAATCAATCTGCCATATACATTTTTTCTTTTACTTGCAACATATCGAAAAAACTGTTTGGGATTCTCTTCAGCCTGCATGGCTAATGTTCTTTCATGATCCGCTTTTGCTTTTCTTACCACACTTGTTACCCTTCTGGCCTGGGCTTTATACCATTCATGTGCCTGCAGGTCACCTTTCTCCTTAAATTCTCTCCACAGTTGTTTCTTTTTTTTCAGCTCAAGCTTAATGGTGTTATTCATCCATTTAATCCCTACTTGATTTATTATTCGGACTCTAGGTATACAGTCAGCCATTGCCTCCTGCAAAACCTTCTTAACCATCTCCCATGCACTATCAACATCCAGCCCTTGCAGTTTTACATGCCACTGCACTGAACCAATCAAACTCCTAAGCTTGTCATACTTACCAGCCAGATAATTCCAAATGTACCCTTTCTTAATTGTAAATTCCACACCTATAGCCACCTCCCAAGTCAAGACTCTATGATCACTCTAACCAATTGGTGGCAATGTGGTCATATTCATTACAGCCAAATCCTCAGATGCAATTACTAGGTCAAGCACTCTCTGACCCCTAGTATTTTCCATTACATGCTGTCGCAGATAGTTATCCCTTAATAACTGCTAAAACCCAATTCCTTCCTCCTGTGTGTCCTCTCCTCTCTCCAATCAATGCTACCATAGTTGAAATCTCCCATAATAATTACCCTCCTTCCACTCATTTCTTCAATTTGCTTATGCCTACTATCTCCACCATCTTTTCCATCACCTAGTCTATAGCAGCACCCAATTGTACATTTTGTTCTGCTAGCCTCAATCTCACACCAAATGGCCTCAAATGTGCTCTTTTCTCTATCCTCCTTGGCTGCAGCTCATCAGATATCATCAATAATACTCCTCTCCCCATTTTATTCTCCCACATTCAATCCCACTAGCTATATTATCTTCAGTCAGCCATGTTTCACTAATGCCAATAACCTGTGGTCTGGAAGTGCCAACCAAGGCCAAAAATTCTTCTTTTTTGTTCCTAATACTCCTAGCATTTGTATACATGAATTGCAGACTCCCGTTAGCCCCATCCCTATCTTGATGCCTTATACTAACTATCCGATTCCGATTTGTTGACCTTATTCGCTTGGGCATATTATACTCATTCATACACTCAACTACCTCCCTAAGGTCTGCATATCTATTCCCCCCCCTTAATAAATCTAGTTTCCCTGATTCTGCACATCCACTTCATTCAACAATAATGTCTCCTTCATTCAAGTCTCCTTACACCGAATCCATTCAAATGCAAACCATCCATCTTATATAGATCCTTTCGCCCATCGAGCTCACTCCACACGTCCACAAATTCCACACTACTCATCCTGCATAACCCACGCATAAAGACATTTGCAATTATGGCCCTCCTACTAAACTCTTCACTGTCATACCGCGGCAAAAGACTAATCATCCTATCTCTCTCACTCTTTTCTTTTACTACCTCAAACAATTCATTCGGGTCCTCTATCATTTCCATTTTATCTCCATTCAAATCATTCGTACCTGCCACCACTATCATTTCTTTCACCCTTTGCTTTTGCTCCCTAACAGACTCACTTACGTCCTTAATGATCACACCAGGTTGGTATGATTTTGTCAAATTCTCTACTATCACACCTCGTACTAACGAATCTCCATACAGCACTCGCTCCTTCATTTTGTTTACGTTCACAATAATACTCTTATTTTTCCTATCATACTTTTTTTTATTGGCTGGTATACTAGACATTTGTGCATACGCTCCAGCTGCCACTTTGGTCTATGTATCGCTCCACTCAACAGCGCAATCTCACTCACTGCATCTATCTCATCTTTTTTTATTATCTGTTAAACCATTAATTTGCTCTGTATTAATACCTTCATTCACACTTTCTACATTCACGCCCTCACAGCTCTCTCTGGTACAACCTCGCAATTTCTTATCATATCGCTATTTTCTACATTCTGAAATTTGACAAAAATATCACACTCACGACCTGATCGTCTGTGTTCACTGGACATCTACAGATGCCGTATGGGCACTCCAATGCTCGATGATGTTCCGCACTAGGCCTCGCCATGTAGTCCTGTTGTTTGCCCTTCTGGCAGTCTCAACTCTCTGAAGATCAGTCACTCCACACATGCCATCCATCCATCTCATTGATGGTCTACCCCTGCCTCTTTTTCCAGGAACTTTACCTTCTATTACTGTTCTGAGAAGTCCTCCTACCATCCTTTCTATGTGTCCAAAATATTTTAACTTTCTTCTGTCAATATCCTTAAGGAGCCTTAAAGTTCTACTAATCTTTTCTAACACCCAATCATTTGTACGCCTTTCAGTGTATGATATCCTCAACAGCCTTCTGTAACACCGCATCTCAAAAGCAGATATCCGTTTCTTATCTGACTTCTTTAGGTTTCAAGTCTCGCATCCATAAGTTGCTGTTGGAAAAACAACTGCATCCAAAATCCTCAACTTTGTTCCCATGGAGTTAGATCCATCCTTCCAGATTTTAGACAGGTCTCTGACTGTTGTTTTAGCCATTCCTAACCTTTTTCTGACATCTTCTGAACAGCAATTCTTCACATTAATAATGGATCCCAGGTACTCAAACTTGCTGACTTCCTCAATTCTTTCTCCATTAAGATACATTTGTTTCTCAAGAGCTTCTCTGTTTGTTTTTCCTTTGAGAACCATGATCTTTGTCTTGCTAGAATTGAGTTGAAGTCCTCTGTTATTACTGATCTTGTTAACTTTGTCAAGAATTAGTCCTAGTTCTTCCATGTCATTACAAAGGAGTACTGTATCATCAGCGTACCTCAGATTACTGATCAATCTACCTCCTATCGTAATTCCTGTCCTGAGCTCATCCAATGCTTCACGCATGATGTCCTCTGCATATATACTAAACAAGTGAGGAGAAAGTAAACATCCTTGTCTAACTCCTTTTCCAACTTGAAGCCAGTCAGTCAATCCAACACCTGTTCTTACTGTGGCTTCTTGCTCCTTATACAAGTTGGCTATCAACCTGATAGTGTGTTGAGGAAAACCCATTCTTTTCATTACTTCCCACAGTTTCACATGCTCAACACAGTCAAAAGCTTTAGAGTAGTCTAAGAAACACATTACTAGAGGGAGTCTGAATTCTTTATATTTTTCTATGATCTGTCTAAGGCAAAGGATCTGATCTCTGGTGCCCCTACCTTTCCTAAAACCTGCTTGTTCCTCAGGCATCTCTGCCTCAACTTTGGCCTCAATCCTATTTAGCATGATCTTTAATAAAATTTTGTTGCATGAGATATCAAACTAATAGTTCTATAATTCTTGCCTGCCTTCATATCACCTTTCTTGTGTAGTGGTATGAAAACTGACATCTTCCAGTCTCTAGACCATGATCCTGTCTACCATATCCTTGTAATCAATCTATGAAACACTCTTATCCCTCCATCTCCTGTGGCCTTAATTAACTCTGCTGGGATTTCATCTGCACCTGGGGCCTTAATGCTGTTGAGCTGCTTAACTGCTCTTTCAACTTCATGCCTAAGTGGAGGAGGTTCCAAATCAAAATTTTCTTGGTGGGAGGATGCCACATTTTCTTTATCCACTCTGCTGTACAGTTCCTCACAGTATTCTTTCCATCTGTTTTTGATTTCTAACTCTTCTGTTAGTAATGATCCATTTCTGTCTTTGATGACATTCAATTAAAGTGTATTTCAAGACCTGAAATACACTTTAATTCCTCATTTTCCTTACATTTTCTACACACATTCACTCGATTATCATCATCTAACCATACTCCAACTGCTCTCCGCAAAGCATACATTTCACAGATAGTACATTGAACAATTTCCTTTATATTACAGTTATTGAACAAAGATGGCGAACCATTATTACTAGCCACCATTTTCATTCTTACCGGAGCCATGTGCACACTTCTGTATTTTATCAAATTAATAATTGAAAAAACACCAAAAACACACAAACAGACACACTAAGATACGAAAAGCAAACAAAACTACATAATGTTCAAGCAAAATTGTCAATGATAACTTAAAATAACACTTATCTTATCAGGAGCTCTCAACAAACACTACAGACCACGAGTCCCTCTAGCAGCAACTCCCATATCTTACAGGATGATTTAAATAAACTATTAGTGTGGGTAGAGGACAATAGTGCAAATACAATCTTGTAAAATGTAAAGCAATGCCCTTAGGGATGAAAAGATTACATACTTCATATCATATTAATGATATGGGTTTAAATTTTTCAGGAAATGACAATGTATACTAAAATATTAATTAAAAAACTTTAATCAATACCTTCCTATATTTCGGCAATGTTACATTGCCATCTTCTAGATCACAAAACTATGATATGTGCACACAAGCACTAATATCGAGCAAATGAGGCTGAAGAAGACAACTGAAGCTGGCCCTGGAGTTCTACAGGTTCCCCTAGTGGGCTAAATTGGGTTATCTTGGCTGTTGGGCTTAGGATGCAAGCTTTCCAAATTTGGGACAGTTTCATGCACCTAAATTTGTTGAGGTTTGGGAAGTTTTTTAGATCCGAGACAGATTCCAGGAATAATCTTTCATACTTATATTTGCTGGGGTGTAGTAAAGTGGCTCCACCAAAGACCTGCCACTTCCCCTAGACCTACCTGGAGTATGCCAGGTCCCTTGCAGTTGTAAAATGTTCTACTACGGCCAAACAGGCAGGACAGGTAATATCAAGATATCTGAATACAAACACTACATCTGTTTATCAATACAGCCACTCAAGACTTGCTGGCCATGCACTAGATACCCACCACAGAATATGGTGAACGAAAGCCACTTTACTGCACCGCAGCAAATGGTATGAAAGATTATTCCTGGAATCAGCCTCAGCTCTAAAACACTTCCCAAACTTCAACAAAATTGGCTACATGAGACTGCCCCAAATTTGGAAAGCTTGTATCCTAAGAACATCAGCTCAACAGCCAAGACAATCCAATTCAACCTGCTAGGGAGCACCTTTAGAACTCTAGGACCAACTTCAATTGCCTTCCTCAGCCTCATTTGCTCGTTGTTAGTGCCTGCTTGCACATACCATAGTTTTGTGATCTCAGAAGATGGCAATGTAACATTGTCGAAATATAGGAAAGTATTGATTAAAGTTTAATGAATAGTTTAGTATAGATTGTTATTTCCTGAAAAATTTAAAGCCATCTATAACCAACGTATAAGTTTATCTACATACTAATAGTACTAGTTTACAGGAAATTGATGAGGGTAGGGATATGAAGGTGATGGTGGATAGAGATTCGAAATTCAGAGAACATATTGCAAGAGTTGACAAAATAGCTCAGAGGACTACTTGAATGCTGAAGAACACATTGACAAGTAAAGATAGGAAGGTCATTATTCCTCTTTATAAGATTCAGCCACAAAGGTGACAAAATCTGTACCGTGTACAGATTTTGTCACCTGCGTTTCTTGGGGATCGGGAGGTGGCAGAGAGGATTCAGAGACAAGTGACCAAGCTGGTGAGAGGTCTGTAGAATGTTCTGTAGAGATTGAGGGTGTGTGGGTTGCGGAGTTTAGCTGGCAGAAGAGAGGGGATATGATAGAAACTCATATGTTACTAAAGGGATTCTATAAGATTAACACAGAAGAAACTTTTCAATACATGGAAAGCAGGGGGAAAACAAGGGGTCACACTTGGAAGCTGTCTAAAAGTATGGTTAGTAAAGGTGAGTGGACTAGATTCTTTACTTGGAGAGTGGTGAATAAGTGCAATGGATTACCAGAGGTAGTTGTGAGTGAATAGGTTTTGAAGTTGTGAATAAATAATAGTGAATAGATTTAAGGAGATGTACAATAGATATTCTGTTAATGGATAGATGGGTCTCTTGTGACGAGTCTTTTGACTCCATGGAGTGCCCATATAAATAATGATGACAATATTTTTTTTTTTGTTATCTTTCTCTGCACCCTCTCAAAAATCACATCATCCCCTTAAAATATTGGTAACCAGATCTGACACAGAAATCCAGAAGTGGTCTGATCAAAGCTTAATTCAATGGGGCCATCACACTTATTTCTCGTGGTCACTGTACTCCTCATCACTGCAGCGATTCTCTGAGATGTGTTCATAACCTTTGCATGAGGAAAAACTTTCACATAAAATTTAATCTCAATGAATTATCAAGTAGATATAACATGGCTGGCCAGACCTGGCCTATCAAGACTTATGGAGCAGAATATAAACTGATGTCCTTCAAAATGAATCTGAGCAGAGTGACCAGTTTGCCAATAGTAAAAAAGGGCATGTGAACATAGAAATCTACAAACTCCATGATAGGAAAATGGAAGATATTTATCTTTGGGAAAGTCTTATTTGTTCCTATGGTCCATGGAAGGCCATGAAGGAAAGTGGCATTAAACATAATATCAAAATTGGATATATTCAGTTAGCTCTTTACATTATGCAGATGATGGTGCTATAATAAGCTGGGCAAGAAAATCAGCAATAAAAAGACAGAATATGAAAATATGCAGAAAGACTGAGGAGATCAACTGCATCCTGAATAAATCTATAGAACAATTAAAACATTTTAACTACTTTAGGCAGAATTTTCAGTGAAGATGGCATATTATATATAGAAATAGACAACAGAATTGGCAAAGATAATATGTAATATGTTAGAAAATCAAATCAATACATTTATGTCAAATAAAAGAGAAATTATTCAAACACTGCATTAGTTGTATATAACAGTGTTCAAACGAGAGAGAAATTGGTGACAAAAAAATTAAACCAACTGAATATAAGAATGTTCAAACCAATTTTAAATTATGGATCACACGGCTGGGTTAAAAATGGGTTAGAGAAGTGGTTAGAAAGTTATCACATGCTAAAGACCACAGATATAAAAGTTCTGAGAAAAAAGTAGGGGAACGAACACATGGTATAAAATAAAATACCCGATCAAAGACCAGACCCCAGAGTTATGAGAAAGATCATATTAAAAATGAGGATATTAGAAAGGAACTTGACATTGTTAGCATTCAGGATGGAAGAGGAAAGGTTCACAAAACAGGGTATTTGTTGCCAAGATGAAGTCTCAGAGGAAGACGAAGAACGAGATAGATTGATATACAGTGGGAAGTGCTTTAGATCAGTGTTTCTCAAACTTTTTGGGCCATGGCCTACTTGGAGAAAGCATATAATTCAGTGGCCCACTGTTGGCATAACATCGTCATCATCATCAACAACCATGGGTCCAATGCCCATAGGTGTCTGCTGCCATCTTGATATGATTCTTCCATTGCATTCTGTTTTGTGCAAGATGACTCAATTTGTGTATAGAGTTCCCGCACCATTTGACAATGTCATTGCCCCATTCTCTGTTTGGTCTTCCTCTTTTGTTCTTTCCTTCAATCATTCCAAACAGCAACGTTTTTAATTTTCTCTCATCATTCATTCTACATATATGGCCAAACAGACGTAGTTTCCTTTTGATTATTTTCTGGATCAGGTTTTCTTTTGGTTGTATTCGTCTGTAGATTTCCTCATTTGAGATGAAGTGCCTCCTTTCAGATTCTCTCAGGAGTACCCAGGCCTCACATCCATAGAGCATGCTGCTGAAGATACAGGTTTCTACAATGCACAGTTTAGTTTGCATCTTTATAGCTTGGCTCTTCCATATTTTGTCCATGGTTTTTAAAACAGTTGATGCTCTGGCTATTCTAATTTTTATCTCTTTTTTGGGGTCCAAGTCATGCGTCATGTGGCATCCAAGATATGTGAAATGTTCCGCATTTTCCAGTTGAAACCTGTCTATTGTAACTCTAATCAGTAACTCTTGTTGTCCGAATATCATTGTTTTAGTTTTTTCAAAGTTGACATTTAGTCCATATCTTTTTTCTTTTGTGTATAGTGTTTGCAATGTCTGTTCCAGCCTTGCTGTGTCTTCTTCAATGTCATCTGCAAAGCAGAGGTAGTTTATTCTCATGCCATTTATTGAAATGCTTCCACATTCTTCTTTAATCTTATCTAGTGTTCTTCCCAGATGTGTGATGAAGATGATTGGTGATATTGTGTCCCCTTGTCTTGTGCCTTGACTAGTGGCAAACCAATCTCCAGTCTCACCTGCTATTCTGATTTTTGCTTGTGCTTGGCTGTTTATATCTTTCAGCAAGCAAATCAATTTATTGTCCACACCATAGGATTCCAAGATGGCCCATGTTATATTTTGGTCAATATTATCAAATGCTTTTCGGAAGTCCACGAAACAGCAATATATCTTTTTGTTCTTTCTTCGAGCTTTCTCTGCTATTAGTCTTACTGTGAGAATTTGTTGCACTGTACTTCGATCTTGTCGAAATCTGGCTTGCTCATCTGGAAGATGTGCCTCCAGGCATTCTGCTAGTATTTTCATCAGCACTTTGCCAAGATGACTCATTAATGCAATAGTTCTGTAATTGGTGCATTCTAAAGCACTGCCTTTCTTATGAAGAACAACCAAGACCGATTTTTTCCACTCTTTGGGGGCATACTCTGATCTCCATATTTCATTACATAGCTTAAGTATTTCTTTTGCAACTGATTCTCCCCCATATTTTAGCATCTCACCTATTATGTTGTCATTTCCAGGACTCTTGTTATTCTTGAGATGTTTTATGGCCTTATTCACCTCCTCTTCCAAGATGTCATTTTCAAAGATCTCTTTGATTACTTCTGTTGCAGTATCATTTAGGTGATTTTTATATAGTTCGCTGCAATATCTTGTCCATCTGCGTGTGATTTCTGTCTTGTCCATCAATACTTTACCATTTTCATCTTTGACTGCTACTGATCTTGTTTGCCACTTCCTACTGACATTTCTTATAAGTTTGTAGACCTCTCTAGTTTTGTGTTCTCCATAGTACTGTTCAATGTCTTTGCAATGGTCCTCCAACCATTTGGTTTTATCAGATCTTGCTGCTTTCCATACTTCATTGCATTTCTTTTAAGTTTCAGTTCTCTTGTACCAATTTTTGGGTTTCCTGAGTTATCCATTTCTTGTTGATCTTTTCTCTTTCAGTAATTACTTCCTCTACTGCTTTTTTTAGCACTGTAATCAGTCGTTCTATTTATATTTTGTTTTTCACTTGGGGTCTTAAGCTTAGTTTCCAATATGTTCTGATATGCTGTTCTTAGCCTGTCTTCATTTAGTTTTGAGATGTCTCTAGTTTTCTGGAACTTTCCATTGTACTTCTGGCATAACATACACAACCTTAATATTTTATAATGGGAAATTGAAAATTAAATTAGGATAGGATTTCTCAGTGTGGCTACAGAGTGGTAAAATATTATGCATATCATTATACTGAAATTAAACAAATTATGTAAAATATCTTTTTTAATTAATAGGATTTTGAATACATCATATTCTAAAGTGTATCTGAAAATTTACAAACTAAGAAGAAAAATATTTATTTACAAATAAATTTCTTGTGCGGATCACCAGGAAAAGCACATGGCCCACTAGTGGGAAGCAGACCAAACCTTGAGAAACACTGCCTTAGAAGACTGAAATATAAGATCTGACCATGTTCAAGTTTTACATATTAATCAACATTTAATTAATTTCTCACATATTAAAATGTTGATTAATATGTAGAAAAACTGTCAACAGGAGTTATTATGGATGTAAACTGCTCATGTAGTACTATCAGAATATCCTGTACATCTGCTGATGGTACTGATCAGGAATCTGATGATGATTACATTTGTCCAATTTATTCTTTAACTTTTCTTCTGAATGTGGCCACATCATTCACAAATTCTGAAGTTTCACCTATCTAGCTGCCAATAGTAACAGAACATTGTTCATCACTAGTAATGTAGTGGTTTCTTTTGCAATCCATTATTAAATATAAACTGTGAATTACCAAATCCAGTCTACATACAACTCTAACAGCTAGCAATATATAATTCACCTATCAATTCCATATTCAAATTTTTGTAGTTGTTGAAATTCCTTACAACAAACTGTTTTCTGAAAGAACTATATGGAACAAGGAATCCTTTCCTTAGTGTTACACGGTGATCAGCATTCATTTCAGACAAATTATGGAGACCACAACCATGTTAAGAAATAATTATTTTAATTTCCTGATGTTTCAACCTTTATATTAAGGTCATCATCTGGAGTACATACATATATATATATACACACACAGAGACAAGCTATATTATATTTCATACAGTATGTCAAAGAGACAATGATAAATAAAATAACTACATCAAAGCTATATTCTATTTATGACAAAATCAGAGAACAATTTCATATAGATAGTTTTATTACAGCAAAAGTGATGCTCAAATTTAACATGAGAGTTGTTATATTAGAGTTAAGATTCTCAATTATATATAATCGTATTTATAATCGACTCTTAGGCAGAAAGGTTATGCAGGCAGAATATGTGCCCTCCATATTATTGGGATTTTAGACCATCATTATTGTTAAGATTACAGGCCTCCTTAAATTTACGTTTCATACCATATTTTGGTGTGATGTAGGTCTGAATTGGCAAGTCAATTCTATGTAGAGTATTCAAGGTATAATCAGAAAGGCTGGCTTTACCATAATTATTAAATTTAATGTGCCATTTATGTTCCTTTTTTCGGACAGGAATTGTGAGTCCTGTTTCTCCTATATAGTGCAAATTACAAGTGCAATGAATAGAGTAAACTCCATGGTGGGCCAGTGGAGGAAGTGGATCCTTGAATTAAGTTGAGAAAGTTCTTTAATTTTGCAGGAGGTTTAAAGGTGGCTTTAAGATTGTATTTCTGTAGTATTCTGTTTATTTTATCTGATATCCCTTTAATGTATGGAATGGCTACAACTTTATTGTAGTCTAGTTTTGTTTTTTGGTGAGGTCATGTGAAGATTTTGTTGATAGTATTTTGGCTGTAGCCATTTTTTAGGAAAGTATTGCTAATAACTTTTAATTCATCTTTAAGTGCTTGTTTATTGGAGCAAATCTTCCAAGCCCTGTTTTTTAGTGTGTTAATGACACCTAGTTTTCGTGTTGGGTGGTGGTAGGGGTTTATATGTATATGTTGGCCAGAATGTGTAGGCTTCCGGTAAATAGTGAAAGAAAGACTGCCAGAAGGAAGATGTGTGATAAGTGTATCTAGAAAAGGAAGCACGTTCTGCCTTTCAATCTCAATTGTGAATTGTATGCATTTGTGTTGTTTGTTTAGGTGGCTGAGGAAAGTGTCTAATGTCTGGCAGCCATGGGACCGCTGTTCTCTGATCATTGTCATCATTGCTCTCTGATGTTATCATAAACAGAATACAGCTTTGATGTAGTTATTTTATTTTATTTATTTATTTATTTATTTTTATTTTTTCACTAGAGGTCAATCCAGTAGAATAAACGTTGATCAAATCATCTTCTCTTTGGTATACCGTGGGAAATGTAATATATGAGGGTGGTCTGAAAAGTTCTCTGTCTCGACCATAGATGGCAACACTATCGGTAAGGTTTTTTTTCTAAGTTGGTACATGTCATAAGCATCCATGTGAAATTGCAAGTCATTCTATTAAGTAGTTTGTTTTATACAGCTGTGTGAAGCAGAAGTGTTGTCTGTATCCCTTGAAATGGATAAAATTGAGTATCGTGCCGTTGTAAAATTCTTTGTAAAAGAAGGTTTAACACCAAAAGAAATTCATTCAAAGTCCATAAAAGCTAATGGGCACTCTTCTCCTTTGTTTTCGACAATTAAGAAATGGGCTGCAGAGTTTAAACATGGCTGTACCAGCTTTGACGATGATCCACGTAAAGGACGTCCAAAAAATGTAACAACACCAGAAATCACTGATCAAGTGCATGATATGGTATTGGATGACCGGCGAGTTAAAGTGTATGAAATTGCTGAGACTATAGGCATTTTAAAAGAACGTGTAGGATATATCTTGCATGAAGAATTGCAAATGAAAAAGCTTTGTGCAAGATGGATGCCGCACTTGCTCACAGCAGATCAAAAACGCACTCGCATGAAAATCTCTGACCAGTGCTTGGAGTGTTTTAACAATAATAAAACTGATTTTGTGCATCAATTTATTACTATTGTTAAATTGTGAATAAAGATATTTAAGAATTATAATACTTCATTCACATTTAACATAATCTGCCATAACTTAAGCAACACCTGTAAATATTATTTGATGTTAATCTCTTGCTCATAAATTATTATTCATATAATTACTTTGAGTTTGTTTATTATTGTTTAATTATTTAATCCAGAATATGTATTAGTACTGAAAGGACTCTGTATTAAAATGTCATCCAATTTATTTTACTTATTCCTATGTTAATGTTGTAAGAAGCTGTGCATATATATTATAAGAATTTGTATTTATCATATTAAAATGTATTTTATGTAAACTATGGATTATTACCTTATTTGTTATTTCTGAAAGAAAATGTAAATATGTGGAATTCTGCTGATATGATTTTATGTAATTCTTCTGATTGAATTTGATTGGCTAGTAAAGGAGAAACGGAGTTGTTTTTAGTTAGCGTGCGCTTAGAACGTGAACGGCTATGATAAGGAGAGAAGCATGTAGATGTAAGCTGAACTGGCTAGAACCAGATTTTGGCAGGAAGAATAAACACAGTTAATTGGAAAACGAAAGTAAACAAGGGGAGAAAGCTTAGGGACAGTGAAGAGACTGGTTGTGTGTAATGAAAGGCGAGTTGAGATATGCAGAAAAATCGACAAGGAAAGGACCGGGAATAAATAGGCATTAAAAACTACCTCTATGGAATTCTGATATTACGATAGATTCCTAATGATTAGAGGAAGAAAGCTGCAGAGCTGAAGTCAATACATAGTGGAAGATAAGGAATTAGTACATGACGTAAATCTAATGTGTCAATACTTATGTAGCTCTGTGTTTAATATTTCAGTTAACATAGTGAAGATTTCTTTGAATCGTGTTTCCTCACGGTAATTAGTTAGCAGGAATTTTGATAATGTGCCTAAGTGAATTCAATGTGCAGAAGTTGTAACCCGGTAAGACTTATCCTTTTTACATCCAGTGTGAAGCAAATGAAAGTTAATTCCGCCTAATATACCTATACCCTAGCTGAGGTGTTTAACTATAAATAGTCGAAGGAATGAAGCACTAAAGTATTTCCCCCTTGAATTGATATTTCCCTTGTAATTCAATTAAGTGTTTATAGACTAGAAATGAATTAGAGAAGCCAACTATAAAAATATTTATTGCGAATTCTGGAACTTTGAACTGTGAAAACTATTTTCTATTAATTGGCAGAATATAGAGAACTGAGAGTTGAATGTTTGATACCTAATGCATTGTATCTATTCTAAGCACTAGAACTAAATCGATGCGTAGATGGTATGATTTGTCTCATAGAATAGAGACAAGTTGTGATAGAAATGCTTATGTCTTGAATAATAAGATCTAAAAATTTTGGCTTTAATCTTAAAACCTAACTGAATAGCTCTCTGTATCTCAGAGATATTTTGAATTTGTTCAATTGCATTATCTTGTTTAGAAAGTTATACTTAGATGTACATGTTATATAACCCTGCATTAAATGTTTTGTTTTATTGAATTCAAATTGATGTTTGCCTGATTTCCTTTCATTGCACCGCTCATAAAAATTCATCGGACCTTGCGGAAGCCTTAAATGATAACCTTGGCCTGTAGAAAAGTGAGATTGCAAACATTAGTCGATGATTGATTCCTCTATATTATATAGACTAATCTGAATATAAGGTGGCGCATGATAATATAAATTTCTTTATATTCGGATCAGCATCAATCAGCATCTGACAAATAAAAAACGGAATTTAAAGAAGTAAGGATAAGTTCAACTAACCATCATAATTAGATCAGTCAGCAAGATAGGACGACACAACACTATGGATGAGACTTGGATTCATCAGAATCCAAATAGCAGTCAAAACAGTGGACAGAAGCTGGTTGTTCAGCACCAAAGAAGAAAAAGTTGGTTCCATCAGGAAAGGTCATGGCATCGATGTTTTGGGATGCTAAAGGCATTGTGTTTATTAATTATCTTGAAAAGGATAAAACAATAACCACGGAACATTATTCCAACAATTCGTGAGAAAAGACCCTGTTTGCAGAGAAAAAAAATCATCTTTCATCAGGACAATGCACCTGCCCACAAAGGTGTTTTGGTAATGGGAAAATTAAGGGATCTGCACTATGAATTGTTGGAACATCCACCCTATTTCCCAGATTTGGCTTCCTCTGACTTCTGTCTCTCCCCAAAACTAAAACTCTTCCTCGCTGGTCAGCGTTTTTCTTCGAATCAAAAGGTGATTGCAGCTGTAGAGGGGTATTTTGCAGATCTTACTGAGAACTACTACAGAGACGGGATAATGGCGCTGGAGCATCGCTGGAATAAATGTATTAGTCTTAAGGGAGATTATATTAAAATTAATTTTGAAATTATAAATTCGTTTTTCCATTGTTAGGCCAAGAACTTTTCAGACCACTCTCGTAGCTTTTCTCTGTATATACGTAGGCCGTTCAATAAAAAGACTATACAGAAAACAGATTACCTTTAATCGTCATCATTTACATGATCTTTTTCGAAGTAACTACCGTGAGACTCTATGCATTTGTCCCAACGTTAAATCCACTTCTTAAAAACAGGTGTGAAAGTCCGTTTTTTGAGAGTTCTTTCAAAACCGCCTTCACAGCTTTTACACATGCTTTGTTGCTTTCGAAATGGCGGCCTCTTAGTGGTTTCTTGAGTAGAGGAAACAGCCAGAAATCGCACGGTGCGAGATCAGGACTGTATGGAGAGTGTGGTAGGATATCTGTGTTGTTCTTCTGCAAAACGTCCACTACACAACCAGCAATATGTGGCCTTGCATTATCGTAGTGCAATAAGAAGCCATTCTTCAGCAATGGACGCTTCCTTTTGACGTGCTTGATGATAATCGCTGCTGTGTTGAATCATTGTCTCTGTGATGGACGTTGAAGGTCTTCCCTCACGTTCAAGATCTTCCACATTTTGCATTCCTTCCTTTATGCCAGCGAAAAACACTTGCCCTCGACATTGCTTCATCGTGGAAAGCTTCGTGTATCATGTTAAAAGTGTCCGATGCCGATTTTTGCAAATGCACACAAAATTTAATCGCATAATGTTGTTCCAAGGACGCTTCCGTTTCAAAGACTGGTCGTGCCTTGTAGGCACGCCGATGAGCACTAGCGTTTAGTCACGTGACACTCTGGCACATCAGCCCGTATACGCCATCTATCAACCTCTTTTGTTAATACAGACAGCAACATTTCTTTATTCCACAGAAATTAATATTGTGATGAGTGGTTTCACCACAATAAAATTAGTCTTATTACTTATTGAACAGCTCACGTATATATGTGTATACACCAGATGATGACCTTAAGATGAAGGTCAAAACGTTGGGAAATTAAAATAATCATTTATAACACGGCTGTAGTCTCCATAATTTGTCTGAAACGAATGGAACAAGGAATGAAATAAATAATTAAAAATTGAACTATATATTTACATGTCAATATTTCTCTAGCTGAAATTAAAATTACCTAGGCACTTACAGACACTCAACGAATACAGAAACTGGAATGACCTAGGAAATAAGGAAAATCTTATACTTGATGTTTATCCCACGTGATAGTCATCTGGAATTAGTGCTGTTAGAGCAAGATGAAGATAATACCATATGTTAAAATTGTTTAAAACCAAATAATCGGTTCTGTTGCAATTTTCAGGGTTCTGTAAGACCTGAGCTACTTATAAAGATAGTCCGTGATTATGATTTCAACAATGACTTAGCTTTCTTTCATTTGATGAAGTGATCTTTATCCAAAGCGTGCAGTGATGATTCACTTTCTTTTATGTATTTCTGCGTTCTTTCTTTCTCACAATGGTAGTCTGTCCTGCTTGTCTGACTTGGTGGTACCTGTGCTGACAGGGGATTCTATAAACACCCAGAAACTAGGAAGGTTCAGGTAATCTGTCACTTCCAATGAATGAAAACTTTTTCTAGTGGTTTTGTAGATACTTCTAATCAAGTGATGCTTCAGAAGATAGCCTAATTTATCTGTTGTACTTTTGATATAATTAGAGATACAGTGTACTTACTATTATTAGGTACACTCATCATGGAAATTTCACTCAACCAACAATGTAATTATCATACCAAACCTTAAAATACTCAACACTGCCTGCATTCACAATGCATACTGCGAAACTGTTCAAATCACCCATAATTATCCACGTAAAAAATCCACTCGGGGTGCTTAAGGGTCAAAGCTGTATAACTGAGAGGAGACCTCCACATAGCCTTTAAAGGAATGCGTAGAACCGACCAGGGCTTCTGACCTAATGTCCAATCCTCACCTTCTCGTGGTGCACCCTGTTGGGTATCTACTTTGATACTGAACGAACGAGGATGGGCTGGCAATTTGGGATTTAGCCGACCAAATTGTATTCTTATTGGTTAAACCAAAATAGAAAATGATGGTACAACATGACAAAATTTCATGCCGGCTGGGGCGTCGCCCGGTTAAACAAGGCCCCCGTTGTTTTCGTCAGGAAACCAGAGCGAACAGCGAAAAGTCAGCTACTGGAACAAATCTGAAAACAAACCCCAACTCAACATCACCAGAGTTAAAGATCGGTACTATCAATGTAAGAAGCCTGAATGGCAAAGAAATTGAGCTAGCTGAGGAATTAGATAAGTACCAGATCGACATAATAGGGGTGACTGAAACAAAAAAGACCAAAACTGGTGAGATCTTTCTGAGCAATAAATACAAAATGTTATATTCAGGCAATGACAATCAAGGAAAAGAAGGAGTAGCCATAGTATTCAACACAAAATACGAGGCTAATCTTCTTGAATGGCAGTCAGTCTCAAGTAGAGTAATGTGGGCAAATATGAGAATGGGGAACTGGACAATGAGACTTATTTGTGCCTATGGTCCCACAGAAGGTTCTACTAAGGTAGAAGTGGAGGAATTTTTTGAGGCTTTAGAAAAAGCAACTGACACAATGAAAAAGGAAAAGTTGGTCCTTGTTGGAGATCTAAATAGCAGAGTAGGAAATGATTGTGAGACATACAAAAATATTTTGGGAAAATTTGGAGAAAAGAGCAAAGCTAATAATAATGGCAAATATCTGTTGGATTTCTGCTCAGGACATGGACTTGTTATTACTAACACCATGTTCCAACATAAAAATGTGCACAAATTCACATGGAGAGAAGAGGCTAGGAATAAGAAAAGTCTCATTGACTATGTTATTGTTGATAGTGATGTTTTCTCCCTGGTGCAGGACACCAGAGTGTACAGAGGATTTGAAATTGGAAGTGATCCCTATTTAGTCTTGAGCAGGATAAAATTGAATTTCATATCGAAAAGAAAAACATGTAAGAAAGTTTTAAAGCGAATAAAAGTTGAGCAGCTCTCAGATGTGAACTGTAGACTAAAATACACAAAGATTATTGAAGAAAAAATAAAAGAGTTTGAGAACAGGAATCAAACCTTGGAGATTCAGTGGCAAACTCTGAAGAAAACATTGATTGATTCTGCCAGAGAGGCATGTGGTGAGGTTGTGTGCAAGGATAAAAAAATCAGAACTCCCTGATGGACACAGGAAGTTAAAGAGGCAGTGAAGGAAAAGAAGAAAGCATATCAAAAGTTCCTGGCAAATAAGTCAGCTTTTACTCTTACAGAATACAGAGACAAATGTAAGAAAGCTAAACAGTGGGTAAAACTAGCTAGACAAAAGTCATGGGAGGACTTTGGCAAGAATATAGAAAATAAATATCAAGAAGGTGGCAAAATATTCTGGAGGTTGTTGAAGAAGCTTAGGAATGGAGGAAAGAGTGCTGTAAAAGGAATTAGAGATGATAAAGGTGACATGAAAACAGGAGAAAAAGATATCCTCGAAGTATGGAGTAATTACTTTGAAAAACTGCTAAATGAAAGAAGCAGTGATGACAGCACAGTGATAAAAAACACTGACCAGGCATGCAGTCAGGATTACATATCCATACTTGAAGTAGAAAAAGCCATCAAAGGCTTGAAATGTGGAAAGGCAGCAGGAGTAGATGATATTCGACCAGAAATGCTGAAGCATGGTGGTATAAGAGTCTTACAGTGGCTGCACTGCATAGTTCAGAAAGACTGGACAGAGGGACGAATTCCTGATGATTGGAGTAGAGCTCTCATAGTACCCATATATAAAAAGGGAAATAAAACTGAATGTGAGAATTACAGAGGTATTTCCCTACTGAGTGTTCCTGGCAAGATCTATGCAAGTATACTTGAGAAACGGTTGAGAAGAATTGTGGAAGAAAAGCTTGGTGAAGAACAAGCTGGATTCAGGCCAAATAGAGGCTGTCAGGATCAGATCTTCACTTTACGACAAATAGTCGAGAAAGCATGGGAATATAACAAAGATCTGTATTTACGTTTTGTCGATTTGGAAAAGCCATATGACAAGGTGCCAAGAGAGAAGCTATTCAATACTCTGCAGTTATATGGTGTCAATGGGGCATTATATCAAGCAATACTTAGTCTTTATTTGAGTTGTAAGTCAGCAGTTAGAATTGAAGGAAGTACAGGAAGATGGTTTAATGTTAAATCTGGTGTTAGACAAGGATGTACATTATCCCCTCTGTTATTCATTATCTATATGGATCACATTATGAAGGAATGTGGTATTAAACCTGATATCAAAATTGGAGATGTTAATGTCAGCTCTTTGCTTTATGGTGATGATGTTATACTTCTAAATAAATCCGCTACAAGTCTGCAAGATTCTCTGACTAAATTGAATAGCTGTTGTAATAGATATGGTATGAAGGTCAGCAATAAAAAGACAAAGACAATGAAAATAGGCAGAATCATTGAAAATGTCAACTGTGTTGTGAATGGAGAACCTGTGGAACAAGTAAAACATTTCAGCTACTTAGGCACGATTTTTACTGAAGATGGTAAATTATATATAGAAATAGACAACAGAATCAGCAAAGCTGGTATGGTGGGAAGTCAATTGAATAAATTCATATGGAATAAAAAAGAAATTAGTCGGAACACTAAATTAGCTGTATACAAGACAGTGTTCAAACCAGTTTTAACTTATGGATCTGAGAGCTGGGTCAGAAGTAAAACACTTGACCAAAGACTAGAGACCGCAGATATGAGAGTCCTGAGAAAGATTAGAGGCGTGAACAGATGGCATCAATGGCAATATCATATTAAAAATGAGGATATTAGGAAAGAACTTGACATTGTCAGCATCCAGGAATGTGTTAGCATAGCTAATCTCAGGTGGTATGGTCACTTAAATAGAATGGGAGAGGAAAGATTAGCAAAACAAGTGTTTCTCTGCCAGGTTGGCAGGAAAACGACCCAGAGGAAGACCAAGATATAGGTGGATTGATACGGTACAAAGTGCCTTAGACGATAGAAATATAAGATCTGATAATGTTGGAGTCTTGACAAGTAACAGACTGATTTGGAGGAAAATTGTAGATAGGAAGTTAGTAATGATGTAATTTTTTCATGTAGTACTGTCATATCCTGTACACCCCTTGAGGGTACATGGCAGGAATTTGATGATGATGATGAAAAATCTACTCCTGACACCCTTCTTCACTACACCCTCACAACTTCCAGGGATAACCTCTTGTTTGCTACTCTCACCTTCTACAGGGTGATTGTTAAGTTGTGCAACTGTAAGTCTGAATTTGTACCAATTATTTTCAAATTGTTATAATCATTCCTTATGCCAATGGATGTCATCTTCATATTATTACAAACTATTGGAGATGTGACGTGTAGAGGTTGTTCTCAGTGTAGCTTTGTTAATTGAGGAAGTGAAATTCCTTTTTCTAGCTGCAATGAGTTTTCATTTTGGATAGTTATTTTGCTAATCATTCTTTGCCGAGGAATTTTGCAAGAAATATCCGGGCACAGTAATCCCTCAGAAGTCAATGCTAATGACATTAGCACAGCGTTTTCAGGAAAAGAGATATGTTGCAGATAGGAATTGCCCTGGAAGACCCTCCATTTTGACTGAAGATAAAATGGATGAGGTAAAGAGAGCACTGCAGCAGTTTCCAACGGTAGTGCTCAGAAAGCTGCTAGATTGTTACACTTGCATCCATATCGTGTGCACTCATTTCGTGATGTGAGCCCTTCACTTCATGGACTTTTTCTAAAAGTCCTTTGCATTTAGGAAAGGACAAACCTTTCCAAAACACAAATGAACAATCTGCATATGATTAAGCTCATTCACTGAAGAACATGGTATAGAGATGCTTGATACGGTTTTCTTCAGTGACGAGGCCTGGTTTTGCCTCAGTGGGTATGTGAATAGTCAAAACAATAGGTGTTAAAGATACCAAACTATTTTAAACCTGGTTTTTCTCCATTTCGCAAGTAAGCAAACAGACAAACAAGTCAAGTTTGCGCCTGCAAATGTTGCAAGTCTAGCCGACCCTGCACGTAGTGCAAAACCAAAGCAACTCATGGTAAAAGTATAATAAGCTCTGATCATTAATCTTAATATTTACTCTTAATGCAAAGCACATCTCCTGGAGGAGATGTATGATGCTTTGTATTAAAGGCAAGGGGCCACTACCCAGACTGGTTTCGACCTTTATTGAGGTCTCATCAGTGGGAGCCAGGCTAGAAATACCAAGATTTTTGTAATACAGAGCTTATAAGTATTTTACCAGAGCAAGTTACCATAAGGTGTTTTAACTTTATTAAATAAAAATCTCAGGAGGAGATATAAATGTGGAAAGTATTTTACCTTGGGTATAATAAATGTTAAAGATACCAAACTATTTTAAACCTGGTTTTACTCCATTTCGCAAGTAAGCAAACAGACAAACAAGTCAAGTTTGCGCCTGCAAATGTTGCAAGTCTAGCCGACCCTGCACGTAGTGCAAGACCAAGGCAACTCATGGTAAAAGTAGAATAAGCTCTGATCACTAATCTTAATATTTACCCTTAATGCAAAGCACATCTCCTGGAGGAGATGTATGATGCTTTGTATTAAAGGCAAGGGGTCACTACCCCTTGTACCATGTTACCAAGTTACCATAAGGTATTTTAACCTAATAAGGTTAAAACACCTTATGGTAACTTGCTCTGGTAAAATACTTATAAGCTCTGTATTACTAAAATCTTGGTATTTCTGGCCTGGCTCCCACAGATGAGACCTCAATAAAGGTCGAAACCGGTCTGGGTAGTGGCCCCTAAATATTCAATATTCACCTAAATATTCACCTTAAATCTTCATGTTAGAGGCTTAATGGAATGAAACAGCACTGAGAAAGGATTAAAAATATTTAATTCTTCCAATATTTTGTCTCAGTCACTGAAACATTGTCAGGGAGTACGATATGAGACTTGTAACACACACACACACACAAAGGCAACACAAAACTAAGTGAAGCACATTAACAAAAGACTAGAGTCCTAACTAAGTCAGGCACCCTCTACACTTAATAGTTACCCTAGTACAGAGCCCTGGGGCACTCAACTAGTCTACCCTCATTCGCATTAATTCCACTCCACCATACACCATCCTTTGATGTCTATCTGTCAGCCACCCATCAATCCATGCCACCGATCACATATCCATTCCCATTTGCTCCAACTTACATAATAATTTTCCATGCTGTATTGTGTCAAATAACTTTGCAAAGTCCAGCAGCATCATACTGGAGCCATTTCTTTTATCTCAATTGGCTGTCACTTTATTGTAAAATGTGAATAAATTGCAAAGGCAGGACAAGGACATATCTTTTACAAAGCCATGCTGCACACTATACAGTAACATATTCCAATCCACCCATTCCTGAATTTTACCCTTAATCAACTTTTCCAATACTTTAACTACTATTCCAGAGATATTAATTGGTCTGTAATTTGCTACTTCTGTCTTGGAGCCACCTCTATATAATGGAACTATCTTACCTTCTTTCCATTCCCTTGGAACCTTGCCAGAGCTCAGTCTTAGATAAAACAACTTTGTCAAAGATGCTACCAGTACTCCTGCTCATTCTTGTAGCACATGAACTGGCATGCTGTTCAGTTCCAATGCTTTATATTCACACTGATATTCTTCAATATTTTGTCAGTAGTTCCAATTCATCTCCACCTGGATGATAGACCTTATAAAGTGATCACTTAGTAACACAACTATTTTTTCTGCTTCTATCACATTCCTACTATGTGCACTGAGTGAGGTTATCCTTCCATAATTATTATTTTTCCTTGTTTGCTACATAGCAAAAAAAATTCTTTTGGATTTACTTTGGCCTGCTTAGCTAATTTTCTCTCATAATCTGATTTAACCTTCCTTACCATACTGGCTGCCCTTCTTGTCTGCTCTTTGTATTGCTCACAAGCATGCTGATCACCTTCATGTTTATACTCTTTCCACAATGATTTCTTTTTCTGTTGCACCTCCTTTATATCGCTACTCATCCACTTAATTCATCCTCCTGACCCTGGATATGCAGTCTCATACTGCCCCTCTCTCAAACATTCATTCCTTGTAGCTTCTTATGACATTGTAATGCTCCAAGATGCTACCTAATTTTGTATAATCGCCATCTTTGTGGTTCCACATAAATCCTTTTTTGACAGAGAATTCCACATGTTGAGAACTTCCCAGATCAAGACTGAAAAATAGTCACTTTCTCCAATGGAAGAAGAGTTGCTACTGTAGGTAGTTAGAGTGAATAGAGTGAGTGAGTGAGTGAGTGAGTGAGAGAGAGAGATAGACAGATACAATGTTCTCAAACCCCTGGTACCATTCATGATCTGTTGTTCAGGTAACTATCCCTTATAAACTGATAAATTCCATTTCCATCTCGCCATGTGCCCATTCCTCCTTCCAATCGATATCCCTAACTGTTGAAGTCCAACATAATTGCTTAGCATACACTCATTGTGCTAATCTGCAGATGTATGGAATCCATATCTTCTTGTTGGACCCCCAAGTCTATAGCAGCAATCAACATTACATTTTGTCCTACTGGCCTCTATCTCACATCAGAAAGCTCAAATGAACCATTTTCCTGAGATCTACAATCCTCCTTCACTTCTATTTTTATTGGTTGAAGTTCTTTAGCTATCATTAATAATACCCTCCTCCTGTCCTATTACTTATCTTCTCTGAAAATAAAATATCCCTTACATTCTATCCCTGTAACCATGTAATTCTATGTCATCTGTTATTGTCTCACTGATGACAATAATTTTTGGCCAACTTGAGATGGACAATGAAAAAAAAAAAAAAAACCTCCTTTCTTTTATTTCTGATACTTCTAGCATTCACATACATACATACATACATGCATTTCAACATCCCCTTGGACCCACAATTACCCTTGCATAATGTTATTACCAGCCTAGTCAGATCAAAGCCTGGGAAACTGCACCCAGCTGTTTAATAATACCCTCCTCCTGTCCAATTACCTATCTTCTCTGAAAATAATTTTTCAGATAAGTCATTTCTGATCTTGGGGGTGGCTATTTCTGCATAGTCATTCCTGCGCTCACACGTGTTTGTCCAGGGGTTGGCCAACACATGCTTGATTGCATCTCCCCACTCAATATTTCTAGTTTCCTGATTTTGGACTTCCAAACTTGCATTGAACAACACTTTCTCCAAACAAGTAACTCCAAAGCCATTTAAATGTAGTCCACCAGGCACACATTTAAATAGTGTGAAACTGATGGAAGTCTGGTCTTCCATCAGTTTCACACCATTCCGCCTGCACAATTTTCTCATTGACTCATTAGCAATCATGGCCCTTCTCAATTCTGTCCAATTGTTAGGTGGCAGACTCACAATCTTAACTTTCTTACTCTTTATTTTCACTTCTTTTAACAATTTTTTACATCCATTCTCAATGCATATTTCTCACCTTTCAAATCATTTTGTGCTTGCCAAGACAATCACACGCCTTCACTTCTCCCTTCTACAAACTAGCAGCTTCATTACCATCTTTGATTTTTGCACCTGGGAAACATTCTTTAGTCATTGTCTCATTAAGTACGCCTCTTATCATCAAATATCCATACAATAGCTTCTCCTTATTTCAAGTTTCTCGCACTTTCATCATACTTTTTCCATTCATTTTTTCTTTCATTTTCCTCCTCCTACTGTACCACACGCCTTCACTTCTCCCTTCTACAAACTAGCAGCTTCATTACCATCTTTGATTTTTGCACCTGGGAAACATTCTTTAGTCATTGTCTCATTAAGTACGCCTCTTATCATCAAATATCCATACAACAGCTTCTCCTTATTTCAAGTTTCTCGCACTTTCATACTTTTTCCATTTATTTTTTCTTTCATTCTCCTCCTCCTACTGTACCACATGCCAACTGTTTCTCCAGTCGCTCAGGCTAATGTTTTTTTGTCCTGTGAAGGATAAAACATTAGCCTGAGCGACTGGAGAAACAGTTGGCACGTGGTACAGTAGGAGGAGAAGAATGAAAGAAAAAATGAATGGAGAAAGCATTCATTGCTTCCACTATATTCTCTACAATACTTTCACAATCCTACCTTACATCTTTAATATCAGTTATTTCATTCTCCTGCTTTCGACACAATTTGCATTTCTTGCACTAGTTCACAAAACACACTTTCCAACACACTCTCTCCACTGTCACTTCCGTACCACACACACCATTCACTCTTGGCAATAAATATATTATACACACATATTACACTGAACTAAATCCCACATATTGATATCTTGGCCACCATTTTTCTTGAATGCATCAGTGCCATGAATGTATATGGTGATGTCATCATTTCCATAGCCTTATTAACATCTAACCAATCAACACTTGATAGACCTCTGATTCTCTCTCCTCTAATGCTCTTAATATTTGCCTACCTCAATCTTGAGCCCAGGCTTCATTTTTTAGGGAGAAGAGTTGTTTTTTTTTGTATCTATAGTTAGGCAATCAGGTAATCTTCTAACACATGATTAGTCTACTAGACAAAGCAAAAAGACTGGCTGAACCCTCTCAAAAAAAAAAAATATATATATATATACGAGGTGTGGCTATTAAATAACGAGATAAGGTGCACTGTGAATCGTGTACTCGTAGAAGTGGGATGCGCTTGCACGTTTGAAACAATGCCTATCTCAACAGAAGTAGTTGAGATAGGCATTGTTTGCTGTCGCTTGTAGTTAGTCTGTAAGCAGTTATAAAAGAAACACGTGTGAAGCCGCTTTGCCGGAATAATATAATGTCTAACGTTAAACTCGAGCAGCGCATTAATCTCAAATTCCTTGTGAAATTGAAGAAATTGAGATGTGGATTTTCCAGTACGATCCAGAAACAAAGAGACAATCGATGCACTGGAAAACTCCCATGTCACTGAAAATGAAAAAAGCAAGAACAAGCAAGTAAAAACTGAAGGCAATGCTGATCATTTTTTTTTTTTTTATATCAATGATGCGATAATGGTTGAATGGGTAGCAGAGGGTCAGACAGTTAATCAATATTATTACCTTGAGGTTCTGGCCAAGCTGAGAGAACAAGTGAGGAAGAAGAGACCTGATCTGTGGAAGAACAATGCTTGGATTCTCCATCAGGACAATGCTCCAGCCCACAGTGCACTGTCTGTAAAGCAGTATCTGGCTGATAAAAAGATCCCAGTGTTGGACCATCCACCTTACTTGCCGGACTTAGCTCCAATTCAACTTATACCTTGTTTCAAAGTTGAAATCTGCATTGAAGGGCACCCATTTTCAGTCAGTGGATGAGGTAAAGGAGAAAATGGCACTACTACTGAAGCAGATAACACCTGATGACTTACAGCACTGCTTCCAACAATGGAAAATTCGTATGAAATGGTGTATAAATAGAGGAGGAGAGTATGCTGAAGGGGATAACAATTAAGTTGTACAACTGCAATAATAAACCACATTTTTGAACCAGTCTCGTTATTTAATAGCCACACCTTGTATATACACCCAATTCTCCATTTATGTGTTAAATTGGTTCCAGAAAAATCCGTGTAAATGAAAACTGTGTAAAAAATAATATAGTGCATATGAAAAAATAGAAGAATGGTTCCAGATGTGAAAATCCGATATAAACAATAAGTTATTTTCAAACAAAACATATGAAAATCATTGAATAAAACTATTTAATATTAATGGAATAATTCTTTTTATTTTAAGTACTTATTTAAAGTATATACATATGTCTTCTTCCCTTCAAGTATATAGCCTAGTGGCCTGTTATGGACATATCTTTAGCCCTTCTAAGCCATACCTGTCCAGAGGATAAGGTGGCTAGCCCTATGCCTCCCGGTATGTCCTATGTCTGTAGCTGCATGTGTTCAGAGGGCCGGTTTGTCTGATTGCGGGAGGAAAAATCCCAGATAAACTGGGGAGAAAAACTCTGCAGTCCAAGCCCAAGACCGGCTAACTTGGCTATGTCTGAGAAAAAAATCCTTAAGCTCCTCACGGTGACAACAGGAATTGAACCCAGGATACTCCTATCCCAGGCATATAGTTGCAAAGCACATAGCCACTCGGCTAACTGCGTGGACATATACATATGTATCTTTCTTAAAGAAAATAAGTGTGTCACTAATAAAACAGAAATTCTAAAAGTCCCAAATATATCCGCAGATATGGTTATTAGTATTAAAATTTATTCGCCGTCACTTTCTGATAGTAGCCACATTCTTTTGTGTGAGACTGGAATTAAATCACTTCCATCACTTGAAACACTTTGGCCGTCCTGTTCATACTGCAATGGCAAAATATTTTCTTCAGTAAAAAGAACTAAATTAGCACTAATTTTCAATAATTCTGAAGGTTGATTTTTTACCACAAACTCCGTAATTAATCGTTGAAATCCTCTTTTGACTAGATCTTTATATAATTCTTCATATAGCACCATTCATGACTTCCCGTTTAAACTGTTCAGCATTTAGATCATGTGTAAGAAAATGACTTTGCAATTTACTAGCCATTTGAAACTCTTCTTTAATTAATATTGCAGTGAGTGGAATCTCTTCATCATCATCACTTTTTTACTTTTCACACATTTTGGCCAAGTACAATAGCTTTCCAGTATGCATTTAAAGTTGATGGTTTCAATTCTGATAACACCAACTTAGCAAATTTGATGCAATCCAAAATAGAAAAATTCTTCCACACATCAATAACTGTCAGTAGATTATTCTTATCTAGTTTATCCAAAATGCATTGGAATGTTCTTATTTAGTAAGTTCTGAAGGTAGTGATCACACCCTGATCTAGTGGTTGTATTAAGGATGTTGTATTAGATGGCAGAAAACAAAATTTCACATTCGAGTGTTCTAAAACAGGATGGCTAGGAGCATTGTCTATAATCAATAAAACTTTAAAGTCCAGATTTTTTTGTGCTTTGGATAAAGATCACTTCATCAAAGGAAAGAAAACTAAATTGAACAGATCATATTCAAATTAGAGGAAGCAGCTGAAATCCTATAAAATTCTGAAAATCTCAGCAGAATTGATTTGATTTCATATAAAGTTTGGAGCACTGCCTTATCTTCCTATCAATACAAAAACACTAATTACAGAAGCTGCTTTGCAAAGATGACTTACCCTGCTCTCTAGGTCACTTTGGTTTTTGTTTCTCTTGAATGAGTCTACATGCATCATAAGTGCATAGATAATACTAGCTTAAGCTAAAGAAACTTTGGCATTTAATTATTTATTATTTTTAGAGGGACCTGTGGCATAGTATAATTATTAAAAACAACACGTAAGTACACAGTAATAACTTTAATTAATAAATAAGGTAGACATTTCTTACTAAAACTAATAGTACATCTTCAGTGTTACAAACAGATAGGAATAGAATACAAGTAACGAACATTCGGAGGATCACCTATTAAAATACAATGTTGTCGCGAGCTAGGAAAAGAAATTAATAAATAATTAATATTTAAGATAATTAGTTTTTTTAATGATTACATAAAATAAAAGTCTCCCAGATCTTCGAGAGAGAGAGAGAGAGAGGCAATCGTTTCGATTTAAATTCAGTCAGTGTAAAAAAGCTTCACAACTTTCTTTAAAGAGGCGTTCATATTTGAACCTGCATCTATGAAGCAGAATAGTTTTATCCCACTGGATATTATGGGTAGTGGTAATACTGTGTTGTGCTAGACCAGACTTCTGAGGTTTGTTGTAATCAGTATAATATTGATGTTCTTTAATTATTTTTCTGTTGTAATCAATATAATCAATATTACATTGATTATAACAGAATCATGATCCTGTAGTGATTTAATAAGGAAACAATTAAAACACAAGATAAATTTATACTGAAATTTTTCAGTTTTTTTTTAAATGCAAAATTTTAATTAATAGTCATGGACAGATAACATTTTGTGAAAATAGAAGAAAGAAAGGAATAAAATTTACCGTGGGCCGTCTGGATACATCTGGATGTTCTTTATAGAAATCCTTCTGAAAAGGATGAAGGGTTACTGCAGTCCAGTCTGGTGCACATAATCTCTGACCATTTAGTCTGATATCCTTAGCCATGCCACCATTACGGCCAACACCGATACCACCACCATATCTTGGCATTCTCATTGATCCTTTCATGGAGTATAATTTTCTTGAAACTGAATTAAAACATTAAATTTTTTCTAAATTTACTGCAAAATAATATGCATGTTTTTTATTTAAATCAAAATAAAAGATGTACCCATATACAGCAATACCTTGCTCAGTGCAGTTAATAGGTGCCCAAAAAGTCCCACGCTATACAAAACCAAACTGTTTAAAATATTATAATATGCTACAGTGTAATGCATTCCAAACATACAATTACAGTATTGATGGGGAAAAAAAAAATGCATCATCTGTTTACCGCAAGCTCACCAGAAATAATGCACATAAAAAAATTTAAATGAATTAAAATAAAATGAAAAAATAATAGTAAAGATTTTATTGTTTATAAATGAACATAAGTTTTTATTTGGAAAAACTGTATAAATAAACAATGTAGTCTGCACATGTTTTTTCTTCATTTTCTCTGCATACATATCATTGTAAGATCTAATAGCATTTTGCAATGCTTGCTGAACTTTAATGCTTGATTCAATGTTAGGATCGACATCTATAAGAAAATCAAAAATACTGTTTATTTTTCCGATGCTTAATTCTGATAACTCATTTTATGAGAATTTTCATCTAATTTATCTTCCTCTTCTTCACATTTTGTTCTAATTGACCATGTATGTTTTGTGAGGTTTACAAGCTTCACTGCATTTCCTCTGTCATGGTCACTACAAATTTTTTTTATTACATATGAGTGTCCCTTTATATGTAATAAAAAAAATTTGTAGTGACCATGACTTTGATGTTCCAAAGCTGAAATAATAATCAGTGAGTTTTAAAGAAAGCTAAGTCTGAGCATGAAAAGAAACTGGCTCTGCAAGCTAAAGACAACCCAAAAGAATTCTATTGTTATGCTTCAAGTAAAAAAAAAGAATGAATATGAAAGAATAATTCTACTGGAAGCAGATGGTTGTGTGGGAATGAGAAATGTAGAAGAGATTGCTCAACTAATAAGTGCCCATTTTGCTAAAAGCTATAAACCTGGTGTATGCAACATTTCGCGTGCACTTGCACACACACACACACATGCTGCTACCTCTTCAACTGGATGAAGAATAAGAATTCTGCAATAGGACTGATGGGATATGAGCATGGATGCCACAAGCGTGTTCAGTTGAACTAGCTATTCCTTTGACCAGGATAAAAAAATTTGGGTTCTCAGAACAGGCATGATTCCATAAGAGTGGAAAGAATATATGGTGATTCCATTGCACAAAGGTAGTGCAAAGACCAATGTATCCAACTATCGACCAATCAGTATATCATGAGTGGTGTTGGGAAGATTTTGGAAAAGATGCTTATTCAGAAATGGATTGACAGAGAATGAATGGCATGGGTTTGCTAAGGAAGGTCATTTTAAGCAACTTGCTCAATTTCTATAATAATGTAACCATTCAGTTAGACAAGGGGAATGGACACATCATGATACATTTGGATTTTGCTAAGGCTTTTGACAGAATATAGTATGAAAGACTGTTGCATAAATTAGAAAACATGGGATTGGATTATAATATATTGGTGTGGATAAAAGGATAGTAGACTCACATTCCCCATATACCACTTTTGATATCTGTCGGTCAGCTATTTCAATTGTTTGCTATTGTCTGCAGTCTACAAATTCCCAATCTGTCTTCAAAATCAGTATTCCATTCTCCTGATATCATGTTTAACACTTTCTTCAATTGAAGAAGTTGAAGAGATTAAATAATGTACTTGAATGACATTGGTAAGGCAGGGTAATCAGAAATGTGGCTAATAAACAATGCTTGCAGAATGATTTGAATAGGCTGGAATGGTGGGCATGTGAAAATGGCTATCAGTTGAATATTAATAAATGTAAAGTCATGCGCTTTAGTATTACTAGGTATCCAATGCCATATTATATTGGGAAGATTATGCTAAAAGAAACTGATCAGGCCAGGTATCTTAGTTTTAGTAGATACGAAGTTGAAGTTCAAGGGCATATAAATAAGGTCACAAATAGGTCACAGATTGGTTCGAGGCTATCTGGTGAAATAACGTGCTGTTAGAAAGCTCATGAAAGATCTGTGATTTTTGTTGATATGTTGATTGTTTTCTTTGATTTGATGGTGTATTATTGTGGTTTTTGGTGCTATTGTTGTACTACAGAGTTTTATAGCATAATTACAGAAATAATTACGAATTTGTTATCATTAGACTTTAGAGCAGTACCGGCAGAAAACATTGCGGCAGCTTTGTCATTCCATGAATTTAATTTAGACTTCAGTCGTTAAGTGTGAGGTGAGCTATATGTATTCTTTCGATTACATAAATGATTTGTGGATGTTTAGGGCGGATGGAAGGAGGGTGTGTGCGAAGTGTGACCTAAACGAGGAATTGATGAATGCGAATATGAAATTGATGACAGAAAGTGTTAGTAGCGAGAATGTCGTGGGGAAAATAAGCGCATATTCGAAAGAGAAGGGTGGTGAGAAAGAGAGGCGAAAGAATATTAAAAAATCAGTAAAAAAAAAACGAATAATATAAAATCCGTAACGGATGTTAAAAAGGACGAAAGTGAGGCGAGAGTGGCGGAAGGAAACGAAATTGAGAGAGCGAATGAAACTGGAAACGGCGTGATGCAGGAATCAAAAGTGGTGGAAGGAAACGAAATTGAGAGAACGAATGAAACTGGAAACGGCATCATAAAAGAATCGAAAGTGGAAAAAATCGAAAGAATGAATGATAGCGAAAGTTGGACGCATGTTGGACCGAAAGTACGGAAGTACAGAAGGATGAATGAAAGTGAAAAGAGGGGACTGAGAGTTAGAAAATTAGGAAGATTGAATGATAGAGAGAATGTGACGCGAGATTCGGAAGTTGAATTGGATTGGATGAGGAAAGAGATGAAATGGATGCGGAATGAAATTAAGAAAATTCGGGTAAAAAATATTAAAACAAATCATGATGGCAAGAAAGAGTTAACGAAAGATGAGCGAGTGGCGTTGTATGGCGACTCCATTATTAAAGGTGTGCTGGATGATAAAATGCATAAGGTATGTTTTCCAGGTGGTAAAATGAGTAGAGTGATTGAGGCATTGGATATGAGAAGGAAGCGAGCAAAGGAGTTAATGGTTTTAATCGGTACGAATGATTTGACAGAGGACAAAGAAAGCGTCAGAATGGATATCAGGAGGCTGCTTAGGATAAAAGAGAATAGTGTGATATTTTGTGTGATATAACTGCCTAGGTATAACTGTGGTGAGATGAGGCAGAGAGCAAGGATTATGAATAATATGCTGGCTGAAATGTGTGAGAAGACGGGAGTGCAGTTTGTTAATGTGTGGAATGAGTTTGAGGGATGAAGTGAGCTGTATGGGAGCGATGGACTGCATTTGAGTGGTTATGGTGTGAGTTGCATGGAGAGACTGCTGCCGGAAGGTAGAAAAGTGAGTAGAGTGAGAGAGAATGAATCAGAAGCGGGAAGTGATGTGGAAGAGCAGGAGAGTAAGTTAGGAGAGATTGAAGAGGTGGTTATGAATGAGGAAGTGAGTGGTATGAGTATAGAAAATGTGAGAATGGGTGTGCAAGAGGAACAGGAAAACGGGGAGGCTCAGGGTGGACAGGGGTACACAGCATGAGAAAGGTAGATGCTCCGAGAGGAGGTGAGGGCATGTGTAGAAAGGAATGGGATAACCTGGGATCAAGAGGCAACAGTTGGAATTGAAAAGGGTTTTAAAATGAATAAGCAGAAAGGGAAATGGCCCCAGTCGGGCATTGAGAGATCACATCAAGTGGGTGGTATTAGTGGAACTATCTGTAGATCCAGAAATGAGCTGTTGTGTTTGTATACAAATGCTAGACGTATAAGAAACAAGGCAGATGAAATGGTTTCATTAATTGCATCTGTTCACCCAAAGATTGTCGGAATAAGTGAGACATGGTTGGAAGTAGATGACATCCTGACAGGAATAGAGATGGAAGGGTATGATGTGTTTCGTGAGGATAGAAGGGGTAAAAAGGGTGGGGGAGTGCTATTGATGATAGAGAAAGAGTTATGTCTATACAAAGTAGAAATGCAAGACAGAAATAGTGCCAGTGGTTATGAGGCAGTATGGTGTGAGATAGAGGTGAATGGAATCAAATACTTGGTGGGATGTTGTTATAGACCAGGTAATGTGGATGGTGGTGATAGTGAAATGTATAGTCAAATTAGCCAAGCAAATAAGAAAAGGGGTGATCATTATGGGTGATATTAATTAGCAATATAGACTGGAATGATGAGATAGCAACTGGAAATAAAGAAAATGAGTTTCTTCAGTTTTTGAGGGATAACTACCTCAAACAGTATGTAATAAAGGGCATGTGAGGATCGAGGGTGTTGGATTTGGTCATCTCATCAGAGGATATAATTATAAATGAGGTGTCAAATCATCCACCAATTGGTGAGAGTGACCATGAGGTGATTACCTGGGTGGTTGCCAACAGTGTGAGAAGCTCTGTGAGAAAAGGGTATATGTGGAACTACAAGGGGGTAATTATGAAGAGCTCAGGAGACAGCTTGTGGGTGTAACATGAAATGAGGAGTTAGCTGGAAAAGAGATCAATGCAGCTTGGGGGATTTTCAAAAACTATCTAGTAGATGCAATGTCTAAATATATTCCAAGGGTGAGAAGGTTAAATAAAGTAGGTGTGAGATGGATGAATAAAGAGATTAAGCATGTGATACAGAGAATGAGGGCATTGTGGAGGCAGCATAAGCAAAGTGAAAATAACCAATTCCATTAGGTCTACAAAGACCAGGCAAGGAGGGTGACTTGGCTAGTGAGAGTAGCTAAAGAGAGGTATGAACAGCAGTTAGCTAATGAAGCCAAAAAGAATCCTAAGGAGTTCTTTCGATATGTAGCCAGCAAAAGAAAGAATGATTATGGAAAGATGACATTGATTGGAGAAAATGGTATAAAGACAGCTGTTGCAGAATGTGGGGTGGGAATACTTAATGAGCAGTTCATACAGGTCTTTCAATCTTGTGAATGTGACTTCATGGAGAGATTGAGAGCGGTAGATGACGGGGAGGAGAGACTGACTGTAAGTGAGCAAGAGCTGTATGGGGAGTTGAGTAAACTAGATGTTAATAAGGCTGTGGGATTTGATAATATATCACCACGTATTCTGAAGGCATGTGCCAGGGAGTTGACACCTGTCTTGACATATTTTTTTAATACGAGTCTTGCACTCGATCAAGTCTCTAAGGAGTAGAAGGACGGCAAGATTGTGCCACTTCATAAAGGGGGTGATCAAACTCAAGCATTAAACTATAATCCTATCTGTGTGTCTGGTGTTGTGGTTAAGTTGTTGGACTAAAACATGACCTCCCTTTTGCAAATCCATGCTGTCCATCAAAGATGGACAGCATGGATTTGCTAAAGGGAGGTTATGTTTTAGTAATCTACTTACTTATTACAATAAAGTGACTGCTTCCTTGGACAGAGGAGAAGGATACACAGTGATATACTTGGATTTCACAAAGGCTTTTGATAAAGTGCCTCATGATAAATTGATAGTCAAACTGGAGCAGATGGGGTTGGATATTAGATTGGTGATTGGAGATTGGCTGTCTGATAGGTATCAATAAGCTGTGTATGGGGGAGCGATGTCAAGGAAAAGGAAAGTCACTAGCGGAGTGCCTCAGGGATCTGTTTTAGGACCATTCTGTTTAACTTGTATGTTAATGATATAGGTGAAGATTTAGATGGAGATATTCAGTTGTTTGCAGATGATGCAAAGTTGGAATGAACCATGAAGAGTAATGAGGATGTTGTGACAGTGCAGGAAGACTTGAATAAATTGAGTGATTGGGCATGGAAATGGGGATGTGAGTTCAATGTTGCAAAATGTAAGGTTTTAAAATTTGGAAAACAAAGATGGGATGCAGAATTTATGCTTGGTGAGGATACATTGTTGGAGGTGGAAGAAATAAGAGATCTGGGGGTGATAGTGGATAAGGATCTGAAATTTAAGGGACACATAGCCAAAATTGTGAAGACAACACAAAGGCTTCTGGGAATGATGCAGAGGACACTGACTTGTAGAAGTAGAGAGATTCTTGTTCTGTTGTATAAGGCTTTGATTAGGCTACACACGGACTATTGTGCCCAGATTTGGTCACGTGGTTTTCAGAAGGATGAAGAGATTATTTAAATTAAAGGGATATTAAATCCCACATTGTTTTAAAACCGAATAAGAAACTCAAAGATCGGAATCAAAGAGTTTCATGCCGAATATAGTAACTATAAAAGTATCGGCGACTACTAGCATAAGCTAAAGCACGTAGTACAAACTAGGCACCTCGTAGCAAAGGTGGGTAAAGCTCTGATCACTATTCTTAGTATTTCCCATAATGTGAAACACATCTCCTAGGAGATATATGATGTTATACATTATGGTGGGAGGTCACTACCCAGACCGGTTTCGATCTTTATTGAGATCTCATCAGTGAGTAGCTAGACCAAGTATAATACTAAGGGTATAGCGAAAAGAACTTATATATTCTGCTATACGAGTTGTCAAAAAAGGTGCACCCGTAAATTATTTAAAATAAAGAGCCAATAGGCTTCATTTCAACGATGTAAACATTATTTAAATTAAGGGGATATTAAATCCCACATTGTTATAAAACCGAATAAGAAACTCAAAGATCGGAATCAAAGAGTTTCATGCAGAATATAGTAACTATAAAAGTATCGGCGACTACTAGCGTAAGCTAAAGCACATTGTTCACGTACGTAGTACAAACTGGAGCAACTCGTAGAAATTGAGTAAAGCTCTGATCGCTATTCTTAGAGCTTTACCCCAACTTTGCTAACTAGGTACAAATATAGGAATAAATGGTGAAACAACATGCAATAAAAATGGATACAGACTTAGGGATTTTTCTGCATATAATAACTTAAAAATTACTAACACTTTTTTCAAGCATAAAGCTTGCCAAAAATTCACTTGGGAAACAAGAAATCTAAAAATTATAATAGATTATAAAGTAACTAATAGGATACTAGATAGCTGGGTATTTAGAAGTGCCGAAATAGAACCTGATCATTATCTTTTACAAGGAAAATTAAGAATACCCCTTGGTTTAAAACCAAATCAATGCTAAGAGAAATTTTTAGGAAACTTTTAGAGTTCAACTCTTGGATGATAAAAGTATCAACTATCTTTATTCGAAAGAATAAATGGAAAACAAGAACAAATAAAAGAAAATGATCATATAGAGATGGAATAGAATAATTTAAAAAATGTATTAATAAATGCATCAACAGAATGCCTCGGAACAAAAAGTAAATGGAAGAGGAGAAAGGTTGAAAATACTGAAGCAATAATCAAAGATAAGAAAGAAGCATATAAACAATGGATAAACACAAAATTACTAGAAGCAAAACTTCATTATAAAAAAAAGAGCAATAGAAAAAAAAAGCATATCGAAAAAAGAATAGAGAAATATGGGTTAACTTCATAGCAAAACTGGAAACAGATCTTACAGTAAAGAGACCAAATACAAATTCTAAAGAATATGAATAAAGAGGTTAAAGAAAAAGTGAAACTTGAAATAATCAAAGAAAAAACCTGGCTGGCCTTCAACAAGTAATACAGTAAAGAAAATCAGGAAAATCCCCTAGAGAAGATGGAATACAGAACTTATAAAATATGCATCAAACGACTGTTAAAATTATTTAACAAAATCTGGCAGCAAGGAAAAATCCCAGAAACTTGGAATAAAGCAATTATCATCCCAATATATAATTATAAAAAAGACGATAAGTGCAACTGTGAAAACTACAGAGGAATAAGTCTTCTAAATACTAGTTATAAGTTATATGCACAAATATTAATTTCAAAACTTAAATCATATGTAGAAGATAAACTTTGGGAAGAACAAAACGGTTTTTGAAAAGGATGATCATGCATTGACCCAGCTTTTACATTAAAAATTTTAATGGAAAAACATTATGAATACAATGTAGAAACACACATAGTATTTGTAGACTACCAGAAAGCCTATAAGGAACAAAATGTGGACCATACTCAAGAATCTAAACATTCCAAATCAGCTGTTGCTGCAATAACTAACATGTATCAGAACAACCAAATAGCTGTATGAACCAATGAAAAAGTTACAGAATGGAAATAAATGAACAGAGGGGATCCATCAAGGATATCCAATGTCACCAATGTGGAACTATACTTAATACCCTTTTATTTGCAGATGACCAAATAATCATACCAACAAGTGAAGATGAACTCCAAAAATCAATATATGCCTTAAACATAAGTGTAAAAAAAATTTGGAATGCAAATATCAACAGACAAAACAAAAATCATGGCTTTTAAAGGACCATTTCCAGTCAGAAGTAAAATCATGATTGACAATAAAATTTTAGAACAAAGTAACTGCTTCAAATACCTTGGATGTGCTGTATCATATACAAAAGCTGACACTGACATCAAAATTTCAAATTTTCTAAAGATAACAGGAATGATCAATAATATTTTCAAACCTAACGAAGTTCAAAAGCATATAAGAATAAGAGTTTATAAAGTTTTCACAAGACTTTCTCTACTATACGGAAGTGAATTAAGGACCATAAAAGCTGTAAAAGAAAAGAGAATAGAAACTGGTGAAATTAAATTCCTGTGAAGAACAGCAGGCTATACTCTCTGGGACAAAAGCAGCAGCACAAAAATTAGACTCAGTATTGGAGAAAGTATATAAATACCAAAAGAAGTGAAATGAACATATCGAAAGAATGGATAGTTCAACACTACCCAAAAAAATACTCTAATATCACCCAGTTAAGAGGATATAGAAGTCAGGGACGACCAAGGAAAAGATGGAAAGACATCATAACAGGCAACTGGGTCTAAATCCCTGAAAGGATAATAATCATTATTATTAAAAAAGAAATGAAAGAAGACGCTCTGGTATAAATTTTGAGTAAACTTTCAAAATGTGAAAAACTGTTGGGAATCATATTTCAGGACAGCATGGCACTTTACAGCCTAAATGGACTTCTTGATATTAGAAGGGGGGGGGGGGGGTATCATATACTCCTTTCATGTCAGGATGAGAAACATGATGAATATAAAAAAGATTTTTTTTTGTGAAGGAAGGGGGAGTTTGGTTCAAATAAAACTGATGTAGTGTTGTTCTATATCCTGAATCAGATATTTTGTATAGTGTATGAAGACAACTATCAATGATATAGTAAACAAGGTATTCTGAATAACCGAATTCTGATTTGGTTACCCCCCCAACCACCCTTTCAGTGCCTTTAAGCGAATGGCGTTTAGGAATGAAAGAGATGGTTTATAAAATTGCAAAATGATAAAAATGAAAGTTTTTGGAGAAGACATTGTATGTCTTAAATGACATCTTGCAGCTAAAACTACTAGAGACAAAAGCATCATCCAACATTTTGTTTTGTTTCCTTCAGTGGGGCAAATAGTCTTGACCTTGTTACACATGGGTTTGATCATGCTATGTTTTTGTAACAGATGCTGGTGATGCCAATGAACATAAATGTATAGGTTGCATGCTTGTAGTAGACAGCAAAAGAGAGAGGAAGCTGTTGGGACCCTTAATAATACATACAACAAAGAACCGACATAGAACTATAGAATACCATGGCCTGGTCAAAAATTTGTCCATATAACTGAAATATAAATTTGACGGTTGTAAACTTCTACACAGTGATAAAATTCAGTGAAAACAATAATCCCTAGATTCAATGAAAACAATACTCACCATGTCTAAATGTTTTACTGATTTACTAAGGGAGCATTTGTGAATCAATACTTAAATCTAGGCTAGCCAGGAAGGTACTATCTCCAAAACACATACATATCTGATTTTTCTATGAATGATTCTGTTGAGTCATATTTTAACCATATGCCCAATGGGGGATCATAATCAGAAGATGGTCACAACATAAAGTGATTGGCTCACTAACAACTCTCAATTCTGATCCCAATGGGAGGGTCTACACACAAATCAATGAATGAATTTACTTGCTGATTTGGCCGAATGAACAAGTCGAAATTTAAGAATTCTTTATATAAAAACAGATATTTTAATTAGTCATCATCTTCATCTTCCTTATACCCTCTTTTACCTTGCGGTGTCGAGGGTCCATTGATCATTGGACCTCACTCCGTTTTTACAGGATAAGGTGGTCAGCCTTATGCCCCGGTGTATCCTATGGCCTGTAGTGTTGAGTTCTCAAGGCCAGTTTGCCTGCTTTGCGGGATGAAAAACCCCAGAATAAACTGGGGAAAAAACCCTGCTGTCCATGCCCAAGACTGGCTAACTTGGCTATGGTTGAGGAAGATCCTTCAGCTCCTCACGTCACCGACGGGAATCGAACCTAGGACACTCCTTCCCCAGGCATATGGTTACGAAGCGCATAGCCACTAGGCTAACCGCGCGGACTTTAATTAGTCATTAATATCATTATCACCATCATCATCAAATTCCTGACATGTACCCTCAAGGGGTGATTACAGGATATGATAGTACTACATGAAAAACTTACATCACCACTAACTTCCTAACTACAATTTTCCTCCAAATCGATCTGTTACCTGTCAAGACTCCAAAATTAGATCTTATATTTCTGTCTTCTAAGACACTCTTTACTGTATCAATCCACCTACATACATGAAAAACTTACATCACCACTAACTTCCTATTTACAATTTTCCTCCAAATCAATCTGTTACCTGTCAAGACTCCAAAATTAGATCTTATATTTCTGTCTTCTAAGACACTCTTTACTATATCAATCTGCCTACATCCTGGTCTTCCTCTGGGTCTGTTTCCTGCCAACCTGGCAGAGAACAGTTGTTCCAGGCCTTCTGACTATGCATTGCAGTCACTGCAAGACTTTTATACCTCCATACTTGAGCATTTCTGATCGAATATCATCTACTCCAGCTGCCTTTCCACATTGCATGCCTGTTGAGTGTTTTTTACAACTGTGTTGTCACTGCTTCATTTAGCAATTTTTCGAAGTAATTACTCCATACATCAAGGATATCTTTTTCTCCTGTTTTTGTGTCACCTTTATCATCTCTAATTCCTTTTACAGCACTCTTTCCTACATTTCTGATCTTTATCAACAACCTCCAGAACATCTTGCCACCTTCTTGATATTTGTTTTCTATGTTCTTGCCATAGAAAACAAGTCCGCGCGGTTAGCTTAGTGGCTATGCGCTTCGCAACCATATGCCTGGGGAAGAAGTGCCCTAGGTTCGATTCCCATCGGTGACGTGAGGAGCTGAAGGATCTTCCTCAGCCATAGCCAAGTTAGCCAGTCTTGGGCGTGGACACAGCAGGGTTTTTCCCCCAGTTTATTCTGGGGTTTTTCATCCCGCAAAGCAGGCAAACTGGCCTTGAGAACTCAACACTACAGGCCATAGGATACACCGGGGCATAAGGCTGACCACCTTATCCTGTAAACGGAGTGAGGTCCGATGATCAATGGACCCTCGACACCGCAAGGTAAAAGAGGGTATAAGGAAGATGAGATGAGATGTTCTTGCCAAAGTCCCCATAACTTTTGTTTAGATAGTTTTACACAGTGTTTAGCTTTCTTACAGCACAAGCTGACTTATTTGCCAGGAACTTTTGATATGCTTTTTTCTTTTCCTTCACTG
This sequence comes from Typopeltis vanoorti, assembly GCF_054136105.1. Classification (NCBI taxonomy): domain Eukaryota; kingdom Metazoa; phylum Arthropoda; class Arachnida; order Uropygi; family Thelyphonidae; genus Typopeltis; species Typopeltis vanoorti. The sequence continues at coordinate 153,955,450 of NC_143555.1, forward strand.
CCTCTATATCTTCCTGTGTCTGCCATGGAGTTCTGATTTTTCTATCTTTGCATTATTACACACTAAAAAATAATAATAATAATAAAAATATGCCCAATTCTCCATTTACATGGTAGATTGGTTCCAGAAAATACAGTACATATGAAAAAATAGAAGAATGGTTCCAGATATGAAAATCTGATACGAACAATAACTTATTTTCAAACAAAGCAAGTGAAAATCATTGAATAAAACTTTATTTAATTTTAATGGAATATTTTTTTATTTTAGTACTTATTTAAAATATATACATATGTATACAAGAAAATAGTGTGTCACTAATAAAACAGAAATTTGAAAAGGCCCAAATATACCCACTCATATTGTACTATTGTTGTACAATATATACTGTTATACAACAATACTGTACTATTGTTGGCCAAATGGTAGGGTTCAAATCCTACCGTGTGCATGGATGATTATGAAAATACTAGTGGTGGTGGATGGCATTCATGTAGATGATGAAGGTAGTTGGGATTCGTTGTTTTTGGTGGATTGAGTGATGCAGACGGAGAGTTGTAGAGTAGGAACTCTCCCTCAATGAGTATTTGGGCTCCCTGCAGGCGTCATGTCGTAATAATAGTAATATTATTCCAGCCTGGTTGGCCGAGTGGTTAGCATATTTGCTCTCCAGCCAAAAGGCTGTGGGTTTGAATCCGACCATTGGCAGGGATGTTTGCGATTGTCTGTGAAAATATTAGTGGAGGTGATGGACCGTAAATGCTGTTGGTGTATGTGATGGTAGTTGCAGTTCGTTGTAGTTGTGTAGTGGAGACTGAGAGTTGTAGAGTATGTGCCCTCCCTTGATGAGTCAGTCAGACTCCTTGGAGGTGTTACGTAATAATAATAATATGGTTATTAGTTAAATGTTATTCGCCATCACTTTCTGACAGTAGCCGCATTCTTTTGTGAGAGACTGGAATTAAATCACTTCCATCATCACTTGAAACACTTTGGCTGTCCTGTTCATACTGCAACGGCGAAACATTTTCTTCGGTAAAAGGAACTAAATTTGCACTAATTTCCAATAATTCTAAAGGTTGATTTTTTTTTTAACATGAACTCTGTAATTAATCATTGAGGTCCTGTTTTAACTAGATCTTTGTATAATTCTTCATGTCGCACATGACTTCAGTTCACGTTTAAACCTGTTCAACTTGTCCAGTATTTGGATCATGTGTAAGAAAATGACTTTGCAATTGACTAGACAATTGAAACCCTTCTTTAATTAATCCTGCAGTGAGTGGAATTTCTTCATCATCATTTTATTTCTTTTTCATCGAGATTCTCAAGGACAGATTCCATAATTTCATCATCACTAACAGCCTTGTCAACCATACCTCAATATCTGCAGACGAAAAATCATCAAATCCTTTTCTGTCAACTGCATGTGCTAATCTGATGATACTGGGATATTCAGATGTATGCAAAGGTGCAGGGTTTTTCTTTTTCATGGCCAAGTAACTTTCCAGTATGCATTTAAAGTTGATGGTTTCAATTCTGATAACTCCAACTTAGCAAGTTTGATGCAATCCAAAATAGAAAAGTTCTTCCACACATCAGTAACTGTCAGTAGATTATTCTTATCTAGTTTATCCAAAATGTATTGGAATGTTCTTATTTAATAAGTTTTGACAGTAGCGATCACACCCTTGTCTAGTGGTTGTATTAAGGATGTTGTATTAGGTGGCAGAAAACAAAATTCCACATTCGGGTGTTCTATAACAGGATGGCCAGGCACATTGTCTATAATTAAAGTCCAGATTTTTTTCCGTCAAATAGCATTTAAACTTCTAGAACAAAACATTGATGGAACCATTCATTAAAAATTTCTTTTATAACCCAACCTTTTTTGTTTGCTTCCAGTGCACTGGTAATCCACACCTTTCATTGTCTGCGGTCTTAGCAACTGACTAATGAGTAATGGTTTTAATTGCCAAAATTGCGAGGACAACACAAAGATTTCTGGGAATGATGCAGAGGGCACTGATTTAGACTACTGTGCACAGATTTAGTCACCTGGCCAGTGTGCGCTGGCCTTGACTCAGCTACCCGCGATTGTCGACACCTCTGAGTGCGAGTGAAGTACGGAGGCATCTATTCTAGAAAACGTGCGGTCACAAGCAAGGCCAATGCGATGCGATGCAGTCCGGCATGCCTGTAGAGTGCGCTGTCGCATTTCACAATGCGATATACAGCCTGCTTCACCGATAGTATGATCTTAGCTTTACATTGAATATGAGACCGATGATACTCGACTTTAACTAAGGCGTTCTGTTAAAATTTCAGGATTTGTGAAGTGTTCCATCGTAGGAAAAATCTGGGAAATGCTGGTCTAGTGGATAGGAGGAAGAGGGTGATATGATAGAGACCTACAAGTCAGTAAGCAGTTGTTATAGGATCAATGTTGGAGAGGTTCTACAGAAAACAGTGAGAGATTAGGGGAGAACCAGAGGTCATCCCTGGAAGCTATAAGGAGCAGAAGAGTGATAAGCAGGTTTTTGTGAATGATCGGAATGCCTTGCCTAGAGGGTGTTTGCAGAGAATTTGAGATTTGAGTGTGTTTAAGGCATGGTATGATGAGCTGTGTGTGTGTGAGAGAGAGAGAGAGAGAGAGATCATGATTTTGCTTGAAATCATGATCCTTAGTTCTACTTGGCATTTTTTTGTCTACACAATTGTCTACATTCTGTAGTGTAGAGTAATCCCTGATATTTAAAACATCGAGAGGGTTTCCCTAAAATTCACGTTTAAGTACATATGTACCATTCTAGGAAATGATAATTATAATGGAAATACCCTTTTTAACAGAACTGAATTTAAACAGAAATGTTAAAAATAAGCACCATTTGAACCGTGTAAAATCAAAATATACCATCTAAAAAGAATTACTTTTGTTTTCTAAACCATGTTATTTTTTAATCGTGTAAAAAAAGGCCATGCAAAAAAGAGAATTGCCTGTAAATAAATAAAATAAAACCAACCAGTTTCACAACACCTATAATTTTGTAGCTTCTTTAGGTTTTTGTTTTTAAATATGAGAAATAAAGAAAGCAGTCGATGTTAAAACATACAATCATTAGAAGAGAAACAATCCAACACAAATTAAATGAGACTATTGGCATATGGTATGAGTCAGCTGTTTCATTCTAGAGACTGTAGGTAATAGTTGGAGAAAGTAAATTCTGATGCACTAAGAAATGTGAGTAGCAATTTCCAGATATCATATTTCCAAGAATACATTGCCAATGTGTTCTTTTGTTCTCAAATTCAAAATTTTGGTTTGTCTGACCTATAGGCTACACCATATCACATCATGTTCTTGTGGTGTTGGCTACACAACAGAAAACACGGTCCTATAAACACCTGGATGCCTGCAGAAGAGAATGCTGTCCTTTAGAAATATGAAGAGGCTACAAATAAAGTTTGGACTGGCTTGAAAGCCACCCAAATGTTAAGATAATTGAGTAGCGTAGCAATCCATGGAGTCAGAGACTCATTATGGAAGGTACACACTATTACACACAAATCTCATCCAAAAAAAAAAAAAGCCCAGTCTTAAACTGACTCAATGTGTCTGCATTCACATTCAAACACACTCTGGCAATGCATTCCACTCAACCAATCTCCAAGCAAAGAACCTGCTCCTCACTCCTCTGCTCACATCCTCCTTATACAGTTTACAGGAATAGCATGGTGGTGGAGTACTGCTTATGATAAGTGACGACTTATGTCCTCTAAGAGGCTTTGGAAGGCAGTGACACTAATGATTTTGAAAGCATATGGTGTGAGGTAGATGTGGACGAGACAGGATAATTAGTGGGATGTTGCTATAAGCCAAGGAGCACAGAGGGGTGGGGACTAGGAGATGTTTAGACAGTTGAGCTTGGCAAGTGCAAGAAGAATGATTGTTATGGGAGATTTTAACTACAGCAGTATAAATTGGGGAGAGGAAGATGCATGTAGCAATAAGGGAATGGAATTTCTAGCTTGAGGGACAAATATCTTAGGCAACATGTAATAGAGGGGAACAAGAGGTTCAAGAGTTTTGGATTTGGTCATAGTATCAGAAGAGCTGATAATAAGTGAGGTGATATCTCTCCCACCAGTTGGAGAGAGCGACCATGTGGTTTTGACTTGGAAGATGAATAGACATGCAGGAGTATCAAAGAGATGGGAATATATGTGGAATTATAAGGCAGGTTATTCAAAATTAAGTGGATATTGAATACCATATTATTTCTTAGCCGAATAAGAAACTCAAAGATAGGAAATTTAATCTAAAAGTTTCATGCCGAATATAGAAAACTATAAAGTTCAGCGAGTCCAAGTGTAAGCCAACACCTGGTAGTGCAAGGCTAGAGCAACTCGTAGTAAAGGTGGAGTTAGCTTCGATCACTGTTCTTAGTATTTTCCCATAATGTAAAGCACAGTTCCTAAGAGATGTATTACTGTTCTACATTATGAGAGATCACTACCCAGACCGGTTTCGACCTTTTTTTTGAGGTCTCATCAGTAAGTAGGTAGACTTAGATGTAATACCAAGGTTTAAATGCTCAGAACTTATTTCTTTACTGTACGAGTTGCCAAAAGGTGCACAAATACAATTACTGAAATAAGAGCCAACAGGCTTCACTTCGGCAAAGTAAAATTATTCAAAATTAAGTGGATATTGAAAACCACATTATTTCTTAGCCGAATAAGAAACTCAAAGACAGGAAATCTAATCTAAGAGTTTCATGCCAAATATAGAAAACTATAAAGTTCAGCGAGTCCAAGCGTAAGCCAACAAGAAATGATGTGGTATTCAATATCCACTTAATTCTGAATAATTTTACTTCGCTGAAGTGAAGCCTATTGGCTCTTATTTCAGTAATTGTATTTGTGCACCTTTTGGCAACTTGTACAATAAAGATATAAGTTCTGACCATTGAAACCTTGGTATTACATCTAGGCCTACCTACACACTGATGAGTTCGTTTTCCTTTATGCATGAGAAGCTCTGCTTGGGATAGGTTTTTGCCTGTCTCTGAGTAGGGCCACCACTGAGATAATGGCTCTGTCTGGTGGTGGGGTAAGCCTGCCACTGGGTAGAGCCAATGCTGAGAAGTTTTTCTTGGTGACGGGGTGAGCCTGTCACTGAGTGGAACAACATGAGTTCGACAGTCTTTCGGCCACTATGGAGTGGTCTAGGGATCGTCCTAATTTTTAGAGATGGATTTACTTATTCAGTGAAACTGGTCTGGGTAGTAACCTTCTCTCATAATGAAGAAAGTAATACTTCTTAGGAGCTGTGTTTTACATTATGGGAAAATACTAAGAACAGTGATCGGAGGTTACTCTACCATTACTACGAGTTGCCCTAGCATTGCACTACCAGGAGTTGGCTTAAGCTTGGACTCGCCGAACTTTGTACTTTTCTATTTTCGGCAGGAAACTCTCAGATTAGATTTCCTATCTTTGAGTTTCTTATTTGGCTAAGAAATAATGTAGTATTCAATATCCACTTAATTTTGAATAATTTTACTTCGCTGAAGGGAAGCCTGTTGGCTCTTATTCAATAATTATAAGGCAGGTCATTACAATAGCCTTAGACATCAACTTGGGGGGGGGGAGGTTCATGGAGGGAGGAATTGAAAGGCCAGGATATCATTTGTGCTTGAGAAATTGTGAACGAATATTTGTTAGCAGCAAAAGTAAGCTGTATTCCACAAATGAAGAAGAGTACACAATTTGGATGACAAAGTGGATAACAAACAATATTAAACAGGAGCTGCATGGAAAAAAGAGGCAATGGAAGAGATATAAGAAGACAGGTGAAGAGCAGATGCATGAAGAATATAAGACACAGGCCAGGAGAGTGACTAGTATGGTAAGGAAGGCGAAACTGGAATATGAGAAGAGATTGGCCCTAAGATCCAAAGAAAATCTTAGGGAATTTTTTTGCTATGTTGCCAGTAGGAGGAGAAATGATTGTGGAAGAATGACATTGTGAGATAAAAATGGGAATAGAGTGACTGATGCAGAGGACATAGTGGGATTGTTCAATGAACACTTTATTGGTGTATTTCAGCCTGGAGGAGTAAATTTTAATACTAGCGGGATAGGGCAGGTCCGAGGTTAAGAGGTGCAGGAGGAGAACGTGTTCCAAATACCGAGCACTCTGGATGTCAGTAAAGCTGTGGGACTGGATGGTATTTCACCATGAGTTTTGAGAGACTGTGCTAAGGAACTGACAGCTCCTTTGACCTGGCTTTTCAATGAAAGTCTGGCTACAGGAAAGGTGCCCAGGGAATGGAAGGAAGGTAAGATAGTGCCATTGCATAAGGGTGGTAGCAGACTGAAGTGTCTAATTATAGGCTAGTTTGTGTGTCATCAGTAGTTGTTAAGATCTTGGAGAAATTAGTTAGGGACCGTATACAACATTGGGCAGATGAGGGTCCTGTTATCCGTGAGAGTCAACATGGATTTGTAAGAGGGTGCTCTTGTTTTAGTAATATGCTAGCCTTTTATAATAAAGTTACAAGACCAGTAGATGAGGGAAAGGCATATACTGCCATTTTCTTGGATTTAGCGAAGGCATTTGACAGGGTTCCACATGATAAGCTGATATTTAAGTTGCAGCACATGGATATAGATGTCAGGTTGGTCAACTGGATTCAGAATTGGCTGTCTGATAGGTATCAGAGTTGTGTACGGTGAGGCAGACAGTTACAAGTGGGATCCCACAGGGCTCAGTACTGGGACCTATATTGTTTAACCTTTACCAATGACATTGTCAGTGGATTGCAGGGGGATGTTGTTGTTTGCAGATGATGTGAAGCTGGGAAGGGTTATTAGTAATAGTGCAGATGTGGTAGTCATGCATGATTTGAATAAGCTAGACAGATGGGCAAATGAATGGGGGTATTGGTTTAATGCAGCAAAATGTAAGGTCTTGGGTTTGGGACACATTGATGGAATGCTGCATACTCTATTGGAGGAGATATAGTGGCGGAAGTAGGGGAGACAAGAGATCTGGGGGGTTGATGATTCATAGAAACCTGAAATTCAAAGGACATATTGCAAAGGTAGTAAAGGTAACACAAAGGATTGCTGTAATAATGAGAAGGATGCTGACCTGCAGAGATAAAAGAGTTATCATTCTGTTGTATAAGACCCTGATCAGACCACACTTTTGTTCTCAGATTTCGTCCCCAGGATTTGAAGGGGATAAAAATTAACTGTGGAAAGGGTATAGAGGCAGTTTCAGTACTGCCTCTTACTGAAACTGCCTCTATACCTAAGGGAATGTGGACTGCAAAAAAATGGACTGCAAAGTTTGATGGATAGAAGGAGAGGTGATATGATTGAGACTTTTAAACTGTTGCAGGGTTGACACTGGGGAGTTCTTTTGCTTGGTTGAACAGCAGGAAGGAGTGATGACAAGGGGCCATCCCTGGAAGTTACGAAAGGAAACTGTGAGCAAGAGAGTGAGGAGTGGTTTCTTTGCATGGAAGGTGGTTGAACTGTGGAATGCATTGCCTGATAGAGTGGTGAGAGCGAGAATGGTCAATGAGTTTAAGGAGTGATATGATAGCCTTTGTGTTTCCTGGGAGGGACCTCCCACGTTGTTGATAGACTTGTGTTTCCTGGGAGGGACCGCCCACGTTGTTGATAGACTTGTGTTTCCTAGGAAGGACCTCCTGCGATGAGGCTTTTGACTCCTTGGAGGCCTAAATAATAATAATAATAATAACAATAATAATAATAATAATAAATCCAAGTTACTTTCTATTTAGAAATGCTATCTACAAACAGAATTTCAGTTTGACCATTTTTAAATAGCATAAAGTGTGCTTTTTTAAATTGTGCTGCATTTTTTTCAGTCTGGATACAAGTCCTTCAATACTGTTTGTTGTTTGAATTTTCATTTGTTTATATTGTGTTTTGCTACTTGCTTATTCTTACTGCTTCTGGAAATAGCATCTGTAAAGAAGTATATGTCGGCTTCATGTAAAGCTTCGGCACGAAGATCGGGTTCTGTCTTGGATTTTTTTCCAGTGGATGTATTGCGAAAATTACTTCATGTATGCACCAAAAATACTCTTTCAATCTGTATCTGGAGTGTGACAAGGATGTCTGCTATCTCCCTTATTATTAATACTGATGCTAGTTCAAGTTACAGAACAGACAGCAATGAAACATGCCAAAGGAATATCATGGAAAATAAATAATACTTTGGGCGATCTAGACCATGCAGATGATAATATCTAATTGCTCACAGACATGCAGATATCCAAAACAAACTAATCACATTACAAGAGGAATCACTGAAAGCTGGGTTGAAAATAAACACAAACAAAACAAATGAGAATCAATGTGAACAAGAAGGCATCAAATACAAATGAAAATGGAAAAATCGAAACTGTTTCACATTTTACATGGCTCAACAGTGTTTTATCTACAGATGGAGGAGCAACTAGAGAAGTTGACATAATGATTCAAAAGGCAAGAAGTGCATATGCTAAACTTAGTAGAGTACAGAAAATGAAAAATATTCACACAGATGTGAAATACGATGCTAATCTTCTTGAATGGCAGGCAGTTTCAAGTAGAGTGATGTGGGCAAATATGAGAATGGGGAACTGAACAATGAGACTTATTTCTGCCTATGGTCCTACAAAAGGTTCTACTAAAGTAGAAATGCAGGAATTTTTTGATGCTTTAGAAAAAGTAACTGACACAATGAAAAAGGAAAAGTTGGTACTTGTTGGGGATCTAAATACCAAAGTAGGAAATGATTATCAGACATACAAAAATATTTTGGGAAAATTTGGAGAAAAGAGCAAAGCTAATAATAATGGCATATATCTGTTGGATTTCTGCTCAGGACATGGACTATTTATTACTAACACAATGTTCCAACATAAAAACGTACACAAATTCACATGGAGAGAAGAGGCAAGGAATAAGAAAAGTCTCATTGGCTATGTTATTGTTGATAGTGAATGTTTTCTCCCTTGTGCAGGACACCAGAATGTACAGAGGATTTGAAATTGGAAGTGATCACTATTTAGTCTTGAGCAGGATAAAATTGAATTTCATATTGAAAAGAATAACATGTAAGAAAGTTTTAAAGCGAATAAAAGTTGAGCAGCTCTCAGATGCGAACTGTAGACTAAAATACACAAAGATTATTGAAGAAAAAATGAAAGAGTTTGAGAACAGAAATCAAACCTTGGAGAAAGTCCTGATTGATTCAGTTAGAGTGGCATGTGGTGAAGTTGTCTTCAAGAATAGAAAAATTAGAACTCCATGGTGGACACAGGAAGTTAAAGAGGCAGTGAAGGAAAAGAAGAAAGCATATCAAAAGTTCCTGGCAAATAAGTCAGCTTTTACTCTTACAGAATACAGAGACAAATGTAAGAAAGCTAAACACTGTGTAAAACTAGCTAAACAAAAGTCATGGGAGGACTTTGGCAAGAACATAGAAAATAAATATCAAGAAGGTGGTAAGATATTCTGGAGGAGGTTGAAGAAGCTTAGAAATGGAGAAAAGAGTACTTTAAAAGGAGTTAGAGATGATAAAGGTGACATGAAAACAGGAGAAAAAGATATCCTTGAAGTATGGAGTAATTACTTTGAAAAACTGCTAAATGAAACAAGCAGTGACGACAGCACAGTGATAAAAAACACTGACCAGGCATGCAGTTAGGAATACACATTCATACTTTAAGTAGGAAAAGCCATCAAAGGCTTGAAATGTGGAAAGGTAGCAGGAGTAGATGATATTCGACCAGAAATGCTGAAGTACGGTGGCATAAGAGTCTTACAGTGGCTGCACTGCATAGTTCAGAAAGCCTGGATAGAGGGACAAATTCCCAACGATTGGAGTAGAACTCTCATAGTACTCATATATAAAAAGGAAATAAAACTGAATGTCAGAATTACAGGTATTTCTCTACTGAGTATTCCTGGCAAGATCTATGCAAGTATACTTGAGAAACGGTTGAGAAGAATTGTGGAAGAAAAGCTTGGTGAAGAACAAGCTGGATTCAGGCCAAATAGAGGCTGTCAGGATCAGATTTTCATTTTACAACAAATAGTTGAAAAACCTGGTAATATAACAAAGATCTGTATTTAAGTTTTGTCGATTTGGAAAAGGCATATGACAAGGTGAGAAGCTATTCAATACGCTACAGTTATATGGTGTCAATTGGGCATTATATCAAGCAATACTTAGTCTTTATTTGAGTTGTAAGTCAGCAGTTAGAATTGAAGGAAGTACAGGAAGATGGTTTAATGTTAAATGTGGTGTCAAACAAGGATGTACATTATCCTTTCTCTTATTCATTATCTAAATGGATCACATTATGAAGTGGTATTAAACATGATATCAAAATTGGAGATGTTAATGTATGCTCTTTGCTTTATGCGGATGATGTTATACTTCTAAATAAATCCGCTACAAGTCTGCAAGATTCTCTGACTAAATTGAATAATTGTTGTAATAGATATGGTATGAAGGTCAGCAATAAAAAGACAAAGACAATGAAAATAGGCAGAATCATTGAAAATGTCAACTGTGTTGTGAATGGAGAACCTGTGGAACAAGTAAAGCATTTCAGCTACTTATGCACGATTTTTAGTAAAGATGGTAAATTAAATATAGAAATAGACAACAGAATCAGCAAAGCTGGTATGGTGGGAAGTCAATTGAATAAATTCACATGGAATAAGAGATAAATTAGTCGGAACACTAAATTAGCTGTATACAAGACATTGTTCAAACCAGTTTTAACTTATGGATCTGAGAGCTGGGTCAGAAAACACTTAACCAAAGACTAGAGACCACAGATATGAGAGTCCTGAGAAAGATTAGAGGTGTGAACAGATGGCATCAATGGCAATATCATATTAAAAAGAAGGATATTAGAAAAGAACTTGACATTGTCAGCATCCAGGAATGTGTTAGCAGAGCTAATCTCAGGTGGTATGGTCACTTAAAACAGAATGGGTGGGGAAAGATTAGCAAAACAAGTGTTCTCTGCCAGGTTGGCAGCAAAACGTCCCAGAGTAAGACCAAGATATAGGTGGATTGATACGGTACAAAGTGCCTTAGACGATAGAAATATAAGATCTGTAATTGGAGTCTTGACAAGTAACACGCTGATTTGGAGGAAAATTGTAGATAGGAAGTTAGTAATGAGGTAATTTTTTTTCATGTAGTACTATCATATCCTGTACACCCCTTGAGGGTACATGGCAGGATTGTAGTGCCTGCGTGAACGTGCCTTTTTTGTAAGTTCCTTTTGAAAATGGCAACGCCGAAATATCGGAGATATTTAATAAAGTATAATTTAATTTATATTCGGATCTACGTTGTTCAATTCCCTAAGTGATTTAGAAATGCATAACCAATATAAGCCTGTCTACGAGGAAGGAATTTGATGATGATGATGAAATTAAAAATATTTAATGCATATATTAAATCAGTTCTTTTATATGGATGTGAAACATGGCTGGTTTCAAGGAAATACAAAGAAAACTACAAATATTCATAAACCAATGTCTGCAGAACATACTTTGAATTTAGGCCACGAATTACTAATGAATAACAAATCAGCAAAAAAAGTCAACCTTGAAATCAGAAACCAAAATTTAGATGAATTGGACATACACTTGGGAAAGATCATGAAGAAATCTGTCATCCAATCCTGGAATGGAATCCAGATGGAAAGAGAAAGCTTGGCCATCCTAAAAAAACAACTTTAATAGAATGTGAGAAGAAGAGTTTTGCTGAATTAAGACCAATTGCAAGAATAAGGAAAACCGATGGAAAGCATTTACAGACTCCCAATGTTCCTGATGGAATCTGAGAAAGAAGAATATTTATCATGGACTGGAATTATAACCATTCTATCATTGAGACTGGAATGTGCCTGGATTAAACTCCAAAGATTTCTCTTCCATTCCATATATTCAACTTATTTCAACCATGTTAGCAAATATTCTAAAGAAACATAAGATCCATACTTCATTCACTCCTCTAACTAAAACTGATGCTTGATTTACATGGCAAAACCAAAAGGCAATGGCTTAAAGTGTCCAGGTGTGTACTATCATTGGCATGGCTGCAATTTCCTGCATTTCATACAAACAAAGAATTCAACTGAGTTTTGTACAGAAGAGCTTGTTAGAGATATCACCTATGGTAGAACCAAAGTCTCTGCTCTATCCAATCATGTTGCTAATCCTACTTCTCAACAATGATCAATCCACTATGGTGAAATACTATTGTCAGCTCTGTGCATCTTGACATGAATCTAACTACAACCTTTCTGATTGTTACTTCTCTACTATTCAACTATGGTGTACACAAAATCACAACCTCATTCGACATTCAACAATGCAGTCAGAACAAGAATTCCTGATAGCAATCCATTTTTAATTTAATATTATGGCAGTTGTACTCAACTAATGTTTGTGCTGTGTGTCTGGTTTTTTCACTTATATTATTTCCACCAATAAAGTCTCCTAGCAAGACAAAATTAATCATGCCATATCAGAAATAAATAGATCCTATTATATTTTTTGTTTCTTGCTCAACTTAATAGTCATATAAGTTTTAGAAAAATACACACACACACGTACGCACGAACACGCTCACACTTTTGAAGAGATTGCCGCAACATAGAGACTGAAATGTTGAGTGCGATTGTTTTTTAGTATCATTTAACTTTTAATCTCCAGGCAGTACATAAATCTACACACCATATAAACTTGCGAGAAAAGGAGTTACAAAAATTTGCCACATAATTTTGGCCTGCCTGGTTGGCTGAGTGGTTAGCATATCAGCTCTCCAGCCAAAACGCTGCGGGTTCGAATCCTGGTGTGGGCATGGATGTTTGTGATTGTCTGTGGAAATGCTAGTGGTGGTGGTCAGCAGTAGCTGCATTGGTGTAGATGATGAAAGTAGTTGCGTTTCATTGTAGTTGGTAGATTGAGTGGTGGAGACAGAGAGTCGTAGAGTAGGTACCCTCCCTCAATGACGCTTTGAACTCCCTGGAGGTGTCATGTAATAATAATAACAATAATGTATACATGTTTAAACAAGTAACACTACAAATGTGAATATGGCATATACCTACTTAATCTTTAACCAATCAACAGGAGTCTGTTTCAATTTTAGGTACATTTGTAACCTGTTTGCTCTTTCTTTTTTATGTTCCAATCCACACATGAGAATAGATTTATATGGGAAAGGGGAATATGCAGCTATTTACAGAAAATGCAAACAATTGATATGGGGAGAGCTATGAGGAGGAAGTGACCCCCAGGATGATTTGAACAGATCTTCAGTATGTACGGGAGAGTAGGACTAACAATTCAGTGTTACAGAGTATGAGGGTTTCGAAATTTGAAAGGCAACAGTAATGAGATGCTGTTCAATCAAAAGGTGGGAATGGATTGAAAGTTGTGGAAGAGATAAGGTACCCCTGAAATTTGAGAGCTTTCTTATAAGAACAAAATAGATTATGGCAGAGATGCAGAAATAAAGATGTTATAGTTCTGCTATATAAGTCATTGGTTAGATGGAACCTCAATGAATCTTGACTTCATACAGGTCTCAGAATAATAATAATATAGAAAGTTCAGGCATTATTTTAATAATAACAGAAAAGCTCTCTCCTAGTTATATACCTTCAACCCTTAAACAGCCCCACTGCTTATTTTATTAAGTAATTATTATTATTATTAACATTTGACCTCCATGGAGTCAGAGAATCATTGTGGGAGGTAGACACTATTGCACACAATGCTCATTCAACTGTGCTTTAAACTAATTCGAAGTGTCTATACCCACAACATACTCAGGCAATGTATTCCACTCATCAACCACTCTCCATGCAAAGGACCTACTACTCATTGCCTGCTTGCACCCTACTTATACAGTTTCCCACAATAGCCTCTTGTTCTACCCCCCCCCTCCTATTCCATGAAAAATATTTTCCATGTCGACCTGATAACCATCCCTGATTAGCTAATATGTCTCAATCTTATCTCTCCCCTTTCCTCCTATTCACGATGCTCTGCAACTTATATTCTCTCAATCTGTCCTCGTACTCCATGTTCCAAAGACCACTGACCAACTTTGTGAATCTTCTCTGGATCCTTTCCAACACATCCTCACCACCACCACGAAAACCTGGTGACCAGATCTGTGCACAATAATCCATATGATGCCTGATCAAGGCTTTATACAATGCCATCATAACCTCTCTATTTCTGCATGTCAGGGTCCTCCACATTATTGCCATTATCTGATGTGATGTCTGCACAACTTGAGCAATGTGGCCCCTGAATTTCAGGTCCTTGTCCACCATTAACTAATCAAAAAAATGAAAAATTTAAATAATTAACTAATCACTCATGAAAAGTATGAACACAAGCATATTATACAGAGACTTTACCATTCGTGTCAAAATAGATCCTACAGCCGTACTAAAGCTAATAGAAGCAAAATATGAACAATAATGGTAATATGACACACACGCACGCATGCGCGCGTGCACACACACAAACACACACACACTTTCATGTCAACAGCCAAATGTGGACATAAATTTATTGCCAGCATACTAATAAATTACACTACACAAAAAATGTGTTATAAATTTTGTACAAATTAAAATAATTTTTGGCAAAAGTTACAAATTTCCTAAGGACATACTTAAGGAATTAATGTATACAGTGCTTACTGAAAACTATGTTTCATTATGGAACATGTCCACCCCAAACTGTAATGCAGCTCTCTCACAATATCGCACCCATGCTTAGCACCAAGTGATTCAGGAGTTCTTGAAGTTTCGAGAGCAGCAATGCAACTCTCTATTGTGTCCCAAATGTGTTCTGTGGTATTGAGATCTGGGTAGCATGATGGCCCCTCGATTCGATTAACATCCTTGGTCTCCAGAAGTATCTCCAGTGCTTGTGTACGATGTGGTGTGGCTGCCATCCATAAAAATGAATTCTTCGCCTACAGCACCACAGAACAATCAAACAGGACATTGAAGAACTTCATCGCAATATCATTCACCAGTCATAGTCCCTTTTTCCAGCACTTGAAGCTTGTTTTGTCCATTAAGCATAATGCCTCCCCACACCATGACCCCAGCACCGCCACATCATCTCTTTCAAGAACATTCTTGTGATGGTAAGAGTAACACTTATCTGACACTTGATCAGATAAGTATCAGACACTTATCTGATTCTAGACGACACTTGATCTGACACATGTCAGATCAAGTGTCGTCTAGAATCAGATCAAAGACTAAAATGACTCTCAACTGTTAAGTACACATTAGCCCATTGGTGTCTTACCAATTTTTATGGATACACCACCACCACTGAAAACGTGCTCTACAATGAACTGTGGATAAAGGGACACAGATTACAGGTCTTTGGGCATGGCATACAGGCCTACTTGTTGCAGATGTCTTGCCACAGTATGGCGAAATATCTGTGTACCTGTGCTTGAATGGAGCTGACTTGTAAGCTGATCAGCCATGGTGCATTGATTACGTTTTGTTGTTCTGACCAAAAATTTGTCTTCATGCTCTGTGATAAAGCAAGGGCAAACTCTTAGCAAAAGTCTGGAACAAATTCCATTGGTTTGAAATGCTACCCAGAGCCTGGATGTTAATGTCAGCTCTTTGCTTTATGAAGACGATGTTATACTTCTAAATAAACTGCTACAACTCTGCAAGATTCCCTGACTAAATTGAATAACTGTTGTAATAGATATGATATGAAGGTCAGTAATAAAAAGATAAAGACAATGAAAATAGGAAGAATAGTTGAAAATGTCAACTGCATTGTGAACGGAGAACCTGTGGAACAAGAAAAACATTTCAACTACTTAGGCACAATTTTTAGTGAAGATGGTAAATTAAACATGAACTAGACAACAGAATCAACAAAGTTGGTATGGTAGGAAGTCAACTGAATAAATTCATATGGAATAAGAGAGAAATTTGTCGGAACACTAAATTAGTTGTATAAACCAGTTTTAACTTATGGATCTGAGAGCTGGGTGAGAAGTAAAACACTTCACCAAAGACTAGAGACCACAGATATGAGAGTCCTGAGAAAGATTAGAGGCATAAACAGATGGAATCAATGGCAATATCATATTAAAAACGAGGATAATAGGAAAGAACTTGACATTGACAGCATCCAGGAATTCGTTAGCAGAGCTAATCTCAGGTGGTATGGTCACTTAAACAGAATGGGTGGGGAAAGATTAGCAAAACAAGTGTTCTCTGCCAGGTTGGTAGGAAAATGACGCAGAGGAAGACAAAGATATAGGTGGACTGATATGATACAAAGTGCCTTAGACCAGTGCTTCCCAAACTGTGGGGCGTGGCCCCCTTGGGGGCCGTAGGTTTTGTTGAGGGGGCCGTGAAATAATGAAAACAAATTTAAAATGTTTTAAGACAAAGTAGATTTTTTTTATTTTAAAAGAAACGTATTTAACTTTTATTATTTATTATTTCTTTTTTGTTATTTTTTATATTTTAATGGAAAAATTCACCAATTGGTGTTGGTTCACAAACTTTGCTTCCTTCGTATTTCGGCGCTTAATGAATATTAGTAAATATTACTTATTGATATGTTTCATTTCAAAGCAGTGGTTAATTGTATTTACTTCGAATGCTCTCCAGGGAAGCTCCAAATCTTCCTGTCCCTTTCATCACACGTTCGTAATCAGGGACTGTTGATATTGACTTTATATACGTATCAAAACTCGTTTTATATTATCACTGTCATCCGAGCTAGTTTTCTGTCACCAATAAAAGTTTCGCATATACTTCACACATGAAAAGAAGCTTAAACAAATTCATGTAGGGAGATAGTAACTCCCTTGCAGTGGTAAACAACACCCCTCTCTAACAGCCACTATACTGCAGAGGACATAAAAACAAGTACTTTTATTATGCTAGTGAATAAGGTACGAGGAGTCTGTGTAATATATTTCTCAACAAATAGTGCAATTAGAAACAACTGGGATAAAAACACACTAATTAATGAATCACATGTCCCCTCATACAGAAACTATGCTGTATATATAGACTGAAATAAAACCATATGTTGCATGGGCAAACACAGTATCTAACTAAAAACTATTGTTATTAATTAAATGTGTGTGAGTTCGATTTCCCAAGGCAGCAATAAAATTCAACCGAACATGTTAAAAATTCGTAAAAGTGTTAAAACTAATATATATATAATATATATATATATAATGAATGTTATATAATGAATGTTATGGCAGTTTCACATATGGAATTAGGTTGAAGAGAGTTAGCATTTCAACCCAATTGTCAGCTATGCTTTTATCTTTCGGTTGCGCGATCTTTTGCTAATACCGCACCAATCATATGCACATTTTAATAACCTGCCTTTGCTGTCTGTTTCGCGTTAGGCTTAATTACCTTAAACGGAGAAAAGTCACAAAAGAGAAAAATGTTCCTGGTCCGGGGATTCCCTTATTCAGGTAATATTCACTAATTTCATGTTATTCAGTCTGTGGTGTGCCAGTATCGGTAAGTGGTGATATTATTTGATCTATTCTACGTTAAAAAATTTAACCCTGAGATGGATAAGTCGCTGATAAAAAATAAAAAAAAAATCCCGCGAACAATCAGAAGAAGCAGAAACAGACTCAAAAAAAGGACAGTATTTCATATTTTACCAGAACAGCCTGCATCGTCTTCAGAACCAAACGGTAAGAGGCAAAAAATGTAATATATGCATTTGATTTTTGCAATATTCGCTGTGTATGTTTTGTATTGAATATAAATACAATAAATATTATAATAATATATCTCTCTATTACGATTTTTCGAAGGGGGGGGGGGCGTGAAATATTTTAATTTTGCAAAGGGGGCCCTGACATCCAGAAGTTTGGGAAGCACTGCCTTAGACGATAGAAATATAAAATCTAATAATGTTGGAGTCTTGACAAGTAAAAGACTGATTTGGGGGAAAATTATAGATAGGAAGTTAGTAATGATGTAAATTTTCATGTAGTACTATCATATCCTGTACACCCCTTGAGGATACATGGCAGGAATTTGATGATTATGATGATGAGAAAAATCAATTGAACAATGTATCGACAAGTCCAAGAAATTGAATACCATAGGAGCAAAGTCTCAGCTTTGTCATCAGATGTGCTCTCTTCAGCTGACCCACCAGACTTTACAAATGAGACATCAAGTGTTATGGGATAAATTGAAACTATTACACTGTTGCTATGGCACAATGAAGAGAAAAATCTGGGAGTCTTTGGAAATGGCATTAGATCTTTTACATTTAAATATTAACTCAAGTATCGACTTATCTGAATTCATTCTTACTATCATTAGCCAAACATGCACATGAATGCATAAATACTCACAACGTACTGAACAATTATTATTATTATTATTATTATTATTGCAGGTATCTCCATGGAGTCAGTAGACTCATCGCGGGAGACTCAAACTATCAAAACAATATCTATTGTACCTCTTCTTGAATTCATTTACAGACGAAGAACTCACAACTGAGTCAGGCAATGAATTCAATTCATTCACCACCCTCCAGGTGAAAAATCTAGTTCTCACACCCTTGTTAACCACACTTTTCCTTAATTTCTAGGGATGACCTCTTGTTCTTCCATCACTATCACACAGCTGAAATATTTCCCCTGCATCAATCTTATAGAAACCTTTTAGTAATTTAAATGTTTCTATCAACCAACCTCTGCAATCCACAAGCTCTCACTCTATCAATGTAGGGAGCATTTTTTACATCACTCACCAACTTAGTCACTCTCCTCTGAACCCTCTCCACAACCTCTTCATCTCCAAGGAATACAGGTGACTTGAGCACAGTAATCCAAATGTGGAAGTATCAATGCCTTATAAAGAGGAATAATAACCTCTTTATCTCTGTATGTTAGTGTGTTCTTCAATAACCAAGTAATCCTATGTGTAATGTTGGACACCTTAGCAATGTGCACTCTGAACTTCATCTCCCTATCCACCAACACCTCTGAAGTCCCTAGCCTCATTAATCTCTTGGAGTACTGTTCCATCAATGTGGTACACAGCTGGTAATCTTTTAATCTCAAAATGCATAACTTTACATTTTCCACATTGAACTGACATCCATTACCTTTTGCCCATTTTGCCAGTTTATTTAAATCATCCTGCAAATTCTCAACATCAGCTTGATTTTTTATTGTGCTACCCAACTTTGCATCTTCAGCAAACAACTGAATATCTCCCTTCAAGCCATTTCCTATATTATTTATGTACAAATTAAACAATAACGGCCCAAGCACAGAGCCCTGAGGCACACCACTGGTCACCTGCTCCTCCATACAATACTTTCTGGTATCTCTCCAAGAGCCATTCTCTTATCCATATAACCAATTTAGTATCCATCCCCATCTGCTCTAATTTGCGCAAAAGTATTTCATGGGGTATCCTGTCAAAAGCCTTAGCAAAATCCAGAAGTATCATTGTGTATCCATTCCCCTTGTCCAACTCAGATGTCATTCTATTATAAAAAGCTAATAAATTGCTAAGGCAGGATCAACCTTTAACAAAACCATGTTGGCCCCTATAAAGTATCATAATCCTGATCCATCCATTCTTGAATTTTGTCCTTTACCAACATGTAGATT
This sequence comes from Typopeltis vanoorti, assembly GCF_054136105.1. Taxonomy (NCBI): domain Eukaryota; kingdom Metazoa; phylum Arthropoda; class Arachnida; order Uropygi; family Thelyphonidae; genus Typopeltis; species Typopeltis vanoorti. The sequence goes on from NC_143555.1 coordinate 153,975,212, forward strand.
CTCAAGTTCTTAATGTAGTGGAATAGTTATGACAAAGGTAAGGGAGGTGGCATGAAGGGGACATTGCAGTTTATGTATACTAATGCCAATACTTTTACCACCATTTCCAAGATGGTGGTTGGTCTGTAATTAACTACCACACTCTTAGAGCCACCTTTATGCAAAGGAACCACTTTGCCTTCCTTCCACTCCCTAGGGACTATAACCATACCAGAGTTCAAACTTAAGTTAAATGACCAAGTGAGGCATTGACAATTCATTTGCACATTCATACAACGCCCAAGCTGACATTCCATCTAAACCTACAGAGTGTTAGCATTTAAATTCTGCAATATACTAAGTACCTGGGATTTATTACCTTCAATTCTCACATTAGTTATTGCTACAGGTACAGAGATATCCTCACTTGGGTGATAGACTTTTGAAAAGTGATCACTCAGTGACTCTACTATTACATCTGAATTGGTCACCTCAATACCATCAGCATCCACTAAGGTTATCCATCCAAAGTCATTCTTCCTTTTACTTGCCACATAGCAGAAGAACTCCTTGGGATTATCCTTGATCTCCTTGGCTAAGGTCTTCTCATAATCTGATTTAGCTTTTCTTACTATGCTGGTAACCTTCCTAGCTTGAGCCTTGTACTGCTCGTGAGTACTGATTGCCTTTCTCCTTGTAATAACATTTTCTTTTTTTGCAGATCAAGCCTTATACTACTACTACTACTCATCCATCTAATGTCTACCTTGTTTGTCTTCCTGACCATGGGAATACATTCTGATATTGCCTTCCTCAGATACCTACTGATAAAGTAAAATTGTTAGTCTGCTGCCATGCTAAGACAGAAGAAACCTAAGATGAAGAATTATGATTGTGAATGAGTCAATGTGTAGGTTATGAAAGAATAGTGTAAAATTTGTGGATGTGTGGAGTGAGTTCAAGGACTTATATAATAGAGGTATTTTACATTTGAATGGATTCAGAGTTAGATGTCTTGAGAAAGTATTGTTCAGTGAATTCAGAAGCACAGATCAAAGAAACCAGAATGCTTAAGGAATCTAGACATACATGAGAGAGAGTGATTATATGATCCTAAATGTATATTCCCAAGTTCTTAATGTAGTGGGATAATTATAACAAGGATAAGAGAGGCTGTGGCATGAAAGCGACATTGCAGTTTATGTATACTAATATGCAATTGTGGTGATAGGCTGCATTTTTGTGACCAGTCTCATTATTTAATAGCCACACCTCATATTTTTAACTCACTGCTCAAAGGGTTAATGCCTAACTTTTGGCCAAGTATTGAGAATAAGGGTGAGCAGTTTAAGCATTGGTTAGTTCAACTTGGCCAAAAGTTAGGCATTAACCCTTTGAGCAGTGAGTTAAAAATATGAGGTGTGGCTATTAAATAATGAGACTGGTCACAAAAATGCAGCCTACCACCACAATTGCACAACCCAACTGCCACTCCCCTTCCCCATCCACATACTGCTGCACACAAACCCTCCACTGTTGGAAGCAGCGCTACAAGTCATCAGGTGCCGTCCACCTCAGCAAGGCCACCGCCCTCTCCTTCACCTCATCCACCAACTGAAAATGGGCACCCCCTCAATGTGGACCTCAACCCCAGAAAAAGGTAAATTATTATTATTATTACGGGCAACTCCAAGGAGTCCCTAGACTCATCGAGGGAGGCCCTGAACATCATGTTCATCAACTATTCAACATTCACAGTCATAGCACCCACAACAGACTCTGTCAGCTTATTCCACTCATTCAGCACTCTAAAAGTAAAAAACCTAGCTCTAACACCCTTACTAACCACACTCTTGCCCAGCTTCCATGGATGGCCCCTAGTCCTCCCACTACCAGTCCTGTTCTCAGAAATATCCTCTGAATTAATCCTATAGAAACCCTTTAGTAATTTGAATGTCTCAATCATATCCCCCCCCTTTTCCACCTATCAACCAATTTCTGCAACCCACAAATCTTCAAACTGTTCTCGTAAGGTTCATTCCATAGACCTGCTATCATCTTGGTCACTCGCCTCTGGATCCTCTCCACCTCCTCCTCCCCATCTAGAAGAATCCCAGGCAACCAAATCTGGGCACAGTAGTCGAGATGGAGTCTTATCAAGGCTCGATACAGAGGAACAATAACTTGCTTGTCTCTGCTCGTTAATGTATTTTTTAGCAGCCAATGCAACATACAATTAGAAATAATTAAAATAACATCAGTCACTTCTTTAACTACATAATGGTTGTCATCTTTGTTAGTCAATACTGTTTTGTATATCAGTTTGTATGTTTACACACATGAAAAAATCCTGTGCAATTAGGATGAAATGTCATGCTGTTAGTTAAAATAAATGTTATAATCTTATTCCAGTGTTTTGCCTTATAAACTCTTAGTTACATACTCATGAACTAAATATATATATATATATATATATATATATATTTTTTTTTTTTCCCCACTCTCTCTCTCTCAGCCTATACATTCTTCATTGTTGAGTAAAGGCCTCTTTCATTGCTTGAGGATTGAGTCTACTTCTCCCATGATGACCAATTCCATCTTGGGAGAGTGTTTATACACTTGTATGAATGAATGTATGAAGGTGAAAGATAATCACAAACATCCATGCCCATGGCAGGATTCGAACCTGCAGCATTTTGGCTAGAGAGTGGATATGCTAACAACTTGGCCAACCATGCTTATCTATATATATATGTGTGTATGTAACATACAGAATAAAACTGTATATTAAAAAAAATTAATGTCCCTTCTACTCACACACACATTCATTACCTTAAAACATTGGAAATCCATTGGTCGAATTTTTTTTACGTAGCTCCCACCTACAAAAAGTTTCTCCATAAACCTATAGTACATTTTACTGTGGGGGAACTAAGGACTTTTTTTTCCCATTTTTTTTTTTTTATTCATTTTATATTTTTTTTGGTGTTATTATTTTACTTTTTATCTGGAAATCCTGCTCTTGAGACCAAATGGAACTTTTTCAAGTCACTTCAGGTCTACAATAAGTGTTTCCACAAACAGGACTCTGGCATACCTGGTGAGTATTGCCACCAAAAACATATATTGTCCTTAGCTGGAGGAAATGCCAACAAGACCTCTAGGTACAAGACCTGAACACCCTTGGGAGTAGATATAAGGAAATTGATGATGATGAAGTGAAGTAAGATCTTTTTCCAGATAATAAGACAGGACTATTGAAATGCACTAGGAAATATGTTTAAGACAACAGGTATAGCAGATTGTGAATCATCTGAGTACTACAAAGTGTGTCAAATGAAGAATTATAAAGGAAGAAGAATTTTCTTTCACAGGAAAGTGCAAAATTGAAAAGTTGCAGAAGAGGCAAAGAGATTAGCAGGGCTGAGAAAAGAAAGAAGCAGATAGTCCAAAGTAATAACAGAGACCAAGCGAACAACTGAGAAAAACAAGTTAAAGAGAAAATTATGTACAGAGACTCCATGATCAGGGAAATACTAAATGAAAGTGTAACAAAATTGTGTTTCCCTGGTGCAAAAATTCATGATATAAGTCAAGCCATCGGTATACAAAAGAAAGAAACTGATCTTAAGGTAAGGCAAAAGAACTAATTGTCTTGGTTGGCACAAATGATCAGAGAGGAAAGAAGTATTCTATGAGGGAGGATGTAAAGGAGTTGTTTACTGAAGAGAAAGAAGATGATTGTAAGTCTCCTGCCATGCTATGATAGAGGCGAACTGCAGAGGAGGGCATTGGTAGCAAATGAATCAATACATAGGTTGTGCAGAAGGAATGATGCAGGATTTGTGGATCTGTAGTCTGTGTTTGACAGAAAGATTTGTATAATGCTGATGGAATGCATCTAAATGGTTTTGGTGTTAAATGCCTAGAAAGGGAGTTGTGTTCAGTAAACATGCCAAAGCACAAATACAGGAAAACTTAAGAAATTAGGGTGAAAGCAGTTGAGTTTGTGTGAAGGTACCCATGAAGCAAGTGATTATGAGAACGACCAAATGCAGAATCTAGTGTCTTAAGCAAAAATTTTGAATAGAGTATGCAATTCAGGAAGTAAGGGTGATTGGGGTCCTAAAGGGATGCTTACATTTCTATATACTAATGCCAGAAGTACCAGGAAGGAGTTTTTCGCATTGGTTGGTGCAACTTCACCAAAAGTTATAGGCATTCGTGAAACTTGGCTAACAGCAGGTGATGTAGTTACGGGGATAGAATGTGAAGGGTTATTTTTAGGGAAGATAGGATGGAGAAGGTTTAATAATAAGACAGACAAGGGGTGCTGCTAATGACAGCAGATGAATTGCAGCCAAAAAAGAATAGGAGATAGGTGGGATGGTGGATGTCATTTGAAGCAGTCTGGTGTGAGATAAAAGCCAGTAAGACAAAATATGTATATATATATATATATAGTTGGCTGTTGCTATATGCCAGGGGATTCCACAGATGATCTGGAAGACATGCATCATCAAATTAGCACAATGAGTACAAGTCAAGTGATTATTATGGGGGACTTCAACTATGGAGATTCAACAACTGGAAAAAAGAAAGACCACATGGCAGGAAGGAACTGGAATTTATACACCTACTGAGAGATAATTACTTGATGCAGCATTTGATGGAGGGATATAAGGATGCAACAGTATTGGACCTGGTCATAGGATCAGAAGAGCTATCCATAACCAAGGTGACCACACTGCCTCCAATTGAGGAAGCAGTCACATTCGCCAATCGCAGGCAATATGATCATGCGGTCTTAACTTGGGAGATTGTAAAACATGAGGAATATTCTGTCAAGAACGGTGTATATGTGTAACTACAATGAAGGTGATTATGACAAGCTTAGGAAGAAGCTTGAATCTGTGCTTTGGCATAAAACACTGCAATGAAGGATGTTAGTAGTGTATGAGAGATAGTTAAGATGCATCTAGAGGAAGCAATATTAAATTTGATACCTAAGGAAAGGTGGGTTAATCATGGATGAGTAATATGTTGTGTGAGGTTGTGTGAGTAATATAAAATGCTGTGGATGGTATAAAGGGAGAAAAATGATGAGCAAACTCATGAACAGTATAAGGCTCAGGCAAGAAAGGTGACCAGCATGGTAAGGAAGACAAAATTAGCTCACAAGAAAAATCTAGCCGAGCAGGCCACAGAAATACTAAGGAGATATTTCGCTATGTGGCAAGTAAGATTGTGAACAAATCGAAAGGCTCATATTGTAAAATCATATGAACGTTGCTTATGCTATACAAGATGACATCCCTTTCAAAAACATCGGCTTCCTGACATGTCTATGAAGAGGGAGGACATCGAATATTTGATCCTAAATTGTTTAATCATCAGATATGTTCTTTTACACCTTTTCTAAAAAAATACCTGACTTTGAAAGCCCATAAAAAAGTCGCTATAGAACCTAAATCTCAAAGATCTTTCTTTAAACATCATGACAACTTTTTCAACGATGTTTGAAAACATGAAATTTTATAAAAAAATTATTCAGTTTCATCTTTTAAACATGATTTATATAAAGAGATATAAGGAAACGTAAAGGTTACACTGTTGTCGAAACGAAACTATATCCGTACAATTCGAATAACATAATAATACTAATTCGCTGAAAACTTCATTGAGCAATGTATTATACCAGTTAAAATAAATCTTTTTTTTTTTTTTATTTATGAAGGTAAGCATATATTTTTGACGTCAATTATACAAACAGGATCCTAATTAAACGATAACTTTCCATTTCCTCTTTTATCAGAACAATGAGAAGGTTTATATTACGGCGTACCTCAAGATTTCAGATCTTTGGATTTCTTTGCAGTTAGGAGAGGTTCTAATAACTGAATTATGGCTTAATTATTTATAAGAAACGATGATTTTATAAATAAAAATAAATAGCAACACGAAGAAAACCAAAACAGAACATGTATTTTCGGAATGACGTCAGAATGCAACGTCACTGTTATAATATCAATTCATACATACGACGTATTTTCTTAAAAACAAAATCAGTCAATATATTTAAATACAGTTAATATATTATGTATACTGGAAATAGGAAATTTAAAAAATAACATTTTCGTGTTATTGTAATATACATTGATCAAAATTAATATGAAGCTATAGATTTTATATATCATCTCGGATTCATACATAACTCAGAATCCTCCAATCACAGAAATTCGAGGAAACACTCTGTAGGCGGATCTGAAATTAAAGCCTTAGGGTAAACAATTAAATAGGGAATAAAATTTAAATTCAAAAATATAAATAAATAATAATAAAACCACATTTTTCACAATTATGATCTTCAATCATTAAAATTTGAAAAAAAAAACATATATCTCATAACAAATACTCCGAAAATATTTTAAAAAATAGCATACCACAACAAATGTATAAAACACGGATTTTAAAGATCTAATAAGAAGAAAACTTGAAGATGAAATCACGTGTTCCGTGATTTCAACTCAGAAAATAATACTAGTTGGGGTTTAAGAACACGAAATAGTAACAGATGTCTGACGTAGCTGACGTAGCAGTTAGCTCAACTATCAGTGACGAATAAAACTATCGGCCAGCTACCTTCAAAAAATGGTTGTACGGTGAGTAATAAAGTAATTCGGGTGCCCACTTTGAAAAATAAATAAGATTTAGAACAGACTTTCCCAAACTTTTTTTGTTCACGAAACACTTTTTATCTCGCAATTTATCTATTATCCGCACCACCAACAGTGTGTAAGCATACGAACTTGTCAGCCGAAGGCTACTTTATTTCATCCATCCGAACTACTCATGATATGGGTTCACTTTCACGTCTCCCTCAACCTGTGCATTCCAGGCTGAATTGCATATTAGATCACCACATTCTTACTTTATCTCTATGCAAATCTCGCGAAAACAAAGTGTTCTGATATCTATTTCATTATTATTCTATGCCAGTATATTAATAACTGGGGGGAAAGGTTAAAAACTATAATAATACAAAAGTAGTGTTCACGACAAATATACAAAATTTAACTATTTTATTTTAATCAGGTATTTGTTTTTGCCGGCTTGCATGGTTTTTCATTGTAGCTGGTCTCTCTCTCTCTCTCTCTCTCCCTCTCTCCTTTTGCTTTTGTATTTATTCATTTCTTTTGGTAGCCGATATCTTTCCATTATATATTCATGGACACGAGTCAATATTTATTTATTTTTAATCATTAATTATGCTTTTTCACGGAATAATTGTTTCACATCTTATGGAACAGCGTTTCCCAGAGCATAGTTTGGGAAACGATGATTTTAAAGGATATATATTTAACATATAAAATATTTCAGCATTCATATTCATATTCAGAATTATAATTGTGACGACTCTAGTACAGCACCACTTTCGAAAGTAATTTATCATATAACGGACTTCAATGACAGATTTCTGGAAAAGAAAATTCCCCTAGAAGCAGGCTACACATTTCTCTCTCTCTCTCTCTCTCTCTCTCTCTCTCTCTGTCAGTGACCAGGCCATCAACTATGTGTGCAACTATGTCAACTACATGTAGCGCTCTTAACATGGGAGAGTAGCGAAACGTGGAATTTTCAGTTAAGAAAAGTATATGTAGAACTAAAAGACGTAATTTTAACAAGCTTAAACAGCACCTTGAAGCAAGACCACGCCATAAAAATCTGAAATAGTGGGATGTTCAGAATGCATAGGGGGGGGGGTAGTCCAGGGGTATCTGGAGTAAGCAATATCAGGTTTTATAAAAAGGTCAGGCAGGTACATCAAGTAGAAGTTAGATGGATGAGTATTATCATTAAGTATAAGTTACAAAAAGAACTGTAGATGGTATAGAAGGAGGAAAGGTGACTAGCATCGTAAACAGTACAAGATTAGATTCTGAGAAGAAACTAGTCAAGCAGGCCAAAGTAAATCCCAAAGCATTATTTTCTTATGTGACAAGTAAGTGGAAGAAAGAATACGGACTGATAACTTCAATGAATGTATTAATGGTAGAGATGTCACAGAATCAGACAAAGTAGTGGAGCTACTCAGCGAATGCATTGCAAAAGTATATCATCCAAGTGAAGATATTGTTATGGCAGAGGAGACAATGACTGGTATTAGAATAACAGATTGATGAATTAGAGGCACTTATGACATTGCAGAATCTGAATGAAAATACAGCTGTGGGATTAGATGGTATATCAGCTAGCGTTTTACGACTTTGAAGGAAACTGGAAGTGCCTTTGACTAGACCTGGTATATTTCGAAGGAAGCGGAAAGAGCGCAGTATAATTTCTTTGCATGCAAAGAGAAAATTTGAATACTAGAATATATTTTTCTAAGCCTTCTTTCGACCGGTTCCCCAGTTAGTCAATCTCGCACGGGCTAGCGGTTTTTTTCTCCCGGAAACTCGGGTTTTTCGTCCCGTAAACTCAAGAAAATCGACCGTCGAACCCACACTATTTTTGACATTAAAAATATTGTGTTAGGGTTAGGAACCAAGAGATGGCGGCACTGGCTTGCCGCCTTCCTCACTGTGTACTGATGAATCAGTGATAGTCTTGGGCCAGCTATCTCTCTCATTGGCTGCCAGTGGAGATTGAACTGCCCACTCAGCTCCAAAAGTTAGATAGGATAAACGGCCCCGCCTACTCCCTATACGGGAATAAATAGGCGTTAGCTGATTTTTTTTTTTTTGCATACATAGAGGATCTAAGTCTGTGGTAGCATATTATAGACCAATTAGTATTTCAGGTGTGGTGGGAAAGGAGAATGGTTGATAAGAATATGTATGTATGATATTAATTATTAGTATTATTATTTTATTCACACAATTGATACACAGTCAAAACAAGATATCATATAAATAAAATTTGACTGTGGTTCAGAACAAATCAGATTCTACCCAAGAATCTAAGAATAGTCTGTCAGGTAGTATCGCAAAACATGGACTGTTCCAAGTAATGCTGTTTTTTGTAGGTCATATTAGGTCACTTCATTGATTTTAAATTGCTCTAAATAGTTGGACAGCTTCTTTGAAGTTGCACCAAGTGCACCGATAACTATTGGGATGACTTTGGTGTGTTTAAACCACCGTTGGCCATCTTCGATGGCCAGACCTCGATATTTAGTATTTTTTTCCAGTTCTTTGTTGTTAATGTTGTTATCACTGAGTACTGCAATATCGATAATCCAAACCTGTCGATAACTGTGATGTCAGGTCTATTGTGTTCCAAATGACTATCAGTTTGTATTCTAAAGTCCCAGGGAATTTTTGCTATTTCGTTTTCCAATACAGTCTCTATTTTATGCTGCCATCTGTTATCAGAAGTGGGAAAGCCATATTTTTTGCATACATGGAAATGAACTATTTTGGCCACTTGATCATGGTGGTATTTATAGTCAGTTTGAGCTATTTTGCTGCAGGCATTGATTATATTTTCTAGAGTCTCATCTTTCTGATTGCATAATCTGCATTTGCTGTTATTATTGATGTTGAAAATATTTGCTTTGATTGCATTAGTTTGTAATGCCTGTACTTGAGCTACTAGAATAAATTCTTGTTTCTTTTTTAATGTATTCATGTTGTAGCCATTGCCATGTCTTGTTCTCGTCAATTTTGTCCTCAGTATCTTGAATAAATTGGCCATGCAATGGTTTATTTTTCCAGCGCACATATCGGATATTTTGCTGATCCTTTTTGTAATCAGATTTGTTTCCTGTTCCTTTCAGAAGGCCCTCTTGTGTAATTGCTTGAAGCATTGGCTCAGAGCTATTGTCGATGTAATTTCTTAAACCAATTTCTTCTTCTTACACAGTCTGTCTCATTTGCAGCAAACCCCGTCCACCTATTTTCCTTGGTAGGTACAACCGGTCAACATCACTTCGTGGATGTCATGCATGATGCATAGTCATTAATTTTCTAGTTTCGCGTCTAGTTTGCCCAGATCTTCTTTTGTCCAATTTATTATGCCAGCTGTGTATCGGATCATTGGTATAGCCCAAGAATTAATTGCTCTAATTGTGTTTAATCCATTTAGTTTTGTTTTCAGAATATCTCTAACTCTTTTAATGTATTCTGATGTTGCATGTTGTTTAACTTTCGAGTGGAGAATATCATTGGCTTCTAATATTCTTAGGTATTTATAGTGTTCATCAGCTGAAATTGCGTTTATATATTTCTCTTGATCAAAATTTGCTAGTGTCATTAATTTTTCCTCGTTTAAATGATAAAATTGCACATTTATCTAAACCAAATTCCATTTTGATGTCCTGACTGAAAATACGAACTGTGTTCATTAAAGAATCTATTTGCTGGGCCAATTTTCCATATATCTTCAAGTCATCCATATACAACAGATGGGAAATTCTAATATTACATTTAGGAATTTCATATCCAAGTTGTGTTTTCTTCAGAATCATAGACAAAGGTATCAAAGAAATGTTGAAGAGCAATGGTGAAAAGGAATCACCTTGGAAAATTCCACGTTTAATGCTGATCTCCGAATCGTCCATTATTCACTATTAAATTGTTTTCCATGATTTCATATCAGCAGCAAGAAACGAACATATGTTTTTGCTAATTCCAATTATTTTTAGTGATTTTAGGGTCCATGAGTGTTTGAGGGAATCGGATGCTTTCTTATAATCTATCCATGCCATGTTTAAATTAGTTTTTCGTCTTTTTGAGTTTCTGAGAATCATTTTATTAATAAGGATCTAATGTTTTGTTCCTCTAGATTTTTGAAAATTGCCTTTTTGTTCAATCGAATAAATCTGATTATCTGATAAGTAGTGGTATATGGAATTTGTTATGATTGCAGTGAAGAGCTTAAGCATAATTGGTAGGCATGTTATTGGACGATAGCTACTTGGGTCTGCATTCTTATCCTTATCTTTAATGAAGAGAAACGTGCGCCCAGATATAATCCAGTCTTCTAATGAGCCTGACTGCAACAAATAATTAAATTGTTCTGCCATTCGATCATGTAGAGTGGTTAGATGTTTTAACCAAAATCCATGTAGTTCATCTTTGCTAGGTGCACTCCAGTTTTTTTAATTTTCTAGCTTGAGCACAGACCATTTCTTTAGTGATAATGACATTTGCATTTGTTTTTGTTTCATTTCTGATTCTATTTCCTTAATCCATGAGGCATCTTTATTGTGTTCAATAGAATTATCCCAGATTGACTTCCAAAATTTGAGTGTTTCTTCTTTTCCGGGTGAATGATGGTTTGCATTTGTATTTCTCTGGAGAGACTGAAAGAACTGACGTTGGTTCTGTCGAAATTGCATATTTTGTACATATTGGTTTATTCTTGCTCCATATCTTTTAATTTTCTGTGTCGTCGCTGCAATTCTTTGATTTAGCTCTTCGGTAACTCCAGCAATTGTTTTGTTGACCAAATTATATGTGTTAATCAGTTTGTTTTTGATGATATTATTTTTCAACCGTCCTTCATTGAAACTCTTAAGTTGCTTAGATCAGCTCAAAGCCTGTTGACCTTTCGTTCTAACCGGATTTTCCATGGTACAGATTGTTTCATCCTCGGCTTTTGCTCTTTCGATTTGCAACCAAGCTTCACTGAAATGATATAGGCTGTGCTTTATAGGAGCAGATTGGAGCTATTTTAGCTTAGATTGTTGTAAAGCTTTTAATGGTGTATACGGTCATTTATGGAATTCATATGTTCCAATATCCCTGACTTCATTTTACTGCCCTTCTGTCAAAACATTCTGAGGTGTCGTCGTCATCATCATCATCATTATTATTATTATTTTATATATATTATATATACAATTTCATATATATATATATATATATATATATATTCATTTTTAATATAAACTGACTATAAACCCGAGAATTATAACAAATTGAGATTTATTAGCAAACGCAATATGTTTCGTCGGATTGACTTCATCAGGCGTTAAGAACACAGAAAGATAATAAAAGACACTGAAACAAACATTGAGACACTCTAAAGCTATACAATTATAAAGTTATGATATTCGACTGTAAATTACAGTTATTATGAACTTGTGCTATAGTCCGTGTTAAAGTTCTATTGTTGTACACTTGTGCGTGTGTGGAACCACGCGATCTCCAGTATCTGATAGTAGAGCTGAAAGAGTCAGGCAAATTATAGCTGAGATTATTGTTCATATGAAGAGGGTCCAAGGTGATTTCTTTTGACTCTACAATGCAGCGTTCTACCTCATCGTGGCAAATGTGTAGGTTTGAAGTTGTTGTCCAATTTACTTCATGTTGGCGGCTTTCGTTATTCGTGTTTATTGAAAACAGGACATGGCCTGATAGGGCAGTTGCTCTGGTTCTCTTATAAGCAGTGTCTCTCTGGTGCTCCTCGAGACGTAGGAGAATAGATTTCTCCGTTTGGCCATAGTAAGGTTTTCCGCACTCACATGTGACTTTGTATACACCTGGAAATTGTAGAAGGTTGTGAGATTGTTTATAAATTTTGTGTTGGCACCAAAATGCATTCCGAAAGAACTACTTTTAACTAACATGGAGAAAGAAGCTTCGCTACTTCCTACCGCACACGCGAGTTTACTTCTCATAGATGCAATTTTTGCAAACAACGCAAAACCTCCTTCTGATAATATATCCCCTGGTGAGAGACTTGCAATTAAAAATGTACGGATTAACAAGGATATCGTCATCTTAAAAGCTGATAAGGGGAATGCGTTCTACCTCATCGTGGCAACTGTAGTTCTAGATGAAACAGACTACCGAGAAAAAATCTTAACATTGTTAGAGTCAGATAGTTATTCGGAAATCGAGAGGGATCCAACAAGAGAAATAAACAATAGAACCAATAATCTCTTAGAAAAGACTACAGAAATTCCACGAAATACACGACTTTCCATCCATTCATTACACCCACTGATTCCAAGGCTTTATGGTCTCCCTAAGGTACATAAAGAAAACTATCCACTGAGACCTATAGTAGACAGCATAGACTCACCCACCTACAGATTATCTAAATATCTGGCGTCATCGTTAAAAGCTTATGCGGGAAAATCTTCTTCTTATATTAAAAACTCAACAGATTTTGTCTCTAAAATCAAGGACTTTAAACTCAAATCTTCTGACATCTTGGTGAGCTTTGACGTGGTAGCACTCTTTTCCAACATTCCGACACAAGAAGTTCTCCATATTTTAAAGAAAAAGATTTCAAATAAAATGCTCTGTCTACTATCTCACTGTGTAAACTCTGGCTATTTTGAATTCGAAGGTAAACTATATAAACAGGTCAAAGGATTAGCAAGGGGGAAGCCCCCTCTCTCCTATATTGGCCAACATTTTTTTCGAGGATTTTGAACAAAGGTAGCTTTGACGTGTTAGTTTAAAACCAACAATTTGGCTTAGATATTTGGACGATATATTCCTCATATGGGAGCATGGTATTGAGAATTTTCACAGGTTTCTCACCATTTAAACAACCTCCATCACGATATAAAATTGACCATGGAGATTGAAGAAAATAGTTCCCTCTGTTTCTTTGATGTTAAACTCACCAAGACGCCGGAATCAATAAAAGTCTCTATATTTAGAAGGCCAACACACACGGACAGATATTTACATGCGTCCTCACATCACCATCCAGCGCAAACGTTGGGTATTATATCAACTCTTGCGAATCGTGCAAGATCTGTACTGTCAGATGAAGAAGAACTAAAAAAAGAACTACAACATCTTAAATGGACCTTTAAAAGCAATGGCTACTCTTTAAAAAGTATCAGCAAACAATTATCCCACAGTCAAGGTAGCAACGTAGAGACACAGAACGACTCCAAAGGTTATATCTCTTTGCCATATATCAGCACACTATCCAAAATATTGAATAGAATCTTAAAGAAATTCGACATGCAAACGTGCTTCTCGACTCTTCCACAAATAAGATCAAGTTTCAACAACTATAAACAATCTCACAACCTTCTACAATTTCCAGGTGTATACAAAGTCACATGTGAGTGCGGAATACCTTACTATGGCCAAACGGAGAAATCTATTCTCCTACGTCTCGAGGAGCACCAGAGAGACACTGCTTATAAGAGAACCAGAGCAACTGCCCTATCAGGCCATGTCCTGTTTTCAATAAACACGAACAACGAAAGCCGCCAACAAGAAGTAAATTGGACAACAACTTCAAACCTACACATTTGCCACGATGAGTTAGAACGCCGCATTGTAGAATCAAAAGATATCACCTTGGACCCTCTTCATATGAACAATAATATCAGCTATAATTTACCTGACTCTTTCAGCTCTACTGTCAGATACTGGAGATCGCGTGGTTCCACACACGCACAAGTGTACAACAATAGAACTTTAACACGACTATAGCACAAGTTCATAATAACTGTAATTTACAGTCGAATATCATAACTTTATAATTGTATAGCTTTAGAGTGTCTCAATGTTTGTTTCAGTGTCTTTTAATATCTTTCTATGTTCTTAACGCCTGATGAAGTCAATCTCGACGAAACATGTTGCGTTTGCAAATAAATCTCAATTTATTATAATTATGGCTATTTTGCCTGCTTCAGTTTAGGAATGCCCCTGTTTAAATGTCATTGGCTATTTACTCACCGATTCTTAGGGCATTGTAGATGTAAATTTACCAAAAGGTATATGTAGCATAAGGAAGAGAAATTTACACGCCTCTTTCTGGGTGTTGCGGCTTTTCTTCTTTCTGCGATGTCCAAAAACTACTGAGTGTGTGGAGGGGGGGGTAGGCAATTTGGGAGAATTAAATTAGAAAAACCCGTTTTTTTTTCCAGTAATATATATATAAACATATATATTATATTACTATATTATGTAGGGTGGGGAAAGAGGTGAAAGGGTTGGTTTTTTATATAGGGAAGGGGAAAAAATCAACCCTTTCACCTTTCTCCCCACCCTATATAATATAGTAATAAAATATATATGTTTATATATATATATTACTGGAAAAACACCAGGATTTTTCTAATTTAATTCTCCCAAATTGCCTATCTCCCCCCTCCACACACACAGTAGCTTTTGGACATCGCAGAAAGAAGAAAAGCCGCAACACCCAGAAAAAGGTATGTGTAAATTTCTCTTCCTTATGCTACATATACCTTTTGGTAAATTTACATCTACAATGCCCTAAGAATCCGTGAGTAAATAGCCAATGACAGTTAAACAGGGGCACTCCTAAAGTGAAGCAGGCAAAATAGCCGTAATTATAATAGTTTATTAAGAGGAGTAACATGGGAGTTTCCCCAGAAATAATAAATCTCAATTTGTTATAATTCTCGGGTTTATAGTCAGTTTATATTAAAAATGAATATATCCCAACCCCGAGTTAATAATAGTAGTCATATATATATATATATATATATATATATATATATATATATATATATATATATATATATATATATATATATATATATATATATATATATATATATATGTTGGATAGGGTAAACGGCCCCGCCTACTCCCTATACGGAAACAAATAGGCGTTAGCTGATTTATATATATATAGCCTCAGGGGCTCACTTTAGTGAGTACGGGCATGGCAAACCCGAGGTACCTGACGCTGGACCATGCCTTACTTCGTGTAATATACATCTGTTATATTATCTGTAGACTTGTCCCTCCTCTTCCTCCCTTGCTTCTTTCTTTTTTCTTCTCTTCTTGCTCCTTCACCCGAATGCAATTAGATTATTCGAGGGGAATCTTTCCTATTTTGCTGTCTCATTTCGTCTTGTGCTAACAGGACATGATCAAACACTGTAACATTATCAGGCCATCAAATAATGTTTAATCGCACGTCCGTCGCGCGCGTTACCAAGGGACACGTTCGGGTTTTAGGCAGAGGGACCCGTTCGAAAAATATGTTACAGTCTCGCTTAGACACCACTCCTCAGCTTTCTGAATGATGTAGTTTCCTCTAGTTTGGGGAGATGTTTCGGGAAAGCGCAAAGAAATGGTTCTGCAAAAGGACGGAAATGGCAACGACAATGGCACCAGACTATGGCTTTAGGCAACTGGAACATCTTCTCTCTGACAGAGAAGGAATTGGAACTGGTCGAGGGAATCCAAGCGCTACCGGCTAGACTTAGTCGGGCTTTCTTTGACCAAGAGGAGAGGCTCTGGAACCATAGACCTGGATAAGGGGTGGAAGCTCTACTACTCTGGTGTGAGCCCGACAATGTCTGCTCAGGCGGGTGTGGGGATACTCACAAGCCCCCCGGCTGTCAGACTGTGTTGCTGAGTGGATCCCATTGGGGGGACGGGTATGTGTGTTAAGGCTTCAGATGAAAAACCATGATTTGGCTGTGGTGCAAGCCCATGCACGTAATCTGGAGTCAGAATACTCTGCCTTCCTAGAGGAAGTGGATGCTTCTTTTGTCAGGGTGGCAGACATGGAATCAGTCCTGCAAATGGGTGACTTCAATGCACATGTTGGAACAGATGACCGACATGGGGGGGGGGAGTTGGGAGGAACGGCGCCCCTGACCTTAACGCGAATGGGTTGAAATTATTTGACTTCTGCTGTACTAACAGCTTGTCCATAATGAATACCTTCTTCCAGCACCGAGATGTCCATAAGTATACCTGGTACAGGGATACACTTGGACAAAAGGTCTCTGATTGACTTCTTTATAGTCTCAGCAAACCTATTTTCCTCAGTGTTGGACGTTCGTGTGAGAAGAGCGGCAGAACTGTCAACTGACCACCACCTTGTTGTGTGCAATCTACGGCTTCAGAAACCAGATGCTACCATCAACGCTGGTAGGCCTAAGCAGCTATACCGCGTAAAATGGGAGGCATTGGAAAATGAGGCTGTGAGGAAGAATTTTACAGATGACATTTCCTACAGGTTCAAAGAGATTCCCAAGCATACCACAGATGTTGAGGAGGAGTGGGGAGCTGTTCAGAACATCTGTCACTGCCTCTGCACTCTTATGCTGTGGAAGAAAGTGGCGACGGGAAGTGAGAAAAGGACACCTTGGTGGAACTAAGAAGTCAAAAAACTGTCTGGGCAAAAAAGGAGTCCTACCTAACATGGCTTAGGGTCAGGTCACCTGAGATGCGTTTCCGGTAAGCTTAGGCACGAAAAGCTGCTGCTGCTGAGGCAGTAAAGACAGCAAAGCAGAAGGCTTGGGAATCCTTTGCAGAAAGATTAGACTCATCCGATGCAAATGCAAACAATGTATTCTGCAGACCATCCGCCACCTTCGAGGGAGGAAATCGTGCACAGCATGGGCAATTAAGGCCTCTGATGGTGCACTTTTAACAACCGAGAAGGATATCCTCCACAGATGGAGGGCATACTTTGAGAGCCTTCTTAACCCGGGTGGCCCAGCAGTTGTGGACATCCAAGAGGTGCAGATCGGGGCAATGACTAGTCTCACAGCAGAAGAGGTCCATTCAGCAATAAAATCGCTAAACTTGGGCAAGGCTGCTGGCGATGATGAAATTCGGCCCGAAATGTTAAAGCCTTAAATCAAGACGGTGTTCTCTGGCTGACTCGAGTATATCAGGCTGCTTGGATATCTGGGCGAGCACCAAAGCAATGGCAGACAGACATAATAATACCAGTTTTGAAGAAGGGAGACCAGAAGGATTGCAGTAACTATCGTGGCATCTCCCTCTGCTCAGCATGCCTCAGAAAGTTTATGCTAAGTGCTTGGATAGACGGAGCAGGAGCATAGTTGAGTCAATGTTCCATGAAGAACAATGTGGCTTTCGTCTTGGTAGAAGCACAACTGACCAAATCTTCACTTTAAGGCAAGTCTTTGAGAAATCTTGGGAATTTGCCAAGAATGTCTACACATGTTTTGTGGACTTAGAGAAGGCATATGACCGGGTTCCTCGGGATAAGCTTTGGCAAGTAGTACAGAAGTATGTAGTGGATGGCCAACTATTAGCTGCCATCAAGTCTCTGTATGAATGCCAGAGTTTTGTGTCAGGTTAAACAGCACAAAGTCTGACCCTTTCACAGCCTCCGTTAACCTCCGCCAAGGGTGTATTCTGTCACCCCTCCTTTTCATAATATTTATTTATGGACTGGATTGATAGGCACAGCTGAGGCAGTGAGTGTGTTAGAATTGGAAGATGTAGCATTGGACGTCTGCTTTTTGCAGATGACTTAGTTCTGCTTAGCTATTCCACCGATGACCTCCAGCAGACCTTGGATATGTTTGTAGCTCTTTGTGCAGAAGCCAGAATGAAGATCAGTGTGGCCAAAACTGAAACATTTTTGGTCTCAAGACAACCACCCCAGTGCACTCTACATGTAAGTAGAGTCCCAATGAGGCAGGTGGAGAAGTTTAAATATCTTGGGTCCATATTCACGAATGATGGAAAATGGGATGTAGAGCAAGATACTCGAATTGGCTTAGCAAGCTCAATATTGCAGAAGCTTGACCGTTCGGTAGCATTGAAGCAGGAGTTAAGCTAGAAGGCAGAGCTGGCTGTCTTCAATACAGTGGATGTCTCCATCCTCACCTATGGTCATGAGAGTTGGGTAATGACCGAAAGAATGTGGACACGAATCCAAGCAGCTGAAATGAGGTTCCTTCGAGGGGTTGCGGGGCTGACAAGACTTGACAGAGTAAGAAGCTCTGCAATTCGGGAACCCTCAATACTCAACCGCTGCTTCTGCGTGTTGAGAAATCACAGTTACATTGGAAGGGGCACCTGGTCAGAATGCCACAAGAGAGAGGCTCCCTGAGCAGACGCTCTTTGCCAAGCCAGAGGGTGGGAGGCCACGTGGAAGTCCAAGGACTCGCTAGATAGATTATATCCAAAACCTTGGGTGGACACGTTTGGGAATCCCTCCAGAACACCTCAGCTTGGTGGCAGAGGAACGTGACCATTGGAAGTTCCTCTTGCAGCTGTTTCCCCCACAACCCAATCAGGAAAGGTGGGCTTGAAAGTGCATGTATGTATATATTATATATATTATATGGTCCCGTTTTTTATAGTTTCAATGTGGTTCTGACTCCTGTTTTTAATTTAAAAGTGTCATAAAGTAACTCTACTTGTCACGCTGAAGATCGTGATATATAATTCATCGAAATCGGCCAAATGGAATCCAAAATCTGAATGTGCTGAAAATTGAAGAGTTCACCGTGGTCGCTAACGAGTATAGAACAAAGGACGTCACCATCTTTACAGCTGTCCAAGGGAAGAAAGGTGAGTCCTTCATGTTGCTTAGGTCCTTAGGGTAGGACCTAAGCAACATGCAGTTTGTTTAGGTCCTATCCTACTAAAATTAATAAATAAAATAATTAAAACAGGACAGATACCAAGTATGCTAAAGACTGTCATAATCACACCCATGGAAAAAGAAATTTAATCAGCAATTACAGACCCATAGCAACATTACTAATTATCAATCAAATTATGGAGCAGATCGTACTGAAGAAATTCACAGTATATTCAGAGATCTTTCATAGTATTCCCAAAACACAATATAGTTTTCAGAAAAATAAGAGAACAACATCTCTCTTGGAAGACTTTACAGACATAATTAATACCGCCTTACACAAAAACAAAATTGCTATGGTAGTCTTTATTGATCCAACTAAAGCATTTGATACACTCACACATTAAACCTTGTTAGAAAAGCTATGGCATGTTGGAATAGACGGGCCTCTTCGCAGGTGGTTTACAAAACAAACTACCTCCAAAATTGAAAGCATATGACACGTATCGGGTCAAACCGAAGTAGAGAGCTACCAGTAACCCGTGGACTGCCACAGGGAGCTGTACTCTCCCCAAATCTATACAACATTTACACGCACGATATTAATCAAATACCCCTCAAAGCTAAGATACTCCAATACGCAGATAATACATCTATAGAATCCACCCATAATAACAGATGCATAGCCCAAACAAATATGCAACATGACATAAATTTGATCACAGACTGGCTCAGGAAAAACTCCATACACCTAAACTCAGATAAGACAAAATTAATGATATTCAGGAATCCACTGACTCGACCAGTTGATAACAAATATAGAACCATCCAACATCCACTCTCCAGCATAAAAAAACACATAGAAAACCGCTACAATCACTCAAATTGATACAATACGAATAAGTGTTGCCAATTTAGCTCTTTTGGAGCTAGATCTAGCTTTTTTTCCTTCCCTAGCTCCAAAAATGTTAATCTAACACCTAGCTCCAAATCTAGCTCCTTCAGAACTAGTTTCAGCTCTTTTTAGTTCTTTTTGTAACTTACTATTAAAAAAATTGTTTTAAGTTTTCCAAATGTTCGCATTTGATCAGGTATTATATTGTACGTTTGGTGCGAGCATCGTACACGTTTCAAATGAATGATGATGTCAGTCAATCTCAACAGTCTGCCATGTTTTAGTCTTAAAGTTGATAGCACCACTATAAGTTAGTCTTTACACAGTGTTCTGGTTCGTAGTTACAATAGTAAGTGGGAAGTTTTAAAAGACTGATCGTAATTCATTCCAGTAGAGTTGTATACCCTACTTCAAAAATGAACAAAGAGAAAAATAAAGCTTACAAGCAAAAATTTAGGAGGGAGTGGTTGCAAATGGGAATGTATAGTAAGTGGTTGTGTGAAGTTCCTGGTGACGCTACAAAAGGCCACTATAAGTTTTGCAGATGTGATATAGCTGCTAAATATTGTCAGCTTGTAAAGCACAGCGAAACTAAGAAACTTCTTGCTGCAGTTCCATATAAGGCTGTTCCTATTACAAATATACTTGTGAAAAAAAAGTCTGATGAGACCGCGAACTTTGAAGGTAGGTTTGCATTATTTCTTTGTTGTCACTCATCATTCAACAATTGCGCCCATCTAGTAGCTCTTTGCAAAAATATCATTCCAGACAGTCAAATTATGCCAAAATTAAAAATGCACTAAACTAAAAAAAAAAAGTGCTCTGCAATTGTAAAGAATATTCTAAGTGAGCAGTTTGAAGAAGATCTAATTGCAGATATTGGAAATTGAAATTTCAGCTTGCAAATAGACTAATCAAATGATATCACAGTGAATAAGATTTTATAGAAATAGCCATCGTTTATTGTAGCAAGAAATTCAACAAAATTATGCATACATTTCTGAGCATGGTGGTTCTAGAAAAGTGTGACACCAGTGGTATTGTGGCAGTACTGAAAAAAGAGCTCTTGACCAAGAAACTGGACATTAAAAATCTCATTGCAATTGGTACAGACAACGCCACTGTTATGGTTGGTGTCAATAATGGCGTTTATGAACAACGGAAGGCATATATTCCCTCCTTAATTTTAATTTTGGCAATGTCTCATACTTGAGCAGAATCTCTCCCAAGAAAAGTAGACTTTTTAGTTACCAAACTTATAAGTGGTTTACATATTCTTCTTCAAGACAAGCAGCATACAAAGAGCTGTATCAAACTGTCAACGAAAATGATGCTCCTCTGAAAATTGTTAGCAATTTTGCAAGAAGGTGACTCTCCATTGAACCTGCAGTAGACAGAATTCTCAGCCAGTGGTTGGAATTAAAAACTCACTTCAAAGTCGTGAGTGCGACTGAGAAATGTTACAAAGCTCAAAGTTTGTGGGAAATGTACAAAGATGAAAGGAATCTGTTGTACCTTTTATTTTTGCATTCTGTTGTAGTTCAAGTTCAGCAAGTTAACAAAGTTTTCGAATCTAACAGTGTAGATAAGATGAGATTATTTGAAAACCTTTCTCGTTTGATTCGCTGTAGTGCTAATATGTTAGTGCCAGTGGCGCACTCAGGATTTAATCTTGGAGGGGGCCGAGCGCTCAGAATTTAACCTTTGTGTGTGGGGAGGACGAGTTGAGTAGACGATTTGCGAATGCACACTACGCATCGCATACGACCTATGACTGAGCATCTGCAATGATCGCTAATTCATAAGTAGTAAAGAAATAGAAGACACGACACAACATAAATTTAAAAAAATGAATTTTAATTAGGAAAAGATTTTGGGAAATTTTTCTAGTGTTTTTTCCTTTTCTTTGGGGGGGTGCCCGGACCCCTTGCCCCCCCCCCCTTTGGGTGCGCCACTGGTTAGTGCTACCATCAACCACACTCGACCCTCTGGAGTCAGAGATTGATGATTATTTGGATCCCAATCCAAATCTTGGATAAAGATTTTAAAGAAAAATTTCAGATTTGATGATACAAAAGAAAATAACGCAAGATGATGAGCGAAATCTTAGAAGTAGAGCAAGACAGTTTCTCCTTGGTCTCTTCAAACAGCTTAAGCAAAGGTTGCCTGAAAACTTGAATATTTTAAGAATGATGTCTTCTTTTTCCGTTGACAATATCCCTGCTGAATACCAGTACAATACTATCCACTTAAATAAATGGACAAATATAGAAAACACTGAGCTATTCTGAACTGAAGTACTAGAATATAAAGATGCATCTGGAATGAATCCATTTAAAGAAATTACTCCGTGTGCAATAAATTTATTAACACTGCCAAATTCTAATGCGGAAATTGAACGAATTTTTAGTTCCATGAATGTAGTTAAAACTAAATTAAGAAACAAGATGGAATTGCCAATGCTGACATCTATTTTGTCAGTCAAGTATGGCCTCAGGCGTAACAACAAGTGCTCTACAGACTATCATTTACCAGCATCTACACTGAGTAATATTTGAATGATGGCCACATATAATAAAGCTGAAAATCTAAGTGAAAACGTGGGTGAATTAAGTGCAGGTATATGCAAGTATCACGTCAACTTGAATAAAGTAAGTAACTTACAAGTATCAGCTACTACTTTTCAAATTTTAGCTTCAAATTTTTATTTTTAACTAGTCTACAAATTCTCAATCTGTCTTCATAATCGGTATTATGAAGACAGATTGAGAATTTGTAGACTAATGATATCATAGACTAAGGATTCCCAATCCTGATATCATTTTTAACATTCTTCTTTGTACTCTCCCCACTGTGTCAGAATCACAACGGAAACCAGACTTGCGCACAATAGTCCAAGTGAGGTCTCATGAAGGCCTTGTAAAGAGGCAAAATAATATCCTTATCTTTACATGTGAACGTTCCTTTCAGCATTGCAATTATCTTTTGAGTTGTATTTGCAATCATCACCACATGGCCCCTGAACTTCCACTTCCTATCTATTAACACTCCAAGATTCCTATCTACTTTTACCCTAATCCCGCCAATATAATACGACATTGTTCAAATTAAACATATTTGGTCGTTTGAAAGTTAAACATAAAAAACTTATTGTTTAATACTGACCATATACAAATATTTTAACATTCTTTGCCTACCAGTTTCGCTAGCAAACCGTCTAGCTTTTTCAAGGCGTCGACGGAAAAGTATAAAACATACTAGTAAATGCAAATTGAAAGGAACATTAAAAACGTCGTAAACACTCTAGTAGCTAAGGTTGCACGTTCACGTGACAGAGACTGAGTGGACTTATTGTTCTTAATCATTATCACGCATGCGTGTTTGTTGTAAACGCATAATGTGATTACTAGCTAGCTGTATTTCAGATGGATTTAGAGAGAGGATGAGGTTTTTCCATGAACTGTTAAGAATAGTACCCTGGTTTCGGTTGAGGTTTCCGCTAGTTTTTAACACTACTGCGGCTTCTTTGAATACACGATGTCTATAATCATCTAAATATGGCATGGAGCTATTTTGCCACTCTATCGTGTGGTTAGACGTACAGAAATGATGTGCTAAGCCGGAGGAAACACTTCTGTTGTGATTTACATCACCAACGTGCTTCCTCTGTATGATCTCCAAACTCCGTGAATTTTGTCCGATGTAGGCGAGACCACAGGAGCAAGGAATGTAATATACTCCTGCATATTTGTAGAATGGCACCTTGTCTTTTGGTGATCTTAAAAAATGTTTGATGCTGGTGGTTGGTTTGAGGATCACTCTGATGTTGTGGTATTTTAATATTCTGGCTATTTGATAAGAAATTGACTTGATGAAGGGAATCACTACAGTAGAAATGTGCTGGGAGTTTGGTTCTTCTTATAGTGACAACCCCAGACAAGAAGAACCAAACTCCCAGCACATTCCATAAAACAATCATATTTGCTGCTTCTTCATTATCAATGCATTAATCGTCATACTTGTAAATAAACACGAATAATTTCCTTTTCAAATTATATTTTCATTTTTGATGTCTATTGTTAGTAATACGTAAAACATCTGCAGTGTTTTGTATCCTTTAAGGCAATATTGATGTAGGTGATGAGATACAGACGATTCATCTTAAACAGAAGACGTAAACGTAAGGTATCGAAACGGTATAGCTAAAATAAAGAGCCAAAAAGCTTCAGTTCGTCAATGCAAAAATTATAAAAATCAAGTGGATATTAAATCCAGCATTATTTCAAAGCCGAATACAGAAACTATAAAATTTCGTGTGAAATTTTACCAGAGAGTTTACGAGATAATACACTCACCGGTATTTATGTGTTGACCTCTAGCCGGACAATGCTGGATTTAATATCCACTTGATTTCTATAATTTTTGCATCTCCGAAGTGAAGCCTTTTGGCTCTTTATTTTAGTAACTACGGTGCCTAACAGTACTTTTAGGCACCGACAGAGAGTTCGCTTACGAAAAATACGGGTACATCTTTCCGACGTTTCAAGTTTCTTAGTATTGAAGGAGAGTTTTTGATCTTTTAAGGTTTCTACCTGTTCTCTGAAGATAGCCAACCAGTTTGAAACAGCTGTCAGGCCAGCGAAACCTTATCAAAATAGACCAATAGGAGGCTAGTATATGGACGCTTGGGCATAGCGATCATGTCTCCTATAGGGTACGGCTAGGGCAACTCAAATGCCGCCGCTCGAAATACGGTATCGTACTGTAGATGTGTTTCACTTCCTTATGATTTTCTTTAATAACATTTTCTTTTGTGAAGCGTACTTTAGTATTGGAATATAGTATATAATATATATACTATATAGCAGTGGTGTTCAACCTGTTTTACTACGCGGGTTACTTTTCTATAAAAAGTTATTCGGCGATCCACTCTTTTATATAGATCACGTTCCCCCAACCTGATATCTGATTACGCACAAATCAAAAGAAAAAAAAAAAAAAATCAGCTAACGCCTTTTTATTCCCGTATACGGGAGTAGGCGAGGCCATTTAGCCCTATCTAACTTTTGGAGACTGAGTGGGCAGTTCAATCTCCACTGGTACCCAATCAGAGACAGATGGCCCAAGACTATCACAAATTAAGCGGTACGCAGTGAAGAGAGACGGCTCAAATGTGCCGCCATCTCGTGGTCCCTAACCCTAACACAATATATTTAATGTCTGAAATAATGTGGGTTCTACGGTCGATTTTCTTGAGTTTACAGGACGAAAAACCAGAGTTTCCGGGAGGAAAAACCTGCTTGCCCATGCCAGAGATCGACTAACTCGGGAACCGGTTGAAAAACGGCTTAGAAAAATTTCATCTAGTCGCCAACTAGACTCGAAACCAAGTCTTCTTTCGTGCGGCCAAGCGCGGTGGTATGCAAACGCCACCATCCACTGAACTACACAGGCTCTTATGCACAAATAAACAACTAAAAAAAAATACACAACTAAAAACTTTGTGTATTTAAAAATTTATTTATCACTTTTAATTATTTTAATACAACAAAAATAAATAAATAAATATATTGGAATAAAATAGTTATTTCTCTATTTTGGAAAACCAAAGTTAGAACAAACAACAGATTGATTACAAATTCACAATTTACAGGAAATGCTGGTTGATTAAAAAAAAAAAAGTTAATGTGAAATTTGGCATTGTTTGGACCTCGCAATATTTTCATAGTCAAGTTGATATGAAGAAGTGGCCAATTGCAGACAATCATCGAAATGATCATTTGTAATTTGGTTTCCTAATTGAATTAGTTAATATTGGGAATTTTTTATGTGCATACTTTCAAATGACTTCATTATTTATTGATTTTAAATGTAAATTCTTCTGAATTATTATCTCAAGTTCTACTTCAGCTTGGTTTATATCAAACAGCCCACTAATTTTATTTGAAATTTCTGTGATGTTCAAGTTTTCTTAAAATTGATTATTGATAAAAGATACAATCGTTTCAGTTTTATTAAAATCTTTAAATCTTGAATTTATTTCTTCCTCAACTAATTCTATTGCACGAATAAATTCTTTTAAATTATAGCGAAGCATTTCTTGATTTTGTTAAAAAAATTTTAATAAATATGGAAGATGTCTAAATTCGCGATCATTTATATTTTTCTTTAATAAAAGTAAGTATTGTTAGAAAGTTTTTATTGAACTTAACAGGTCAATTAAATTTTTATCTCTACCTTGTAACTCTAAATTTAAATTGTTTAATTTCGTACAGAAATCTACTAAAAATGATAAGTGTAACAATCATCTTTTATCACTCACTTGTGGATAAATATCTCCTTTTTCATCAAGAAATTTTTTTATATCATTAATTAATACAAGAAATCTTTCTAAAAATTGACTTCTGCTGAACCAGCGAACATTATTGTACAACAGAAGTTCCCTATCATTATCTGCCTGTAATTTAAATATAACCGCCGTTGCAGGGCTCTTCCTCGAAAAGAATTTACAATGTAACATCCAAAACATCTTTTGTGTTTAATCTTTTCCTACACAGTACTTGTTGGTGAATAATACAGTGGTACGCTAAAAAATTTGGATATCTCTCATCGTTTTTACATGATGAAATGAAACCTGATTTATTACCTATCATTGCAGAAGCACCATCAGCAGTAATAGACACAAGTTTAAAAAGAGGAAGTTTGTGTTGTTTCACAATTTCATCAAATACCGAAAAAATGTCTTCTCCCCTAGTCTTTCCCAATAATGGTATAATTTTCAAAAGTTCTTCTTTACTTGAATAATCTTGAAATACCATGCGAATAAATACCATTAACTGAGCAATATCAGTGAAGTCGTTTGATTCATCAAATTGTAATGAAAATGCAACACACTGGTGAAGGTCTGACATTAACCTGGCCTGGAAACTTTTCTCCAGCAATTGGAACGCTTCCTTTCGGCAATTTGAAACTTTGTCTGCGGCCTAGAAGTAGTCTCTCTATAGCGACGTCTCGAACCGAGAAACTCCTTTCTGGAAGCGGAAAGCTCCTCTCTCAAGCAACGTGGATCCGGGCAGTCGCTCTGACGGTGATTCTGGAACCGTAACCCCCTTCTGCTTGCTTGATTAGGCTTCTTCTGAGAACTCGCATGAAGTTTGGCAACCCCAAAGAATTGGTATGAGTCTTTTATCTTAAGTTTCAAGTTCGGCACGCCTTTTGTTCTCCTCCACTTTCTTTTAATTGTAAGTTGCCGGCCATCGGAAAGTTGTTTGAACTCTTTCTGACTAACTTCGGAGATGTTTACACTTAGAGCCTGCAAGCCTTTCTCATACATACAAGTCTCAATAACAATCTTTCTAATGCCATCGGAGACAAAAACACTGCCTTTGTTTTTAACACTCTAACATATTCTTATTAAAGCAGTATATACAGTTAGCTTCAAGAGAGTTGTTTACAAAAACATCTCACCACTGGTTAAGTCCCATAAGCTATAAGGGGCTCACCTTTGTTACATTTTTCTCAAATTTGCGAGCCCCTTGTTCAATAAGAAATAGAAAATACCACCGTGAATGCATACATGCTACTTTAAATTCATATGGATTTTATTATTATTATTATTTTGACACCTCCAGGGAGTCCAAAGACTCATCGAGGGAGAGTGTGCCGACAGCATCGAACGATTGGTCCCCTTCCAACTACTAACCGCGCTCAAACTTACTTAACTGAGCCATTAGTAGCAGAGGCTCTACCAATCGACCAACCTTCGCCGGCCAAGTATTTTCTGATACTATTTAAAAAATCATCTCATTGCATTTTGTTCTGATGAAGCTAGTGTAATGTTAGGAAACATCAGGTGTTGTAATCAAACTTCTGCAAAGATTTCCCAACATTGTGATTTGGCATTGTGTAGCTCATCGTTTAAAATTTGCATTAGACGATTCAATAAAAAAACAATAAAGAAATAAATCATTTTGAAATATATATGGATAAATTATATGCTTTTAATCGTCAATCACAAAAAAAAATCAACGAGAATTAAATACGATTGCAAAAGACCTTGGTATTAAAATTTTAAAGATCGGCTGTGAGTTTGGACACACAGTTAGGCAGCTTGCAGTTTACGTGCAAGGCCGTTCGGAGAAATTTCTGCGCTTTATGCAAGCATTTTGCATCGAACGATAATTATAAGGGCTTTTTTTGGAATTCTTAATTTGGAATTTTTGAAAGATCTAGCATTAATGATTGATATCCTACAGGAATTATCATATCTGTCAGAAGCTCTACAAAGTTGCATTATAAGTATTATAAGGCTATGTTAGCCTTTTTTTTTTTGCTCGACGATACGGGCTTTTTGTTAAAATTTCCATAGCCCACCATTGGACTTAACCTAAGTAAAAAAATCGATGTAATGCCCTTTGGAATATTTAATATTTAAGCTACAACGAGTTTTTACACTTTGCTTATAATCGTATTCACTCGACTCGCTGTTTGTCTTCCACTGATCCAAATTAATTCATTTACTGATTTGACAATTTTAATGAAAAATCAATAAACAATAGCAATACACTTAAAACGAATTAAAAATAATACAAAATAATGATAAATAAAATATTATGTTTTCAATTTTAATTAAATTTGTAAGTAAGAAGGAATACACAAGAGATCGACCAAAAATCGCTCCGCGATCGACGGGTTGAACACCCCTGCCATATAGTGTATATATATATATATATATATATTATTATTTTAACGGTGTCTCCATGGAGTCAAAAGACTCATCGCGGGAGACCCGACATTGACACACTAACCATTATTTACACAATACCTGTCATACCTCTCCTTAAATTCATTCACAGTTGAAGCATTCACAACCAGTTCTGGCAAAGCATTCCACCCATTCACAACCCTCCAAGTAAAAAATCTAGTCCTAACACCCTTGTTAACCACACTCTTACACAATCTCCAGGGTTGGCCCCTCGTTCTTTCCAATCCTGCATTGGTCTAAGAAAATCATCAGTATCAATCCTGTAAAATCCCTTTAACAATTTAAATACCTCTATCATATCTCCTCTCCTACGTCTATCAGCTAGTTTTTGGAGCCCACAGATCATCAATCTATCCTCATAGGGAACATCCCTCAGACCTGCAACAATCTTTATAACCCGCCTCTGAATCCTCTCTACCACTTCCGCATCACCAAGAAATCCTGGCGACCAGATCTGTGCACAATAGTCCAAATGCGGCCTTATTAATGCCTTATAGAGTGGAACAATAACTTCCCTATCTCTGCTTGTTAGTGTTCCTCAACAACCATGTAATTTGATGTGATGTTTTGGCAATCTTAGCAATATGCCTTTTAAACTTAAGTTCTCTGTCCACAATAACTCCCAAGTCTCTTGTCTCATCAACTTCCTGCAGTTCAGTTCCATTAATGCAATGGAACTATTTCCCCCTCTATTGGCACTTTACCAGAACTGAGGCTTAAATTAAACACCCTGGTTAGAGGAGTTGCTAATTCTCTTGCACATTCTCGTAACACATGGGCCGATATGCCATCTAACCTAATGGCAGTGTTAGCATTAAGGTTCTTTAATATATTAAGCATCTCAATTTCATCTATCTCTATACTCTCATCAGTCAATAGCACATCTGACACTGCACTATCACTACGAAGATGGTACACTTTTGCGAAATGATCATTAAGCAACTCAACTATTTGATTAGCTTCAGTAATTTCCTTACCATCAACACTTTTTAAAGTAATCTTTCCATGGATATTCTTCATTTTACTAGCCACATAGCGAAAGAACTCTTTAGGGTTTCTTTTGGAACACTCATCACCTTTTTCTTTATATGTCTTCCACAACCTTTTCTTTATCTGCAACTCTTGTTTAATAGTATTAGTCATATACTATATTCATATACAGGGTGTTCGGGATAAATTTGACATATTTATAATTAATTATATTTTTCCGTAAGTTACATGTATTAACACACACTTCTCTTCATTTAAAAGTTTGGACCCTTCTTCATTCATATACAAGATGTCAGAAAGGATGGATAGCTGGAACCCACCTGAATCATGGAAGAGAATAACTTGTATCATGATGATTCGTGCCCGCCATCAAAATAAGGATATTACGACTGCTGCCCAATGCTCCCTGAATACAGTAAAAACAATCAGGCATGAACTAGAGACTTGCAATGGTGACTACGAGGATGTAGCAAGAAGAAAGATCCCTAGCAGACGATCTGATTGCGTTCGTACAGCAGAATTCCTCGCAAATCTGCAGGAACAGGTGTTGAAGAACCCTGGCATTGGAATTCGGGCTTTGTTCGTGGAGTTGCTAAATGTAGTCAAGCCCTGGATAACAAGGGTAGCCAATGGTAGGCCGTATGTATGGCAGCAGGATTCGGCCCCTTGCCACACCTCTGGGAAAAGTCAAAAATGGTTGTCTGAAAATTTCTACGACTTCACCAGTCCAAATGTTTGGCCTCCAAACTCCCCAGACCTTAACCCAGTGGATTATTTTGTATGGGGCGCAGTTGAAAAAGACACCAATCGCACTTCCAGTAATACAAAAGCCCCGTTAATGGATAAAATTAAAACAGTTTTTGCGGCCCTTCCCAGGGAGACTGTAGCATCAGCTTGTTCGAGGTTCCGAAGCAGAATTGAAGCTGTGATCGATGCTAATGGTGGTTATTTTGAGTAAATCTTGTTGATAGTATTGTAATTAACTCTGCCTGTAATGTTTTTTTGTCAATTCATTAAATTTAATAGATACAAAGAAGATTTCCTTTTTCCTTACGAAACTGTCAAATTTTGGGGTGCTTAAGGGTCAAAGCTGTATAACTGAGAGGAGACCTCCACATAGCCTTTAAAGGAATGAGGAGAACCGACCAGGGCTTCTGACCTAATGTCCAATCCTCACCTTCTCGTGGTGCACCCTGTTGGGTATCTACTTTGAGACTGAACGAACGAGGATGGGCTGGCAATTTGGTATTTAGCCGACCAAATTGTATTCTTACTGGTTAAACCAAAATAAAAAATGATGGTACAACATGACAAAATTTCATGCCGCCTGGGGCGTCGCCCGGTTAAACAAGGCCCCCGTTGTTTTCGCCAGGGAACCAGGGCGAACAGCGAAAAGTCAGCTACTGGAACAAATCTGAAAACAAACCCCAACTCAACATCACCAGAGTTAAAGATCGGTACTATCAACGTAAGAAGCCTGAATGGCAAAGAAATGGAGCTAGCTGAGGAATTAGATAAGTACCAGATCGACATAATAGGGGTGACTGAAACAAAAAAGACCAAAACTGGTGAGATCTTTCTGAGCAATAAATACAAAATGTTATATTCAGGCAATGACAATCAAGGAAAAGAAGGAGTAGCCATAGTATTCAACACGAAATACGAGGCTAATCTTCTTGAATGGCAGTCAGTCTCAAGTAGAGTAATGTGGGCAAATATGAGAATGGGGAACTGGACAATGAGACTTATTTGTGCCTATGGTCCCACAGAAGGTTCTACTAAGGTAGAAGTGGAGGAATTTTTTGAGGCTTTAGAAAAAGCAACTGACACAATAAAAAAGGAAAAGTTGGTCCTTGTTGGGGATCTAAATAGTAGAGTAGGAAATGATTGTGAGACATACAAAAATATTTTGGGAAAATTTGGAGAAAAGAGCAAAGCTAATAATCATGGCAAATATCTGTTGGATTTCTGCTCAGGACATGGACTGGTTATTACTAACACCATGTTCCAACATAAAAATGTGCACAAATTCACATGGAGAGAAGAGGCTAGAAATAAGAAAAGTCTCATTGACTATGTTATTGTTGATAGTGATGTTTTCTCCCTGGTGCAGGACACCAGAGTGTACAGAGGATTTGAAATTGGAAGTGATCACTATTTAGTCTTGAGCAGGATAAAATTGAATTTCATATTGAATAGAATAATATGTAAGAAAGTTTTAAAGCGAATAAAAGTTGAGCAGCTCTCAGATGTGAACTTTAGACTAAAATACACAAAGATTATTGAAAAGAAAATGAAAGAGTTTGAGAACAGGAATCAAACCTTGGAGATTCAGTGGTAAATTCTGAAGAAAACATTGATTGATTCTGCTAGAGAGGCATGTGGTGAGGTTGTGTGCAAGGATAAAAAAATCAGAACTCCCTGGTGGACACAGGAAGTTAAAGAGGCAGTGAAGGAAAAGAAGAAAGCATATCAAAAGTTCCTGGCAAATAAGTCAGCTTTTACTCTTACAGAATACAGAGACAAATGTAAGAAAGCTAAACAGTGTGTAAAACTAGCTAAACAAAAGTCATGGGAGGACTTTGGCAAGAATATAGAAAATAAATATCAAGAAGGTGGCAAAATATTCTGGAGGTTGTTGAAGAAGCTTAGGAATGGAGGAAAGAGTACTGTAAAAGGAATTAGAGATGATAAAGGTGAAATGAAAACAGGAGAAAAAGATATCCTTGAAGTATGGAGTAATTTGAAAAACTGCTAAATGAAACAAGCAGTGATGACAGCACAGTGATAAAAAACACTGACCAGGCATGCACTCAGGAATACATATCCATACTTGAAGTAGAAAAAGCCATCAAGGGCTTGAAATGTGGAAAGGCAGCAGGAGTAGATGATATTCGACCAGAAATGCTGAAATATGGTGGTATAAGAGTCTTACAGTAGCTGCACTGCATAGTTCAGAAAGCCTGGACAGAGGGACGAATTCCCGATGATTGGAGTAGAGCTCTCATAGTACCCATATATAAAAAGGGAAATAAAACTGAATGTGAGAATTACAGAGGTATTTCCCTACTGAGTGTTCCTGGCAAGATCTATGCAAGTATACTTGAGAAACGGTTGAGAAGAATTGTGGAAGAAAAGCTTGGTGAAGAACAAGCTGGATTCAGGCCAAATAGAGGCTGTCAGGATCAGATCTTCACTTTACGACAAATAGTCGAGAAAGCATGGGAATATAACAAAGATCTGTATTTAAGTTTTGTTGATTTGGAAAAGGCATATGACAAGGTGCCAAGAGAGAAGCTATTTAATACGCTGCAGTTATATGGTGTCAGTGGGGCATTATATCAAGCAATACTTAATTTTTATTTGAGTTGTGAGTCAGCAGTTAGAATTGAAGTACAGGAAGATGGTTTAATGTTAAATCTGGTGTGAGACAAGGATGTACATTATCCCCTCTGTTATTCATTATCTATATGGATCACATTATGAAGGAATGCGGTATTAAACCTGATATCAAAATTGGAGATGTTAATGTCAGCTCTTTGCTTTATGCGGATGATGTTATACTTCTAAATAAATCCGCTACAAGTCTGCAAGCTTCTCTGACTAAATTGAATAGCTGTTGTAATAGATATGGTATGAAGGTCAGCAATAAAAAGACAAAGACAATGAAAATAGGCAGAATCATTGAAAATGTCAACTGTGTTGTGAATGGAGAACCTGTGGAACAAGTAAAACATTTCAGCTACTTAGGCACAAATTTTACTGAAGATGTAAACTAAATATAAAAATAGACAACAGAATCAGCAAAGCTGGTATGGTGGGAAGTCAATTGAATAAATTCATATGGAATAAGAAAGAAATTAGTCGGAACACTAAATTAGCTGTATACAAGACTGTGTTCAAACCAATTTTAACTTATGGATCTGAGAGCTGGGTCAGAAGTAAAACACTTGACCAAAGACTAGAGACCGCAGATATGAGAGTCCTGAGAAAGATTAGCGGCGTGAACAGATGGCATCATTGGCAATATCATATTAAAAATGAGGATATTAGGAAAGAACTTGACATTGTCAGCATCCAGGAATGCATTAGTAGAGCTAATCTCAGATGGTATGGTCACTTAAATAGAATGGGAGAGGAAAGATTAGCAAAACAAGTGTTCTCTGCCAGGTTGGCAGGAAAACGACCCAGAGGAAGACCAAGATATAGGTGGATTGATACGGTACAAAGTGCCTTAGACGATAGAAATATAAGATGTGATAATGTTGGAGTCTTGACAAGTAACAGACTGATTTGGAGGAAAATTGTAGATAGGAAGTTAGTAATGATGTAATTTTTTCATGTAGTACTGTCATATCCTGTACACCCCGTGAGGGTACATGGCAGGAATTTGATGATGATGATGATGATGAACTGTCAAATTTATCCCGAACACCCTGTATATAGCATATGAATTATATACTATATTCCTTCACTACATTTACTGTATAACATGCAAAATATGGGGAGTTAAACGTTATACGGGATTTTCGAACAACGCAGGGGGTCTGCGCCCTTAACACCCGTGTTGTTCAAGGATTATCTGTATATAGGCAAATTATCCTAGGTGATTTCAATTATGGTAATATAGATTGGGGTGAAGAGATGGCAGCTGAGCGACGAGAATGCATTTTGGGGATTTTTGAGAGACACAGTATGTAACTGAGGGTACATAGAAATCAAGATTCTTGGATCTGATCGTCTCATCACATATTACCAACATATTACAAATCTTCCACTAGTTGGTGAGAGTGAGCATCAGGTGATCATTAAAGGGTGGCTAACCATATGAAAACCTCTGTTAGAACGGCATACATGCTGAACTATAAGGCTGGTGATTATGAGAAGCTTAAGAGACGGCTTGCATCAATAATATGGAATGAGGAACTTGATGAAAAGGATATCAATGCTGCTTGGGCCTTACTCAAGAACCATCTAGCAGAGGCAATATCAGGATGTATACCAAAGGTTGAGGCTAAATAGAGTGGGTGTGAACTGGATGAAGAAATAAGACATGCAGTTCGGTTATTGTGAAAACAGCATAAAATGAGTGGAATTAACCAGTTGTATGAAGTGTGTAAAGAGCAGGCGAGGGAAACGATTCTCTTGGAGAGGATGGCAAAAGGTCAGTACACGTAACGGTTAGCTGACGATGATAAAAAGAATCCCAAGGAGTTTTGTAATATGTATCTAATAGAAGAAAGAAAGATTAGGAAAGATGATACTAGTTAGGGATAATAGAAGAATGATAAAAAATGCAGAGAGTATTTTCAAGATGCTTAATGAGCATTTCATACAGGTATTTAACTCTCGCGAATGTGCTATCATGCAGATGAATACATGGAAAGGAAAGCGGAGGTACTCATTGTGAGCGAACAGGAAGCAAGGAGGAATTGAGTAAACTTGACGTTAATAAGGCAGTAGGGCGTGATAATATATCACAATGTGTTTTAAAGGATTGTTTCAGAAAGTTGTTAACACCTTTGACAACTTTTTAAGATGAGTTTTGCACTGGATTCCAAATGAGTGGAAGGTTATTCCGCTTCATAAGGGAAGTGATAAGACTAAACTTCGAATGATAGACAATCTCTAGGTCTAGAATTGTAGTTAAAGTATTGGAGAAGTCAGTCTGATCAAGATTCAGAACTGGGTTGATAACAGCAGTATTCTCTGCTAAGGTCAGCGTGGGAATCTGAATGGTGATATTCGGTTGTTTACAGATTTAAGGAGAACAATGAGGAATGAAACCGATGTCACGGCTTTACAAGAGAACTTATTTGCATTGGCTAAATGGGGATTAGGGCGCCTAGTTCAATGCTGCTAAGTTTTAAACTTTGGGAAGCAAAGATGGGATGCAAAGTATGCAGTTGGTGGAAACATCTTGGAAGAAGTGGTAGAAATGAGGAATCTGGGAGGGATTGTGGATATGGACCTAAAATTTCGGGGACAAAGTGTAAAAATCTGATCAACTGTTGATCTATTTCTTCATCATAACATAAAATTTTATATTATAATAATAATAATAATAATAATATTATTATTATTATTATTTGACACCTCCAGGGAGTCCAAAGATTCATCGGGGGAGAATGTGCTAACAGCATCGAACGATTGGTTCCCTTCCAACCACTAACCGCGCTCAAACTTACTTAACTGAGTTAGTAGCAGAGGCTCTACCAATCGACCATATTACAGTAGATAAATTTTTGCAGTCAGCTAACAATAGTGATATTCCCCTGTAATTTTTACGTTCATATTTGTTTCCCTTTATATATAAATATAAACTCGAATGATTGGAGATTATTTCCATTATGCGTATCTCTTCTTTTAACCACATAAAATTTACCATCTTATGTTCACTCCCCCTATATTTGATAAGTTCGGTTAATATTTCATCAGTACTTGGTACTGTTAGTTAACAGTATATATAATGAAGACCTGCAACAGATTTTGGCATGCGTTATAATACTTAGAACAGTACTATCACAGAGTGGCAGATGGTTCGAATTGCAATAAGCGCCAGAACGATTCATCCAAACAGATTAACAAAGAAACATTAACCACTGTTTGGTATTAAGAAGTTTCATCAGTACATTTTTTATAGGCATGTGACAATGACTGATCTGCGACCATTCCAACACCTACTACTAAATGGAAAACCTGTTAACGACCCAATTTCACCATGGATGCTAATTTGAACGTTAAAATTAGATACATAGAATTACCTTAGTTTACAGTCATCATCAGATTTTTCCAGAGCTCACAACTATACTATTATTGGTGAACTCAGAGCCAGACGATTCACTTTCTGCATAAGACAGCTGAATCAACGAATAAAAGCAAACTACAATTAAGAATTTTATGGACAGTCTTAAACTGCTCAGTGAAGTAATGAACAGATTTTCTATGGGAATATGAAGGCATACAAACCAGGAGAGGTACTTTTTCTGAGCATCAGGGTTGTCTCGTCTAGTAAGTGGAGTCGTTATTCTACACATCTATTGGCAGTCTTAGATTTATATGCTGTGGTTATCTAGTTACAGGAAAAACCAAAGGCATAGCTGGAGCATACATGATGGCCAGGATCACACAAACACAAACAACATATATATATCAGAATTTGTGTAGAATGTAATGAAACAAGAGGCAAATCGCCAGCAATGAAAGTTAACATCGAGATATTGGTCCAAATTACATATTTGTTTTGCAGACCGCACAGAGTCCCACATTCCTAATATTGGTTGACTCAATTTCAAGAAACTGAAGGGTCCATATCTGCATAAACAGTAACCAAATTCCAGATAAGTATTTTTTTTTTCACAACCGAAATGACTAAACGTATTACTGGCTCACATAGTGATGAGTATTTACATCTAGGGAATACATTTTTAAAGTATACTTATCTGAAATTTGGTCACTGTTTATGCAGACATGGACTCTTCAGTTTCTCGAAGTTCCAGGCTTAGAGCAGCACTATTACAAAACGTTTAGAAGACCTGCCACTCACGAAGGTCAGCGTGAGTAGCCGGGTATACAACGGAAAAGTTCTCATTCAGTAATTCTCGAGGCAGTCTACAGTGCTAGAATTCTCACTGTTCAGCTGCTAGTTCATTCTCAGTTTGACGAGGCAATTGGCAGTCATCTCAGTGACCAGCCCATTAACTATATGTATGTTAACTATATGTATGGGAGACTCAGTATTAGCCTTGTGCATCTTGAAGACTGTATTGTACGCTAATACTCCATGTTGTATCATAACAATAAGATATTCAACCTGGAACTTCTACTGCAGGAGGGTTGGGTGTACATCTCCCATGGTGTCCCACTCCATATTGGGAGAGTATGTGTGTGTATATATGTTACCGCTAAAGTGCAGAAATCAGTTATTCTGCAGATTATCTAGGTATTGTGCAGATTAACTACGGTGATCCGTTAATGTGCGGAAAATTGTTTCATTTCTCAAATTACCTAGGTAATCTGCACATTACCTACTAGGCACTCGTTAAAGTGAAAATAAGATCTTTGCTGGAACAACAGCAACGTTTCTGTACGCTTAAATTAACATAATGTTATTTATTTATTTTCGATATCTACAGAATCAAGTTAATACAATCAAACAATCAACAAATTAGTTGATAGAATCAATCAATTAATATAATACAAGGAATCAAACGGTTTAAAATATTATTACAATTAAGAAAAAAACAAAATTGTTTACTTATTAAAAAAACCAAACTAAAAGTGGAGGGAGAGGGGGGAAGGAAATGAGAGAAACAAACTTTTGAACTTTAACGATACGGAAGCCGTTAATGTGCACATTACCTAGGTAAAATGCGGAAAACTCCTGATTCCGCACGTTAACGGAGCAAATCAGTTAATCTGCAGATTAGTTATGTGCACATTAACGGTTTTCGCACTTTAGCGGTAACATATATAGTTATCCCTGCTTGCCAGTGTTCTTCAACAACCATGTAATTTGATGTGATGTTTTGGTAACCTTTGCAATATGCCCTCTTAAGTTCTCTATCCACAATAAGTCCCTTGCAGTTCAGTTCCATTATAGTAAACAGCATGTGATGTCATCCTCCTGAAGTGAATCAACTTACAATTAGTCATGTTAAACTGACAGCCATTTACCTCAATCCATTTTGTCAGTTTATTTAAAGTCATCCTGCAAGATATCTATCTACAGCATCTGAATTAACCATCGCTCTTCCTAATTTTGCATCATCAGCAAACAAAAGGATATTTCCTTTCAAATTATTTCCAACATCATTAATGTACAAATTAAACAGAGGTCAAGCACCAAGGTACACCACTATCGACCTGCCTTTTCCTGGATTCAGCTCCTCCATAAATCACTCTTTGATATCTATCCACCAGCCATCCTCTCCAATCCAAATCACCAGCTTCAGATCCATACCCATTTGCTCCAATTTAGGCAACAGTTCTGTGTTGAAGCAAATGCCTTTGCAAAGTCCAGCAGTATCACTGAATAAGGATTTCATTTATCCACTGTCATTTTATTATAGAAAGTAAGCAAAACCTACCCTTCACAAAACCATGTTGCCCCTTATAAAGTCCTGAATTGTAATTTTTATAAACTTCTCCAAAAGGTACCACACCTATTACCTTTGTCTTGGACCTTCCTTAGGCAGGGGAATTATTTTCCACTCTAATGGAACTGAGGCTTAAATCAAACAGCCTGGTTAGAAGTGCTAATTCTCTTACACATAGGCCGATATGCCATCAACTAAATGGGAGCGTTAGCATTATGGTTCTGTAATATGCTATGTGCCACTATTTCGTCTAGACTTTCTCTAGACTCATCAGTCAATGACACATTCGGCACTGCAATATCACAACCAAGATGGTACACTTTTGCGAAATGATCACTCAGTAACATAACTATTTGATTTGCTTCTGTAATTTCCCTACCATCAACACTTCTTAGTCATCCTTCCAGTTATTCCTCCTTTTACTTGCCACACAACAAAAGGACTCCTTAGGATTTCTTTTAGGCTTGTCAACTAGCTTCCTCTCATAATTAGCTTTGACCTTCGCTACCATATATAGGCTACTCTCTTTGCCTACACCTTGTACTGCAACTCCTGTTGTGCAAAACAATGTAGTAATTAATTTGTTCGAGTGCTTTACTTTTACCTGGTTTCAGTGGCGGCCGGTGAAAATTTTAAGTGGGGGTGTTGCATATACAAAACAAAACAAAATTTTTTTTTCTTCCTAATCAGTAACCAATTTATTAATAAATTTCCTCATTACAAATATTTCACCCTAAACACGAACAAACACCAATAATAAGTTTCGTACCTCAGAAATAATAACGCATGCATATAATTTATCTGTAAGCGACACTGCCCAAACGAGCAGTCGGAATCACTTGTAACGTGCAATGACAAGCGTAAACGAATATCGGCGAATCTAGCTACAGTATGAGTGATAATTCACACTGCGTTTGTTTCGTGTAACGATAATTGAAAAACAATAATTCTTTTCATATTTTCACAGTGACACTCGTCATAATTCAGCCTTGTATCTATAATTATATTATTTTAACAAAATAAAATTTACAAAAAATAGTTCATCTTCACCACGAACACGCACCAATAAGTTTCGTATCTCACAGAAATAACGTGCGCAAGCATACGATATATACTGCCCAAACGAGCAGTGTTGGAATCACTTGTAACGTGCAATGACAAGTACAAACAAATATCGGCGAGTCTAGTTGCAATTGTCCCAATGTGATAATTGATTTTACATACGATATACGGCCCAAACGAGCAGTGTTGGAATCACTTGTAACGTGCAATGACAAGCACAAATATCGGCGAGTCTAGCTGCAATGTCCCAATGTGATAATTCCGATACTGCGTTAGATCGCAGTGTATTTGTTTCGTAATTTAAATAAAGCGTTAATCGAACAATTTCAATTATTAACTATTCAATGTCGAAACATAAGCTGTAAGTTTAACATGCACTGCATTTATATAATGTTGTACGCATTGTTATTATTTATATATAAATAAACACAAAATTTAATTTTTTTTCATTTTCCCCTTGGGTTGCTGCAGTGCTTATGCACGAGCCACCACCGTTCAAATAGTGATATCATGCATATTGTTAGATAATCAGCATGAATTTCAAAGTATCATCTTTTTTTCAACTTATTCTTTCATAATGCTTGATCAAGATATAACAGACCTTAATGGTTGCCTACCTATTGGCAAGTGACTCAGCTATTCTTCAAATTCAAATATTGACGCTTATTCCTTGTATTGATTTTATGAATATACTGCATTGGCTGCTACACTGATAAATGAAAATTAATCAGTGCTCTTTTCTTCTATTTTGCATGACTTTTCCAAATCCTCCACTTTTCCTGAATAGGTATAATCGATTTACAATCTTGTAAATGGCTTAATTGACTTCAATTGAACCATTTAAAGTCAATTATTCCTATTCCATATCCAATTAAATGTAACCTATAAATTGATTACATTGCTTCAATGAATTTGGAACTTCGTTTCACACTGTGCAAAATATTTTACACAAAGGGAAACGAATTAAATATAATAAATTAAAGATGGCACCACTATTAATTTGAATTGCAAGTTGCAGTCAAAGCAATTAGGCCAATGCATATTTTAGACCTGCATTCAGGATGGAAAACTGACTGCATCGGAAGTTGTCGATTTCACTTGAAAACATATTACCCCCCCCCCCCCGCACACACACATAACCAGAATAAATTGAGGGAGAAAGAAGAGCACTAGTTTATGAAATCAAATGTAATGACTAATGAGATGATTATGATTGTTTGGTAGGGGGAGTAGACAATTTTTTGAAGTAATTTGATGATTTAAGTCTTGAAATGAAGAGCTCACATGTTCCCTTTCCTGAATTTCAAAATGTTTCACAATCTGATGTAACAGTCAATATTAAACCACCAGAATATTTTTTTAAAAATTACATCTGGGAATTTGAAAAAGCAGTGAAGTGTATACTTCAAAGATGTCAGTGTCTACACTTTGTTAGAAGCTATACATAATGAAACTAAACAATGAGGACAATAGTTAAATTACATATGCTCAATCTAATCTGGTAACAACAAAAAAAATCCTACATTTCATTGTTTACAAACCAAACTTCAAAATAAATATGCTAGAGAATAATACACAATATTAATGAGTTACAGCACCATTTCACATAATGCATAAGGTCTTTATTTAGGGTAACTGACAATAAGGGAGATGAGATGTGACAAGGGGTCCGACAGCGATGTACCCTCCCAGCAACTCATTTTAATATTTACCTAAATGAAATAATAAAATGGAATAAAAATTTCCATCAAGGTATAACTTTCTTCTACTGTGAACTTAAACACTCTCCTTTTTGCCACCAACCAAATAATAACTTACAGAAAGCTATTTTAGATCTAAATGAGATAGCCAGAGAAATAAAAAACTATGGCCTTTAAAGGACAAGATCCAGCAAGAACTAAAATAGTAATAGATAACAAGATCTTGGAACAGGTGAATTCATTTAACTACTTAGGACATATGATCACATATAAAAATAAAAAAGATATGAATGTGTAAAAATTGCAAAATATCAAAAAATAACAGGTGTAATTAACTCTATATTTAAACCAAACCAGACTAAAAGTATACAATACATTAGCCCACCAGTCTTATTGCAAGGAAGTGAAATCTGGACAAAAAAACAAAAAGACAAAGATTAATAACAGCAGAAATGAAGTTTATGAGAAAAACTGCAAAATATACTCCATTTGATCACAAAAGAAACGAAGAAATTATGAAAGAATTAAAAAATATAAACATAATTGGATGGAACACGTTCAAAGAATGAAAACAAAGATTAACAAAACAAGCCTTAAAGTACAAGGCATTGAAAAAAAGAAAAAAAAAGAAAGAGGACTTCTAAGGCCAGAACAGGCCACGCTAGGCCTAAATCCTTGATACGCATGATGATATGTGACAAGTCACATCTCATCTCCTGAGATATTACCTTTTGATCCTTAATCATTCTGGAAAAGTCATCAGATTCCTGACATGTACCCTCAAGGGGTGTACAGGATATGATAGTACTACATGAAAAATTTATATCATTAC
This sequence comes from Typopeltis vanoorti, assembly GCF_054136105.1. Taxonomy (NCBI): domain Eukaryota; kingdom Metazoa; phylum Arthropoda; class Arachnida; order Uropygi; family Thelyphonidae; genus Typopeltis; species Typopeltis vanoorti. The sequence continues at coordinate 154,017,795 of NC_143555.1, forward strand.
TAACTTCCTATCCACAATTCTCCTCCAAATCAGTCTGTTACTTGTCAAGACTCTTTCGTCTAAAGCACTTTATATATCAATCCACCTATATCTTGCTCTTCTTCTGGTTCGTTTATCTGCCAACCTGACAGAAAACACTCGTTTTGCTAATCTTTCCTCGCACACCACCTGAGATTAGCTCTGCTAATGCATTCCTGGATGCTGACAATGTCTAGTTCTTTCCTAATATCCTCGTTTTTAATATGATATTGCCACTAATCTTTCTCAGAACTCTCATATCTGCAGTCTCTAGTCTTTGGTCAAGACTAGACACCGCAGATATACAAGAACACTGTCTTGTATACAGCTAATTTAGTGTTCGGACTAATTTCTCACTTATTCCATATGAATTTATTCAATTGACTTCCTACATTACCAGCTTGGGTGATTCTGTTGTCTATTTCTATATTTAATTTACCATCTTCACTAAAAATCGTACCTAAGTAGCTGAAATGTTTTACTTATTCCACAGGTTCTCCATTCACAACACAGTTGACATTTTCAATGATTCCCTATTTTCATTGTCTTTTTATTGCTGGCCTTCATACCATATCTATTACATCTATTACAACAGTTATTCAATTTAGCAAGAGAATATTGCAGACTTGTAGCGGATTTATTTAGAAGTATAACATTGTCTGCATAAAGCAAAGAGCTGACATTAACATCTCCAATTTTGATATCATGTTTAATACCACTTTTCTTCATAATGTGATCCATATAGATAATGAATAACAGAGGGGCTAATGTACATCCTTGTCTCACACCAGATTTAACTTTTTCTACTTCAAGTATGGATATGTATTGCTGTTGAGTGTTTTTTACCACTGTGCTATCACTGCTTGTTTCATTTAGCAATTTTTCGGAGTAATTACTTCGAGGGATATCCTTTTCTCTTGGTTTCATGTCACCTTTATCATCTCTAACTCCTTTCACAGCACTCTTTCCTCCATTTCTAAGCTTCTTCAACAACCTCCAGAATATCTTACCACCTTCTTGATATTTATTTTCTATGTTCTTGCCAAAGTCCTCCCATGACTTTTGTTTAGGTAGTTTTACACAGTGTTTAGCTTTCTTATATTTGTCTCTGTATTATCTAAGAGCACAAGCTGACTTATTTACCAAGAATTTTTTTTTATGTGCTTTCTTCTTTTCCTTCACTGCCTCTAACTTCCTGTTCCCCATGGAGTTCTGATTTTTCTATCCTTGCAGCCAGACTCACCACATGCCTCTCTGGCTGAATCAATCAGGGTTTTCTTCTAGGCTTGCCACTGAATCTCCAAGGTTTGGTTCCTCCTCTCAAACTCTTTCATTTTTTCTTCAATGATCTTTGTGTATTTTAGTCTACAGTTCACATCTGAGTGCTGCCCAACTTTTATTCGCTTTAAAACTTTCTTACATGTTATTCTTTCAACATGAAATTCAATTTTATCCTGCTCGACTAAATAGTGATCACTTCCAATTTCAAATCCTCTGTACACTCTGGTGTCCTGCACCAGGGAGAAAACATCACTATCAACAATAACATAGTCAATGAGACTTTTCTTATTCCTTGCCTCTTCTCTCCATGTGAATTTGTGCACATTTTTATGTTGGAACATGGTGTTAGTAATAACCAGTCCATGTCCTGAGCAGAAATCCAACAAATATTTGTCATTATTATTAGCTTTGCTCTTTTCTGCAAATTTTCCCAAAATACTCTGCTACTTAGATCCCCAACAAAGACCAACTTTTCCTTTTTCATTGTGTCAGTTGCTTTCTCTAAAGCATCAAAAAATTTCTCCACTTCTACCTTAGTTGAACCATAGGCACAAATAAGTCTTATTATCCAGCTCCCCATTCTGATATTTGCCCACATCACTCTACTTGAGACTGCCTGCCATTCAAGAAGATTAGCCTTGTATTTAGTGTTGAATACTATGGCTACTCCATCTTTTCCTTGATTGTCATTTCCTGAATATAACATTTTGTATTCATTGCTCAGAAAGATCTCCAGTTTTTGTCTTTTTTGTTTGTCACCCCTATTATGTCGACGTGGTACTTATCTAATTCCTCAGCTAGCTCCATTTCTTTGCCATTCAGGCTTCTTACGTTGATAGTACCGATCTTTAACTCTGGTGATGTTGAGTTGGGGTTTGTTTTCAGATTTGTTCCAGTAGCTGACTTTTCGCTGTTCGCCCTGGTTCCCTGACGGCATGAAATTTTGTCATGTTGTACATTGGTATAAGCCAATAAGAATACAATTTGGTTGGCTAAATCCCAAATTGCCAGCCCATTGTAAAAGTCATGTTTCAGATCAGTATATACAGAAGACAATCGATTATCTCTCATTTTTCTGTAATTTTTTATAAGTTGCACACCAAGAAATACCAATGCATACTAACAAGTCTTTATAGCCCATGTCCAAGAAGGAATTGAGATAGAACAATGTTCTAGGTGTTTATCAGAACTTTTCAACCCCCACCCCAATACATATATTTTTCTCCTACATTAATGGGTTCTTTTCTTAGGTATGTATCTGATGTTTTACTATGCTGCATGCATGAAAACTAACTTTTTTTAAAATATATTTTATCAAAGTATGTATGTATATAAAATACAACAAAAAAGTGATCTTTTCACACTTCATAACCTTAAAATATTGAGTCCACTGGCATTAAACAAGAGATCTGCAAAGACAGAAGTTAACATCCTACGAATATTCACAAAAAAAAAAAAAAAAACTTGGCAAATATTGCACTGGAAAACTGAAGACAGGTTTCTCACCAATCCATGAGTTCATTTAAAGGAAACAGCAGCAAAATAATTTTTGCACACAACCACAAGAAAATGAGAATATATCTGTATTTAATGTCTTACTTCTAGCATATTCAGTTACTACGAGGGTGGTCTGAAAAGTTCTCACCCTAACAATGAAAAAACAAATTTATAATTTCAAAATTATTTTTATTTTTCAACATAATCTACCTTAAGACTGGAATAAACACATTTATTCCAGCACCATTATTACCACCCCAAGACCTCATGGAGCCAAAGACTCATGTGGGGGGTCCTTTTATCACACACACAGCTCATCACACAGTGTTTTAAACACATTCAAACTCTTTGCAGACACATTCTCAGGCAAGGCATTCCAATCATTCACAACTCTGAACAAAAAAAACCTGCCTCTCACTCCCTCTCAGGAGGAAGAGGGGAGATATGATAGAGACCTGTCATATCTCCCCTCTTCCTCCTGTCCACCAGACTGCAAATTACATCTTCTCAATCTTTCCTCATACTCGACATTCTAGAGGTCAAAAACTAACTTAGTCAGTCTCCTTTGGACCCTTTCCAACATTTCTTCATCCTTCTGAAAACCTGGTGACCAAATCTGGGCACAATAGTCCATGTGTGGCCTAATCAAAGCCTTATACAACGGAACAAGAATCTCCCTACTTCTACATGTCAGTGTCCTCCGCATCATTCCCAGAAGCCTTTGTGTTGTCTTCACAATTTTGGCGATGTGTCCCCTAAATTTTAGATCCTTATCCACTATCACCCCCAGATCTCTTATTTCCTCTACCTCCAACAATATATTCTCACCAAGCATAAATTCTGCATCCCATCTTTTTTTTCCCAAATTTTAAAACCTTACATTTTGCAACAGCCTCTAGTTAATTTTAAAACCTTTAGCATTTTCTATTTACCATTCTTCCTATGATTTTTCTGTAGTCACTTTTCTTATTGATTTGCTTTTTAACATTTTTCTCTTTAGAATTCTATTCTCTCAAAGCACATTGTCGCCTTACTTGCTAAGAACTTTCAATATGCTTCGTTCTTTTCTCCTTTTTAACTTCATAAGTTCACCATAAATTCTGATTTTTCTATCCATGCAAACTATCCACCCAGGATTAGATTCTTATTTTCAAACTTTTTTTAAAAATGAATATTTGAATCTACATTTCAACCCTGCAAGCTGCTTGAGCAATCCGTTTTGCTCACACTAAACTAACACGAAATTCATTTTTATCCCATTCAAAACTAAACCATCACTTATTTCGAATTGTTATGTCCCAAAACCAATGATTTTTTCGCCCACAAAAGATTTTAAACATAAGTTGAAACAAATAATCTGCAGATACTGTATTACATCAAGACATTTTAAAAACACCAAACTATTCCAAGAGTGCTATACCAAAATGGAAGAGTTAGAGGATGTGTGACCATTGCACTTACACAAATCAAAGTTGTTGCAAAGAAATTCAAATATTATCATTTTGTCATATTGACATTTGGAATTCTTCAGGGAGCTTCTGACTGGTAGTCACAAATGTAGTGAATTTAGTCATTAAACTTACTGAAATCCTACAGCTAAAGAATCGGTGTTTCCCTCGTCTAGCTTGGCTAGGTGTTTGCTACAGTAAGAGTTGAATATATACAATAAAGCAGATGTATAACTATACACGATGCATAACACCTTGTATTACTCGGATTTCTGTGTGCAGGTATTTAGAGGGAAGGGAATACTGATAAAAATTCCTACTTATCTTGTACTGTTACTAATGCATATAAAGTATTAATAACATTTATTGCCATGTCCCAATACTTGCAATTAACTGAATTACTGTTTGGAAAGAAGAACAGCTATATCAATTCTGCTTATGAAGGCTAAATATAAATCCAAGAAGCGAGAAACAAAAATCCAGTACTTTACTCAAGTTGTACGTTACTTGAATTTATTTTTAATTCTGAATGTACACCATAGCTATAATAGGATATTAATGAATTGGGAGATGAAGACACACTGATAAACTGAAGAGTAATATTTTAATAAACAGACAAATCGATTTTTGCACGGTTACAAATAAATAATGTATCACAGTCTGAGTGAACATTAACTAATAATTTAAAAAGCTATGACTATGATTGAAAATAAGTATGATTATTTGATGATGGAATGTATGTCTTCTGCGAATTAAAGCTGTTCAAAGACAACGGAGTGCTGTAAGCATTGGATGCATTCTGTTGGTAGTTTACCTGTCCATTTTTATTTTGGTTCCAGTTTTGTGCAGTACCATCTTGAAAACTATTTCCATATTTCTTCATATTGCCATACTGACTGTTATTCATAAACCCATTTGCAGGAGTGGTCCCAGTGGCAGTTACAAATTTTCTTTGTGGATAACTACCTCCATTTTTTGAATTGAAAGCACCCTGAGATACTTGTGAATATCCATTTTTTGAGTTAAATGTACCTTGAGACCCAGATTTTCTTCCAAAATCTCTTCTGTTTCCTTGACTGCCATAATTTCTCCATCTATTATAACCTATAAAAACAAATAAGAAGGGAGATTTCAATAATAAAAACTTGCATTGGTAATGTCATAGGACTGTATTCAAAATTAAATTAATACGAACAAAATAACATGGTTATTTTTATTATTTTATTTTAATACCTAAAATAAATACCAAGGGTAATGCATGCCTGAAAATATTTCTGTGGGTTAGCTGCATTCTAAACTCGCTCTTTTATTGTCACTTGCCTCATGATGACATTGTGACTTTTGTATATCAGGTTTACATAGAAAACTAAGTATTCCAGGTTGACTTAAGTTAGAAACAGTCAAGAAAAAGAATAAAGCATATGTTCTTGGCAAGTAAGCCATCTCGTGCGCTTAGAGAATTCAGAGAAAAATGTAAAAAAGCGAAGCACAATGTAAAACTAGCTAGTCTTGGGAAGACTTTCATCATCATGTACCCTCATAAGGCAGAAAAACTAAAAGATTCTGGAATAATTATTTTGATTTGTGGTTTTATGGCACAATATTGATATATGGATAGATAATTGTAAGGAGATAAATGAGTATATAAAATATGCATATGGTACAAGGTTTAGTATTTACATATAAACAAATTTGTTATCAAATGAATTTTAATCAATTGTTTTGTAATCAAATTAATTAATAAGGCCACCTTGCCTGTTTCATCAGAGAACCAGGAAAAAGTCAGGCACTGAATACTAAACACTATGTTAAGATACTGATATGCATCTATGCTGTACCAAAATACTATCAACACAGTATCTCTAATTCACCACTTAGGCTAGATGGTGTATCCATGATCTAACCGATAGGCCCTGGATTACGTTCCCACACCACAGGCTTGGACCAGACAAAGCTCCTATCCAAGTGATAGGCTTTGTATGGTCTCAAGAGCAAGATTTTTGATTATTTAAGCATAACAGCAGTAATACAATTTTACCATAGGACAAGAGACTTTTAGGATAGGATTCACATATGAAACCCAGTGTTATGAGAAGAAAATGACAAACATAATATACGATGAATGAATAACTATTAATGACTAATGTAGGCAGTAGCAATGCAACTATTTAGTTAAGTTCTAAATGCAATCAAAATATATTTTCTTTGCATGATTTACTTCTCATTCACTGTCAAGTCATTTGATCACAGCTGCCAATGAAATAGAGGAAGAATTGTTTTTTTATAACTACACACGATGCTAACTTATTAATTTAGCCAGTCTCAAGTGGCATATTAACTATTAAACAAGAATTAGTCTAGTAGAGTTAGGCTTCTAGATGCATCTATAGATATTTCAAATGAGGATGATTTTGTCCATTATTGCTTTAATTCTGCTGCAGCACACTCTCTTTGGCCAGAAAATAAAGTCTGCACATGAAGTATTTTCATCACTATTCTGAAAAGTTTGGATACAGACCTAGAACAAAAGAAACTGATTAAAACTCTTCAACTCATGTTTAATCAAATTGTAATAATTTGTTCTTTTAGGACACAATATCAGAAGTGTTGAAGAAATTCGAAGACAGAGGTGCAGGCCATCAAGTTTTTCATGTTGCAACTGAGATTCAAACCATGTGCGAGACTTCAGGGGACTGTGCCCCACCATATCCAACAGTTGCTAGATTGGTTGCCAAGTTTAAAATTGAGCATCCCTAGACAGATGCAGGGTCAGGAAGTTCTTCTGAAGTGATCACACCTGAAAACAATTGATGCAGTGCATGCCATGATCCTTTATGATAAAAAAATACCAGTCAAAAATATTGCAAAGACTGGGGATATGCAGGGAACAAGTTAGGGTCATTATCCACCAACACCTAGCCAGTGACAAACTCAGTGAAGTTGATCCCCAAATGTTTGAAAGCCAACTAAAAGAGAACGTGTGCTGTCATCTCAAGGGATTTAAGGTCATTTTGAGAAATCAGGTGCACATTTTTTTGCCTTGTATTGTGGCTGTTGATGAAATATGGCTTCATCACTATGACCCAAAGACCAAACAGCAGTCAATGGAGAGGATCAAACTTTTTCCATTGCTAAAGAAGTTCCAAATCCAAAATTCAGCAGAGAAAATTCTTGCTATTGTCTTTTGGGATATGAATGATGTAATCCCTGCCAAGTACTTCAAAAAAGCAACTCTTACAGCAGCAGTTTATTCAACAACTCTGTAAGAGTCGCTTTTTTGAGGTATTGCAGGAAAAGGGTGCAGAAAACTGAACAGAGGCATGTTGCTTTTCCAGGATAGTGTACCTGCTCACGAAACCCAACAGACGATACATAACTTGGGCTTTTAATGTCTGCCTCACCCACCCTTCAAGACCTGGCTGTATTTGACTATTTCTTATTACCAAATTTAAAGAAACACTTGAAAGGAACAAAATTTACCACAGATGAAGTCATATCTGCAGCTGAGGACTGGTTTGTGCAACAACAGAAAGATTTTTTTCCAATAGGATTGCAAATTATGCAGCAATTTTGTAAAAAGTGTATATAACCTTTCATGAGGAATATGTAGAATAACATGCAAGTTACACTATTCTACTTCAATTCCTTCACGGTGATTATCACACCGTATATACAATTAGCCTAGTTGTGAAGCTATTCAGCTAGCCAACTCACTAGCTAGGTATTTAATATCTGTTTTAATTTACTTACTAGTTTGTCATATGGCAGTCTATCAAATCCTAGATGCATAGACAACTGTATATGCATCTCCTTTATCAAGTGAGATGTCACCTTGTAACATGTAAGGGGATTGCTGAAATATGACATCGCCCTAACAAACCCATGCTGACCCCCATAAAGAATACTGCTATTATCAACCCACTTCTAAATCCTAGTATTCCCCATATTCTCTAATGCCTGAACCCGACACAAATTATCCTATAATTTGCAGGCTCAATCTTATCATTCCCCTTTTCAGAGTGTAACAATTCCCCCCATTTTCCATTATTCCTCTGGAACTTGTCCTGTTGCAAGATACGTTAAATAGTTGTGCCAAAGGTGTCGTTAATTCCACAAAGCATTCCCTCAAGACATGACAATACAGCCCCACTGACAAGTCTAATTCCTCGTATACTTCCTGCTCATTCACCAATCCCTCCCCCACCATCCCCTAATTTACAAGGATGAAATACACCAACATATCCTCTGCACTGGATACCAATCTGTCAGTGTCATAAACTAGCATAATCTTCCCAGTCATTTTTCCTTCTACTTGCCACATATTGAATGAACTCACTAGGATTTTTCTGAGCTCATTGACTAACTTCTCATACTGCTTTCTTCCACATCAACCTACTATTTAGGGACATTTGTGACGTTATAATTAGGAATTATACACGTTAACACAAGAATATTTTAATATTTGCCAAATATTTCAGTCTGAAACTAACAGACTATCTTCAGTGGCTACATACCAACAATTGATCATTAAAGTAAAACAAGCAGTGTGATGTTACATTGCTAAGCATTAAAGAGAGGAAATATTTCAAAGTGATGACTAAATTAGAGGTATTAATTCACAATTTTACATAAAAATATCATTAGACTAATGTAGTAAATAAAAGTCTCAATTAAAAAAAAAAGTAAATAAATATATTTTGATGTGTTATCCGGATTAAACCTTCCCATATTTTTGATAAGGATATAGTCATTTCGATTAAATTAGGGCGTTGAAATAAGGCCTCAGTACTCTTTGAATAGGCATTCAAATTTATAGTGACATCTGTGTAGAAGGAGAGTCTTGGACCAGAGGATGTTGTAGCTTGTCTATCCCATGCTGAGCCAATCCAGACTTACTGGATTTGTTGTGCAGAATGTATGATTGATGTTCTTGAATTCTTTTTTCTATAGAGTGTGCTGTTTGTTCAAAGTAGGACAGATTGTAGTTACAAGGAATTTGATACACACCAGGCAGAGACATAGTTGAGCATTTATCTTTAGAAGAGGGGAAATAGGTGGATATTTTGTTAATAGGCATATAAGTGGCTGTTAAATCACATTTTCTTCAGCATTCTTGAAATTGGTTCTGAAATCCTGGAAATATATGGAATTGGAACTTGAAGTATTGATTCTTTGTTGTTCTGGATTGGATTGTAGCAATGTAACAGATGTGTACTTTTTTTCGGAGAAGCCGTTTAATTTCACGAGATGTTTGATAGTTGAAAGTTCTTTCTGTAATTCACGAGGAGTTGAACAATTTGTTAATGTGTCTATAATTCCTACTCAATCTCTTTATTCATTTTATGCCTACCTTCCAGCTCTTACAACACATCACATTGCATATAATTTGAATCTGGCTATTTTGAATTCATTTAAGAATGTCCGACCCATTGATGAAATTGAAAAAATTATATACCTTTTACCAGAATTCACCAAAAAGACCAAAAGAATTGGGACAAGTAGTAGTCACGTTACTGGAATTCAACTATTGGCATTCATTTAGGCATTAAGTAGGTGTCTACTAGAGCAGGGCAATGGAAAAGGAGATTATGATGCAACATCAAAACACTGATTTATTGATGAATGGCCTTCTCTTTATGACTATTTAGAAAAGAAAAAGACATACCACAGAACATATCAAGTCCTTATGTAATAAATGGCAAGGTATTCACAGAACATTTTTAACCGATGTTAAAAGGATAGTTCTGTATAATGAGTAATGTGTAGTAAAAATAAAATGATGTATTACTTTAATTTGTTATAACATTTAGTTTTACAAAACTAAATTATGACAAACGTCAATTTGCAAAAATTGATGTATGCTAGACTCAGTCATGTCTTGGAATGTCAAGAGCTATTTAATGCTTCTGTGCACAACTTACATTACTGGTAAGAATATTGTTAAGGTGTTTCCATAATTCCACAATTGTGTACATAATACAGACTGGTTTACTTTTTATAAATATTGTTATAAGTGTCATTCAAGAAAATATTGAGAAACTTTTCTGTGGTTAGTATATTAAGTTGTATTTTTAGAGTTCTAGATATCTGGTTAGATATTCGAATTATTCCAGGACTGGAAGAGAGCTCTCACAGTATAATAAAAAAGGTAAATAAAACTGAATGAGAAATATTTCAACTGAGTGTTTTGGGTAAGATACAGAAGAGGATAAAGCAAATTGCTAGAGTAATTTGGGTTTAGTCCAAAACAATGTTTGCCAGGATCACATTTTCACTTTTTTATTTGAGAAAGCAAGAGAGAATCAAAGGATCACAGATTTGTAGATCAGGAGAAGGCATAAGATGTACCAGGCTGGCCGAGTGGAGAGCATATCCACTCTCCACCCAAAATGCTGCGAGTTCGAATCCCGCAGTGGACATGGATGCTTGCGATTGTCTGTGAAAATAGTGGTGGTGCTCGGCAGTAGATGGCATTGGTGTAGATGATGAAGGTAAGGTAGTTGCATAGTTCAGAAGGCCTGGAGAGAGGGATGAATCCCTGATGATCGGAGTAGAGCTCTAATAGTACCCATATATAAAAAGGGAAATAAAACTGAATGTGAGAATTACAGAAGGTAATTCCCTACTGAGTGTTCCTGGAAAGATTTATGCCAGTATACTTGAGAAGAAACAGTTGAGAAGAATTGTGGAAGAAAAGCTTGGTGAAGAACAAGCTGGATTCAGGCCAAATAGAGGTTGTCAGGATCAGATCTTCATTTTACAACAAATAGTTGAAAAACATGGTAATATAACAAAGATCTGTATTTAAGTTTTGTCGATTTGGAAAAGGCATATGACAAGGTGAGAAGCTATTCAATACGCTACAGTTATATGGTGTCAATTGGGCATTATATCAAGCAATACTTAGTCTTTATTTGAGTTGTAAGTCAGCAGTTAGAATTGAAGGAAGTACAGGAAGATGGTTTAATGTTAAATGTGGTGTCAAACAAGGATGTACATTATCCCTTCTCTTATTCATTATCTAAATGGATCACATTATGAAGTGGTATTAAACATGATATCAAAATTGGAGATGTTAACGTATGCTCTTTGCTTTATGCTGACGATGTTATACTTCTAAATAAATCCGCTACAAGTTTGCAAGATTCCCTAACTAAAACTGTTGTAATAGACATGGTATGAAGGTCAGCAATAAAAAGACAAAGACAATGAAAATAGGTAGAATCGCTGAAAATGTCAACTGTGTTGTGAATGGAGAACTTGTGGAACAAGTAAAACATTTCAGCTACTTAGGCACTATTATTAGTGAAGATGGTAAATAAAATGTGGAAATAGACAACAGAATCAACAAAGCTGGTATGGTAGGAAGTCAATTGAATAAATTCACATGGAATAAGAGAAATTAGTCAGAACACTAAATTAGCTGTATATACAAGACAGTGTTCAAACCAGTTTTAACTTATGGATCTGAAAGCTGGGTCAGAAGTAAAACACTTGGCCAAAGACTACAGATATGAGAGTCCTGAGAAAGATTAGAGGCGTAAACAGATGGCATCAATGGCAATATCATATTAAAAACGAGGATATTAGGAAAGAACTAGACATTGTCAGCATCCAGGAATGCGTTAGCAGAGCTAATCTCAGGTGGTATGGTCACAGAATGAGCGAGGAAAGATTAGCAAAGCAAATGTTCTCTTCCAGGAAAACGACCCATAGGAAGACCAAGATATAGGTGGACTGATATGGTACAAAGTGCCTTAGACAATAGAAATATAAAATCTGATAATGTTGGAGTCTTGAGAAGTAACAGACTGATGTAAATTTTTCATGTAGTACTATCATATCCTGTACACCCCTTGAGAGTACATGTCAGGAATTTGATGATGCATGCCAAACTTCTGCAATGATACTAAATAATGATTCAGTTCTTGTTTACATGAAATTTAGTAAATTGGCATTTTTATTATAATTTTTTTTAGTGCATGCTTTCCCAGTCTACCTTTGAAATTATTTTGGGATCCTGGAATCCATCAACAAGGGCCATTCCTCTTCACTCAATGATGCATTAAACGAATTTTACCTGTATTCATCAAGTTCTCAAATTGGTTACTCATCTTTCTAGATTTTAGTGTTTGCAATCAAATGACATACAGTGATTGCATATCAGTTTTTATTAAACAGTTGCCTGCACACAAAAACTCACAATGTTGATTGCACAGATCAAGCCAACAGACTGTGGACTAGAAAAAATTAACTCATCCACATGTTTGGGTAAGGAGGATGACAGACAATTGCTTTTCACTCATGCATCATCACAATGGTTGGTCCTCCAAGTCATTTCATTATTTTATACATAGAGATAAGAATTTTATCCAACAACTTCAAAAATTACAGTGGAAGTAAAAACTGAGATTAAAAAAAGTTCCAAATTTTTGGAAAATTAACGTTGAGGTTAGGAAAATTCTTCATAGCCATTGCTGACTCGATAATAAAAAAATAAATAAATGTTTTGGATCTGTAACATCTAAATAGCACACTAGTTTTCTTCCATTTAATCCTGTGTGAAGGGATGTCCAAAGCATGGTCTGCCAGTCCTGACTTACCACAATAATGGTAGTGAATGTTAACAATCTTCTTGTATACCTATGGTTATTCTTCTGGCATAAGAAATAGAAATGGTGACGTGTTCCTGTGTATTAGAGAAGGAAGAAAGGGAAAATACACAAGGACAGGACATTACCATTTATATTCTCTATGTCAGAGGTACATCAGAAAAGATAGCCAAAGTACTAATGAAACACGGCCTTGATACCACATTCAAACCTCGTTAAATTAGCAACTCAAATCTGCTCACCTAAGGATAAACTTTACCCTCTAGCACACCCTGGAGTGTATGAAGTTCCTTGTGACTGATGTGGCCTACTATAGGCAGACAGGAAGATCTGTTAACATCTGCCTGAAAGAACATAAATACATTCGCTACCATTATCATGGCAAGTCAGGATTGGCAGACCATGCTTTGGATGCCCCCTTCAACACAGGATTAGATAGAAGAAAACTAATGTGCTATTTAGAAGTCATTACAGATCCTTTAAGATTTTTTTTTTTTTTTTTGATTCTGCCATGGCCATGAAGATTCTAACCTGAACAAATATGACTGCATTAATTTGCCAAAAATTTGGGCGACTTATCTTAGAGCAACTCTCTCATAACATTAATTTGTTTAATATTACAGCTAAGAGAAATCTCCAGGAATCTTAAAAGTTTTGGATGATAAAAGTATTCAGTTACTTAAATTAAGAGGATATTAAATCCCACATTGTTTTAAAACCGAATAAGAAACTCAAAGATTGGAATCAGAGTTTCTTGCCGAATATAGTAAACTATAAAGTATCGGCATACATTTCCTAGGAAATGTGTTTTTACATTATGGGAAATACCTAAGAATAGCGATCAGATCTTCACCACCTTTGCTACGAGTTGTCCGGTATTGTACTATGTACTAGGGTCACTTGCATTAGCTCACGCTAGTGGTCGCCGATGTGGGATTTAATATCCCCTTAATTTAAATAATGTTTATATCGCCGAAATGAAGCTTATTAGCTCTTTATATTTAAGTATTCAGTTACCTTTATTTGCCAAGAATAAAGGGAAAACTAGAGAAATAAAAGAAAATGATACAGACAGAATGGAATAATTTAAAAATATATATTAATAAATGCAACAAAAAGAAAGTCTTTCCAAAATAATTTGGCTAAGCAGAAAGCATATCCTCTGTATACGCAAAAAAAGATTTGAATCTGTTTTGCAGTGATTAGAATATATCAATTCTGGATGTATACCTTCGAGAAGATAGAGAATACGCCAATATTTAGATCTTTTGAGCTATTATCTGCATCAACAAATGTATTTCAATTTTCTGAATCTTTTCACCCATCTTTGCATCAAATATGACTGATTATCTTCATTAAATAAGACTAATTATCTTCTTCCATTCTGTTTAAGTTACAATACCAAGTAGTTCTATTCGCACATTTTTTATTTCTAACAATGTCATAGTCCTTTCTGATAAATTATTTCCCAAGTCAAAACTAATATATCTGAACTCCTCATTTCTAACATAGCTAGGTCTCATATCTATAAATTAAAATAGGTTTGAACCCCATCTTATTCACTGCCAGTTAGTTCATGTTGTTTAAATAATGTAAGCCAAGGCTACTCTGTCTCTCATAAGCTCACTGGTTCAAAATTTCATTCTTTCTATATTCGACTATAAAATATAGATGGATTCATAATATCCCCCATTTCAATATAATAACTCATTTAATTAATAGAGAACATTGTATTTAAAAACACTACAGCATAAAAATCAGAAAAAAATGCACGGATTTCTTCAAGCAACAAAGATGTTAATGGCACTTATTTTCAATTATGAAATAAAAAATAATTATGGATTTAATAATCAAAATGAACTAACAATGAATTTTTCAACATTTTTTTGAGTAGCATGTCTAGTTTCTTCATAAGTATTTCTGACTTCTGAAGAAAAAAAACTTTCAAGGAATATGGCAGCTAGTACCGAAGGAAATTGAGAAATTGTATTGCAGGATAAATTTACTCACTAACAGTAGAAACCCTTTTATTGGAATGGTTGTTCAAAATGAGGGGAGACATTTTCCCAATTGGTTGTGTTTGTCACACATGTAACAGAAATTTTCCTCTTTCAGCCGAAGCAAATATCTGAAAAACATGCCAAACACCAAAGCTAAAAAGAATATTTGGCACGTCCCTATTTTCATGTACCAACGTATGGTAATGAATTAAATTTAAAGAAAGAATGTCATCATTATTTCCAATGTATTATATAAACATTAATACTTACTTCTTCCAATCTTGCACATGCTCAATTCCAAGAGTTTTGGATTGACTTCCTGATTAGCCTCCCGAAGAACTGAAATTAAGTCATTAGCCTGTCTTCCATTTGAAGATGTGAACAAAGTATATGCAGTTCCAGATCGATTGCTACGTCCTGTGCGTCCAATGCGGTGAATGTAGTCCTCAGAGCAATTTGGGTAGTCAAAATTAATGACATATTTAATGTCATCAACATCTGTATATGGTATAACATAAATGATATATGCCATTTAATTCATGTCCATTATACAAATACAGAAAAATATCAATTTTTTAGCCAATCTTAAAGGCTGCTCCCAGACCATTTCTTACCAGTCAATACATACATGTGTATCTATTTAATACTTAGGATAAAATTTGTTATAAGTTTAAAATAGAATAGCTCATTTCATAGTGCATGCTAACAGATTCAAGAATGCATCAAAAATCAACTTTTTCCAGTTGATTTTTGATGCAATGAAAAAAGTTAAATATTTTATTAAAAGAAAAAACTATTCGTTATGTTCCACACTATTAATCACAGATTAAAAACGGGAAATTTAACAGTGGGATCATTTATGAGTATTGTACTGTACAGATTAAAGCAAAAGAATTTCATCACTGTTCAAAGTAAAAAGGAGAAAAAAAAAAAGAATGTGAAATAACTTTAGTGAACAAGCTTGTTCAAATAATGAGTCACTCCAGCAAGATCCATGAACTAAAGAAAAACTTACAAATACAGACAGTAGCCCTGTGTCAGAAGGATACATAAAGATGAAATTCAAGAGTTGTTGCATAACTTGGATTCAATTCAGCAATAGGGACAGATAGGATATCAACATGTATGCTAAAGAAATGTTCACCCTTGACATGTTTCTGGAATCTCAGCTCAGTAAAGATTATTGTACTGGTACCCCCACAGAGCCCAAAGACTTGCTGCGAGAGACCCAAGCTATCTACATATAATCTATCATACCTCTCCTTGAATCTGTTTACAGACAAAGAATTCAAATGACTCTGGGAACCCATTCTACTCATTCACAACTCCACAAGCAAACAATCCAGTTCTCTCATTCCTACTAACCACACTTTCACTAAACTTCTAGAGGAGGAGGAGGGGGGGACCCCTTATTTTGTTCCCTCTAGCCAAACGGTGAAACATTTCCCCTGCATCAATTCTATAAAACCCTTAAGTACTTCAATGCTTTACCATATCCCTGCTTTTTTATCTATCAATTAACTTGTGCAACACACAAAACTTCAATCGCTTCTTATAGGGAGCATATTTCACAGACCACTCACCATCTTGGTCACTTGCCTCTGAATCCTCTCCATCACTTCCTCATTCCCAAGTTGTTACAAGAATGTATGATCTCTATTGTGAAAGGGAGATGCAAAAACCAATATATAACTACTGACCTAATGAAGTTTTAGAGAAGCTGGAACTCACATACAGAAACTTGATAGGCAATCTGCTTATTTTTTTATAATGTTACAGCAAAGCTGAATAAAGAGAATGGATACACTATGATATTGTTAGACTTTGCTAAGGCATCTGATAGGATACCACATGTAAAGCTATTGTATAAACTGGAGAATATGGGATTGGAATATAAATTGAATTGTATAAGTGGGCATGAATATCAAATTTAATGTGACCACTGGTGTACATCAGGGATTGATCTTTAAACTACTATTTGTGTGCTAATGCAAAGAAAGCAGGCAATCAGCAATGCTTACTGATGCAATTCCCTTGCCCACAAGTTTTTATTTAGTACACATTTAGCCCCAGCGAAAATCCGAATTTAGTCTCGCTACATTCCAACTCTCATTATAGTACATTTATAGGGAAGTTTAATTCTAAAACTATTCTTGTAGTAAATTTTACTACAAGAATAGTTTTAGAATTTTTATTTTAAATTCTTGTAGTAAATTTTTACTACATGCAAACTGCAAGTTTACCTTAGCGAGCTGATTAGAAAGTATATGTTCAACACTTGTTCAGTATTAAAACAAGTCATGAACATTCTTTCTATACTTGTTGATAGTTGCTTAAATACTTGCTATACAGATGGTACAATATAACATTGTCAAAATTCTGAAAACTTTGCTATCTTGCATTAATGTACAGTTGATTTGTACTATAAGGATTTAATCATGTTAATTTGGTTTAAACAGTATCGATTCACAACACTAGAATAAGAAAATTGATATTTAACTTATTTGCTAATATTTCACGAGCACAAAAAGTTTCACAGTACAAAAGAGTAGCTTTATTATTGTTGAGAGATACCTCCAGTTAATAGTTGGACGAGTTTAAAAAAATGTAGACAACACAAGGAGCTGAAGTCCTAATTGGTACCATCTATTATTGGATAAAGAGAGAGAAAACCAGCTATTGATGTGATTTTAAAATGACAATCTTCAAATTTTTGGTAAATAGATATAACCATTCCTTGGATATTCCTTCACACAGGATCAAATGAAAAAAATTGGTAGTCATAAGTCAGACTGTTTTTGTTTAAAACATTCCCCAAATCAACAAGCTGTATCAATTTACACTTAACTAAATTGTTGCTGTTCATGTACTGTGAAAACTTTTTGTGCTCTGAAGATGCTGGATATAATATCAGCATCCAAGTTAAATATTAATTTCCATAATCTTGTGTTGTGAATCAATACCACTAAACAAACTGACATGAACTGCAAACATAAGCCTTTTTACTAAGGATTTAATCAAGTAAACTAGTGGATAACTAATCTGGCTATACTGCATTTTACATGCTACCTTTGTATATATGTAAAGAACTCAACAGTGATTAGAACTTTAAAGTGTTAATCACAGCTTGTCAAATTTCATCAGAACTATAATAACAATACAAAATATTATGCAACATATATTTTATAAAATACATAACAGGAAAAATGTATTAAACTCACAGAAAGTGATGTAAGAATTTAGAAGGCTCACCATGCAACTAATGTATACATATTTCAGTATTTATACTCCAAATAAAATTACAATGAGAAAGCTCGAACAATATTTGCTCCTTAATTTCAATCTTGATCAGGATACAAGGAACATTAAAGGCATCCTGCTGAAGGTAAATATGGTAGTTTCCACCACCCTTAAAATCTGGTTCTCATTTTCCTACAAAGTGCATCTAGAAAGGTCCATATCCCAGCTTTTGTGTAATGATTTCACGAATGACTGAGCATGAAGCTTCCAGGTATTCAAAAGAAACTTCCTTAATTGTGAGACAATTTATGAATTTTGTGTTCACTCTTTTCACTAAATCACACACTTTGCCAGCCACTGTGCTCTTCATCGTGAACACTGTTGCACCTTTCTTTAAACAAACCACACCATTGCCTAACCTTACTGTCACTCACTGAGTTAGGCCTATAAACCTTAGTTAATTTTCTGCAGCCAGCAGCATTGTTTTCCACCAACAAACTATCACACCACGAACTTTGCAACTAGCAGCTTTTTTTTTTTTTTTTTAATTTTTATCACCACATTTTTATAAATTATTCACAGAAGACAAACAATAACAGAACAAAAGTAAAATGGGCAATAGCTAATTAATGAATCACTTTATGCTACCATGCATGCACAACCCATCTCCCATATGTGGTAATAAATTCTGAACAGACTTTCTGGACACACCTCATACAAAACAAGCTATTAAGAAATGAACTACCATATCAATTGTTAATTATACTAAAAATGTTGGAATAGAGATGTTTATGCATGTATCGAGTGAAATAGCTAGTCATTCTTTTAGTTCACCAAAACTAAGTAAAGCAAGCATTTTTTTCAACAAATTAATGAAGCAAGTTGCAGAGCATGTGGGACTCATAAATCTGTAATGACAGATTCATGGTGTCAGGTAATCTCATTGCAGATATGGTAAAGCTCCAAAAGTTCAACAAAACCAATATTTATTGCATAACAAAAAACAACCCCCCCACCCACACACACACCTGCTAGCCTTCATACCTTGTCATATACCCCCATATGAAAACTAATCATAGCTTTTCAGAGACAATTTTCAGGTGGCTTTCACCTGAGAATTGTGTCTCTCAGAAGGTGGCTTTCACCAGAAAGTGATAAAATTCCCATTATTAACCCTAGAGTTAATGTAAATCTAATATTGACTCATCTCAATTTTCACCACTTCATTACCAGTTTTTTTTTTGCATGAATGCATGCAATCATCCACACAGATACCATACATCTATGGTTCACTGACCACTAGAATTTTAGGGTGAGCAATGCCAGGAAAACTTGCCTATAAGTTGAATGTTCAAGACAATCTGGTATGCAAAGTCCATATAAATTGCTTAACAAGAAGCAATGAAAGGTTATAATAATTCAGCATTAAATGCCGAAAGCCTACAAAATAACGTAATTGACACATTTAAGGTTAACATAAACACACAACAGATGAATAACCATAAAATATCAGTATGAATGATGAGCATTTAAATACTTTTGACTGCACACAGCCTTGTGGATGTAGTCAAAGGTGGCTGGTTGTTTCAGAAGAATGACAGTTTGAAATCTGAACATTTTTATAACAAATTTGTAAGTGTTTTAGAGTATACATGCCGATTCCAAGAATAACCTTTCAATTTTAATGCAGTCTTATTTAAAATAATGTTTTTTTTTTTATTATTCCAATCTTACTTTAAGACAAATCACTTGCCAGTGGATTAAATATTTAGTTTAATAATCTGCATATATTTCAGTTTTTTTTAAATAAAGCTCTTGTAAAATTCTATATACTTTTAATCCATTCATCTCTACATTTTAAAAGGCACAAATTGCTTTTTAAGAATAGCAAGAACACCCCTTAAGATACATGAATCCAAATCCTCTTGGTTATAGAGATGACAAAATTTGTAATTTCCCAGCAACACCAATGCATGGAACTAGGATTTATCTTTCTCTTCCTACAAGTTGAAATAAATACCTCTATTGTACCATCTCACTTTTTGGCTAAGTGTTTTTAAAACAAATGCAACTTATTGCTAAATATTTGCTTGCAAACACTGAAAAACATTTGCACCTTCAAAACCTCAAGTTAATACTGGAGACGATTCAAGTTCAGCTTGTGTCACTAATGGATAAAGAACTACGTCTTTCAGGTCATGTTCTCAAATTTCTTTAACTGAGCATTATTATGAACTGGTTTTTAAACAGTAATGACACTAAAAGTCAATGGATAAAGAACTACGTATGTTGATTTGAGGAAGGGAGAAGGTTGCAAGGAAAGTAGAGATAATAATTCTAGAATGATCTATAATATCCAATTACAAAGAAAAGCTTTTTATATTTGCAAGTATCTATTTTTAAAAATATTACCTGACATTACAACAAAAACCTTTATTTTAAATCTAAGCAGCTAATGCAATGCCTCTATCTTTTAAAAGAGTAACTAAGTAATTCAGTTAGATTTCCTAGATTTTAGAGATTAGCCACTGAAGTTGTTTTGCATTCTTAAACTGTGTATTCTTGCCAGGTGGTGAAACAGGGTAATTTTTGCAATATACTACCACCAAGTCCATCCAGCAAGTGATTAAATGAAAATGACTAAGAAATGTTCTTTCTACACTTGATTTGAACAAGTCTTTCAAAACAAAAGACAAAGTAAGGAGGCAGATTTAAGACTTCTTCTATGACCTGCTTTGCTTATTAACTGAAATACAAAGCTCTATTTATTATAATTTACAATTAAATACTAAGAAAAGTATTGAAATATTTTAAAAGAACCTTGTTAAACATCACTGGTCTGGGAGAAATTTCATGATTAATTCAATAAAATTTATTAATAAGAAGTAGAAAGTTTATTACCTTAAGATTCACTCCAAAAATGTCGCAGCCTCATGGACACTTCGGGCTTGAAGGGTGCTGCACATATCAAGAGCACTCGACTTCCTCCCGTCACGACCAGTGGCTTATACATACTGTCTGATGACATGCAAACACTTGCAGATGAGGCAAAAGTTTTTTTTTTTTTTTTTTTTGTACTGAATTTGGAAAGCCTCCACATGCCATGTGACACTTTTTAACTTCACACAGCAGTTCTATGCAGGTGTTTACTTTTAGACTGGTTGATGCCATCAGTTTTTTCTGATTACATGAACCAGAAAATTTAACATGTTAAAACTGTAAGAATGTAATTATCAGGAAATGACATGACTGGAATTTTGAGGAAGAAAGGCTGTGATTAAATTTGACATTTGGTGGGCCATTACACATATCTTGACAGTTACGCTATTCCAGAAGCACAAATTAAAAATACTCTTTTCAACCATTTGTGCCTCTGAAAAACAAAAATAAACACAAAGAAAAAGTTTATTTTATGAAACATGAATAAAAAAGTAAAAAACCAAATTTAACTTCAAGTTTAAAAAACATTCAGGTTTAATTTAGAATTAACATAAAAACTAATTTTAGATTTTCGTTATCAGAAATCAAAATTTAAGCATTAATATAATCCTGATAGCAATGCAATTATATTCAGAACTAGTTAATATTCACCATTTCTGAAGAGCAATTTATAAATGTTAATGGTTGATAATTCCCCCTCCCCCTTTTCAAGTAAGGATAAGATTTCTTTTAAAGATTTACTATTTCAAGATTTGGAACATTTCTTAAAAAAAACTTGTCATTGTTTTGCTATTAATCAGAACACTCATTAAATAATGCTGTTCTGAAACTATTAGTGCTATTTAAATCTTCAGTTATTTATGAAAAACTCATTTCAAGTGTGAACACTATTTACCATTTTCAAATAATCATAATGTAAGTAGTTTTAAAAAATAATTGGTAATGATATAAATCAATGAAATAAGTAACGTCAACTTCTAAATCAATGTCATATATCGGAATGATACCAGCTAACTTTCAAATTTGAAGAAACATTGATAGCCATCATTTATCTCTATTATGGAGATAATGTTGAAACCGCATGCAACCTAACATTTAAATGAATTAAATCATGTCCATAGCTTCAGAGCCAAGTTCCTCACAGCACATTCATGTAGCTGTAATTTTAAATAGATAATATTTTTATATTTCTAGTCCTTTTGTTAAACAATAAATTAGTTCGTTGTCAATGACAGGAAAAAATAAGCTTCAATACTGAAACTTTAAATCTTGGAGCGAGTATCTTCGATATGTACAGAAAATGGATGTAACCAATTACTGTGCATATATCTTCTATCAAGCTAGAAAAACAAATATTTGTAAATTTTGCTGCAATGATCATGCATATTTTTAAGCATTTTATTGTAATTACAGAATGTTTAATAATTCCTGCACTTTAATGTTTGATTTACAGAAAATCAGCCGACAACTGATAACATGTTATTTGCTGAGCTATATATATAGTTTGCCTCCTTTATTCCCAAGAATACTGTATTATGAGTGAAAAACATTTGATACTAATTACGCATTAACCAAGCTATCTGCTAAAGCAATAAATTGACATTCCCTGCTAATTTTGATATGTGACATTTTTGAAATATGCAACACTTACCCCTTTCACTGTTATTTTAAACTAATGAATGTATAAATATAAGTGTATTATGTTTTTAAACCTCTTGTGATGGTTTTGAAAATTATAATCTGAAACATCTACAGTTTGAATAAGCAGTTAAATTCTCCAACCCCCCAAAAAAGTTGAATGGCTATATAAACACATCTTCCTTCTCCCTCAAATCATTCTTTCCAAGGTAATTGTATCAGATAATTTATAAATTTAACTTTTTGTATGTATGTGTTTCTGCAAAAGAGATATGGAATTTCATTTCTATGAACCCTGTTTTACTCTTTTTGATAATAGCATCTGAAATTATAAAAGAAAATGATGCAAATAAATCAGAAAATAGGTGCATTTCACAACAGCATTCTTGTATAACCATGTATGCTCAATAACCTAGACCATTCGCAGAGGGTCAAGCTGAACAAAATTGTATTGAAATAAAATTATAAAATCAAGTTGTTTATGTGATTTAAGACATTATCATGGGCTTCGTGTGGTGTTAATCCTTAAATTCAGAATTTAAGAACTGACGTAAAAGGTCCAGTTCATGTGATTCAATTGTTTTTACAACTGGATAATTTTTTAAATACAATAATCGTGACAGCTGAAACATATTTTAATAGAGATCTTGAATACAAGCTTATGGAATCAGTTTGGTGTGGGTTTCTCAAATTAGACTGTAGAGGCAAAATTATCCAAATTGTGTAGAATGAACAATCAAATAAGTACTTCCTAATCGCATACAGTGACATTATTATTGCAAAAGTTGAGCCTTAGACTATTTTCAGGACGAAATGACTCAAAGAATCGATATTTCCCCAAATACTAAAATTATCACTTCAAATTTTGGCTACATCAATGAGCCAGAGAGAATTATTTTAAGAGGAATTATTATCAATAAAACTACCACAAAACAAAATTGGACAAAGAAAAATTCAACTCAGAAATTATTGCAATATACCAAATTATTTGAGCAAAAACCAGTTATTAAATTTTACCAATAAACAAGATTTTGTGAACAAATCAAACCTAGTATTGACTAAAAAGAATTTTTACACTTCACTAACACTGCTAAATGCAATGTGCAATAACAGCTCATATTTATTTACACATAATAGAGAATGTTGTTTATATCCAAATATCCAGTGTTTTACAATGGATATCAGGATGTCTCAAACAAACTTGTTATTCAAAGAAATGAAATGTTCACAAATATAAACACAAATGGATGAGAACACACTGAAAGAATGAAAACAGAAAGATTACCAAAACAAACGTTAAATTACAAACCATTAGAAAAAAGAAAACCAGAACGTCCTCTTAAGAGATTTCAATGAGGACTTCTAAGGCCGGAACAGGCCACTCTAGGCCTAAATCCTTGATAGGCATGATGATGAAATGTTCACATATGGAAATAATTACGAGACAGCTGAACCACATTTCTGAGTGGGTATTACCATATAACACATAGCTTGCTTGAAGTATAAACATTTTTAAGAGAAAGGGGGATGAAATAATATCATTAACAGGTAATTAAAGATTAACTACATCATTGTAGTGATTGATTTGCAAAGGAAACTGATAGTGATTGGTTAGATATCTAAGTTTAGTATTACTGCTGAGACTTTCAAATCTGTTTTCTCTATTAAAAAAAAAACACTTCAAACAGATTAATACAATATACTCAACCAAATTGCTTTGTTCATTAAAACTACCATGCAAAAATGACTGATGTGCAAAATGATCAAATGAATGTGAACAAGAGTATTGCATATGTAGCACCTTTACATTTACAATATAGAATGAAAACATATCTGAAATAAATTGACCAACTAGGTGATCAATTAAAAATAAAGTTTTACTGCTTATATTTTATAATTTTAAAATTGTGAAAGAATTCAATTTAAATTAAGCTTTATAAATAATTTCACATGTTTAATCAAACTATTAATTGAGCAGAACTTGAGTGAAATTTAAGATACCATCCAAATATCTATGAATTAGAATTAATTTAAAGCCGATATAAACAGAAATAAAAGCACAAAGTCATTGAATTTTTACACTTTGTGATCAAATAAAGAAGTGAGCATTCATGAACAGCATAACATAATGCTATGTATTAGAACGTGGATATCTTGAGCACAGGTTAAACTAAAGAAATTATAACCTATAAGCACCTGTGACTCAAAATTTAAAAACTAAAGTTTAATAACCTAAGCTAAAATTTTACACCAGAAACATTTTGGAATAAGAATTTCACTGATAAAATGTAAAACCCACTATTCAGAATAGCATGATTTTTTTTCTATAGTCTAGAAGAAAGGAATTCTGCCACCTTCGTGAAAAGAACATATATGCAGTATCAAATTTTCGCTAGAAAGAATTTATGAAAAAATGAAACTTACATACTACACATGTCACAAGCCTTGATTTTTTTTTTTTTTTTTTTTTTTTGCTTCCATGTCATGCCACATTCCAATCTACAATGTTTTTTAATAAATATAATCACCCACCTAATCCTCTTGCGGCAACATCTGTGGCTACTAAGATTGGTTTTTTCCCAGTCCGAAATTCTGAAGAAAAAATAAAATAAAATAAATAAAGCATGAAATAAATATTGAAACAAATGCAACACCACTTCTAATCATCTGAAATGCTTACCATTCAATACCCAGTCACGTTCAGGTTGAGCTTTGTTACCATGAATAGCCACTGCTGGCCACCTGCAAGATCCAAAATATAGGATATTTTAATTCTTGTTCATATTAAATATCAAAAAAGATTTCAGTTATATCTCCAGTGTATAATTAAAGATTTATATAGAGGGAGTATTTTACAATAATTTAACATCAGAACAGACAGCAGTCTTTACTTGATGCTAAAAACACAATTTTAGAATATGTTCATGTTCTTGAAACATTCATTTCCATATTGGAAAATTCCCAACTTCTATATAACTTGTTTCAAAAATTGCAACAAAAAAAATTATACGATTTATTACTTTCAATGGTGTTGGATGATCATGTAGTTTGAAACTGTATAGGCATCTCTTTTGACACTGGAGACTACAAATGTTGTTGTGAATTATTTCTTAAAAGTAATATATTTCAATAGTAAATGCCTAGCATTCCTTTAAGAAGAGAAAAAGTTATGGACAAAAGAAATATTTTATAACTTAGTAATTTAAAACTAAGGCTATTAATTACAGTCTCAAGTAGAGTAATGTGGGCAAATATGAGAATGGGGAACTGGACAATGAGACTTATTTGTGCCTATGGTCCCACAGAAGGTTCTACTAAGGTAGAAGTGGAGGAATTTTTTGAGGCTTTAGAAAAAGCAACTGACACAATGAAAAAGGAAAAGTTGGTCCTTGTTGGGGATCTAAATAGTAGAGTAGGAAATGATTGTGAGACATACAAAAATATTTTGGGAAAATTTGGAGAAAAGAGCAAAGCTAATAATAATGGCAAATATCTGTTGGATTTCAGCTCAGGACATGGACTGGTTATTACTAACACCATGTTCCAACATAAAAATGTGCACAAATTCACATGGAGAGAAGAGGCTAGGAATAAGAAAAGTCTCATTGACTATGTTATTGTTGATAGTGATGTTTTCTCCCTGGTGCAGGACACCAGAATGTACAGAGGATTTGAAATTGGAAGTGATCACTATTTAGTCTTGAGCAGGATAAAATTGAATTTCATATTGAAAAGAATAACATGTAAGAAAGTTTTAAAGCGAATAAAAGTTGAGCAGCTCTCAGATGTAAACTGTAGACTAAAATACAGAAATATTATTGAAAAGAAAATGAAAGAGTTTGAGAACAGGAATCAAACTTTGGAGATTCAGTGGCAAACTCTGAAGGAAACATTGATTGATTCTGCCAGAGAGGCATGTGGTGAGGTTGTGTGCAAAGATAAAAAAATCAGAACTCCCTGGTGGACACAGGAAGTTAAAGAGGCAGTGAAGGAAAAGAAGAAAGCATATCAAAAGTTCCTGGCAAATAAGTCGGCTTTTACTCTTACAGAATACAGAGACAAATGTAAGAAAGCTAAACAGTGTGTAAAACTAGCTAAACAAAAGTCATGGGAGGACTTTGGCAAGAATATAGAAAATAAATATCAAGAAGGTGGCAAAATATTCTGGAGGTTGTTGAAGAAGCTTAGGAATGGAGGAAAGAGTGCTGTAAAAGGAATTAGAGATGATAAAGGTGACATGAAAACAGGAGAAAAAGATATCCTTGAAGTATGGAGTAATTACTTTGAAAAACTGCTAAATGAAACAAGCAGTGATGACAGCACAGTGATAAAAAACACTGACCAGGCATGCAGTCAGGAATACATATCCATACTTGAAGTAGAAAAAGCCATCAAAGGCTTGAAATGTGGAAAGGCAGCAGGAGTAGATGATATTCGACCAGAAATGCTGAAGTATGGTGGTATAAGAGTCTTACATTGGCTGCACTGCATAGTTCAGAAAGCCTGGACAGAGGGACGAATTCCCGATGATTGGAGTAGAGCTCTCATAGTACCCATATATAAAAAGGGAAATAAAACTGAATGTGAGAATTACAGAGGTATTTCCCTACTGAGTGTTCCTGGCAAGATCTATGCAAGTATACCTGAGAAACGGTTGAGAAGAATTGTGGAAGAAAAGCTTGGTGAAGAACAAGCTGGATTCAGGCCAAATAGAGGCTGTCAGGATCAGATCTTCACTTTACGACAAATAGTCGAGAAAGCATGGGAATATAACAAAGATCTGTATTTAAGTTTTGTCGATTTGGAAAAGGCATATGACAAGGTGCCAAGAGAGAAGCTATTCAATACGCTGCAGTTATATGGTGTCAATGGGGCATTATATCAAGCAATACTTATTCTTTATTTGAGGAAGGAAGTACAGGAAGATGGTTTAATGTTAAATCTGGTGTGAGACAAGGATGTACATTATCCCCTCTGTTATTCATTATCTATATGGATCACATTATGAAGGAATGTGGTATTAAACCTGATATCAAAATTGGAGATGTTAATGTCAGCTCTTTGCTTTATGCGGATGATGTTATACTTCTAAATAAATCCGCTACAAGTCTGCAAGATTCTCTGACTAAATTGAATAGCTGTTGTAATAGATATGGTATGAAGGTCAGCAATAAAAAGACAAAGACAATGAAAATAGGCAGAATCATTGAAAATGTCAACTGTGTTGTGAATGGAGAACCTGTGGAACAAGTAAAACATTTCAGCTACTTAGGCACAATTTTTACTGAAGATGGTAAACTAAATATAGAAATAGACAACAGAATCAGCAAAGCTGGTATCGTGGGAAGTCAATTGAATAAATTCATATGGAATAAGAAAGAAATTAGTCGGAACACTAAATTAGCTGTATACAAGACTGTGTTCAAACCAATTTTAACTTATGGATCTGAGAGCTGGGTCAGAAGTAAAACACTTGACCAAAGACTAGAGACCGCAGATATGAGAGTCCTGAGAAAGATTAGCGGCGTGAACAGATGGCATCATTGGCAATATCATATTAAAAATGAGGATATTAGGAAAGAACTTGACATTGTCAGCATCCAGGAATGCATTAGTAGAGCTAATCTCAGATGGTATGGTCACTTAAATAGAATGGGAGAGGAAAGATTAGCAAAACAAGTGTTCTCTGCCAGGTTGGCAGGAAAACGACCCAGAGGAAGACCAAGATATAGGTGGATTGATACGGTACAAAGTGCCTTAGACGATAGAAATATAAGATGTGATAATGTTGGAGTCTTGACAAGTAACAGACTGATTTGGAGGAAAATTGTAGATAGGAAGTTAGTAATGATGTAATTTTTTCATGTAGTACTGTCATATCCTGTACACCCCTTGAGGGTACATGGCAGGAATTTGATGATGATGGCTATTAATAGTAATCTTTTGGACAAACTTCATATCTGACACATTGAACTGTTTTCAAGTACTTTTCAATGTTTACTGTATGACATTTTGTTTAAATGAGAATTTTAAACTGAGTTATAATGCAATGCACACCCCCTTCCCCTATTTCTTTTTCATACCTTTTTTCTGGTTTGTATGGATGAGGTGGAGGTGACTAAGGTTATGTGGCCAATATATTAATGTCTGATTATGAATGTTCTGGACAGTGTTTTGTTAGATCACACAGCATACTGGAAAGATTTAAGTGCTAAATAACACTGGGTTCTTTAGAGAAATTGTCTTTTATAGGCAGGATAAAAATGTTTGTAAATGAACTTCTGCAAGATACCATCTAACTCTGCCTACACAATGCCATTTCTTTTCTATAGGGTCCTGCTGCCTCGTGTGCAGTAGTAATTAAAAAAAAAAAAAAAAAAAAAAAAAACGCCTTCAGATGACAACTTAAAGGTTCATCACATCCTAACCTAAAAACGTAAGTTTATGGTTTAGCAGTTCTGCGGGAAGTTCTCGGTATTGAGACCATATAATATAAATAAATAGTTAAAAAAAAAAAATAATAAAATAAGCAATTAAAACCCAAAGAGTTTCGTAAGTCTTAAGAGGTAAATTCATTACTGTATGCATACTGGAACATTGCTAGTTGTTGCTATTACGTTCTGTGGCACTTAAATTTTTGATGAATGAAGACAATACCCGATGCAAAATTAAGCCTCTATTTTTATTGCATTGTGTAGGGATCCAAAGTATTTGCAAGATTTTGTGTAGTAGTAGTATGGAATGCCAGGCCTGATTTATACTTTTTTTCAACGTCCAATATGTTCAGACATACAGACCTTGTATCAATTAAAAATTGCAGTTATGAAATTCTTTGTAAAAGAAGATTTTATGCCAAAAGAAATTCAAAGTTGATAAAAGTTTATGGGCACTCTTCTCCTTCATTTTTGACAATTAAGAAATGGGCTGCCGAATTTAAACATGGCCATACCCAGCCTTGAAGATGAAAAGTGTAACACCATAAATCATTGGTCATGTGAATGAGATGGTATTGAATGACTGGTGAGTGAAAGTGCGTGAGATTGCCGAGACTATAAAGGCGTTTCAAAAGAACATGTAGGATATATTTTGCACAAAGAATTGCAAATGAAAAAGCTTTGCACAAGATTGGTGTCGCGCTTGCTCACAACAGATCAAAATCACACCCACATGAATATCTCTGAACAGTGCTTGGAGCTTTTTAACAAGAATAAAACTGATTTTGTGCGTAGATTTATTACCGTATTTTTCGATGGATAATGCGCGTGTTATCTATACAAAAAGAAGGTAAATCAAATGTAATAACAAAACTAAGGTAGAAGTATTACTTAATATTTATTGAACATTACACTATTGAAATCCAAAAAATTCTTCAGACTCAAATACTTACAATTGTTTTAACTTCTGCTGTCATGTGTACCATACACGAATCCAAATAACAAAGATTTTGTTATTTGGATTAGTTGGGTTGAAAAATGCCATTTTTCTCTTTCGCCACACATTCTCCAAAATTTCATAACCTCAGAATTTATCCAACCTTTATCATTAGCAGTAACAATAATATCTTTGGAATCGCAACCTTTTGAAAATCACCATCGGTGGCAGTTTGGAACAATCTGCAGTCACGCAGAGAACCACAGTAAAGTTAGACCTTTCGTGTAGCAAATGAAACCTCTTTTGCTTCCTTCAGATTCAGTCCTAGAACTAGGCATGTCAAAACTTATGAGAACCTCATCCATATTCCCAAAGTGACAAGTATCAACCCCACATAAGTTTAGAAACAAATGAAATTTAGCTACTTTCGCTTCCCAGTCGCACGACAAATTTTGTCCAACACTAGTGGAGGAGTGCACACTTAAATTGTTTCTCTTCATAAATCCAAAAACCCAAGATGGGTAGGCCTTGAAATCCTTTATATTATCGTTTTGCGAAATTCTTTTCGATTCCTGCAACACACACAGTAGATATTCTCATACCTTTAGCTCTTTCACTAACAACCAATCAAACAACTTTTTTTCTATGTCACAAGCACCTTCTAAACCTCATAGCACGTTTCCTTGTATGTAAACATTTCAGGACTGTTCCAGCCTTTCGCCATTCACGAACACTATTTTCTCCAACACTCAACAATCTACCACTTCACGATTCCCTTTTTCCTTTGCTACTTCTACCACTTCAAGCTTGAACTGCACTGTGTAGGATTTTCTTCGAGAAGTACTTGTGTCTTCCATGGGTAATTCAGATCTAATAACAAAATATAAACAAATAATGATTTACTTTATGAAATATTTTAAAACAGGATGTACGGAATAATCTACAACTGTTACTAGCAACAGACGTGCTTTTAAAGAATTCCTCCGTCCTCTGTCTGTACTTCTTAACTCTACCGCTAGTTGGTGCATGCACGTTATCTATACATCAAAAGGAGCGATGAAAACATTGGGAGTGCATGTTATCTATTGAAAAATATGGTACTATGGGTGAGACTTGGATTTACCATTACACACCAGTCAGAACAGTGGACAGAATACGGTTGTTCAGTGCCAAAGAAGACAGTTCCATCAGCAGGAAAGGTCATGCCATCGGTGTTTTGGGATGCTAAAGAAATTTTGTTTATTAATTATCTTGAAAAGGGTAAAAGAATAACCGGGGAATATTATCTCAATCTTTTAACCAGACTAGATGAAAAAATTCGTGAGAAAAGACCCAGTTTGCAGAAGAAAAAAAAATCATCTTTCATCAGGACAATGCGCCTGCTCACAAACATGTTTTGGTTGCAATGGGAAAATTAAGGGATCTGCACTATGAATTGTTGGAACATCCACCAAAACTAAAACTCTTCGGCATTTTTCTTCAAATCAAGGTGATTACAGCTGTAGAGGGGTATTTTGGAGATCTTACTGAGAATCACTACAGGGAAGGGATAATGGTGGTGGAATAAATGTACAGTATTAGTCTTAAAGGAGATTATGTTGAAAAATAAAAATAATTTTGAAATCATAAATTAATTTTTTCATTGTTAGGGCAAGAACTTTTCAGACCACCCTCGTACACATTTTTTATGCTAGAGCATAGTGTTAGTAATAACTAGTCCATGTCCTGAAGAGAAATTAGGCAGGTACTTACCATTATTGTTAGCTTTTGCTCGTTTCCTCCAATTTTTTCCCAAAACATGTTTGGTAATCATTCCCACTCTGCTGTTTAGATCACCAACTTTTCCTTTTTCATTATGTCAGTTGCTTTCTCTAATGCCTCAAAAATCTTCCATTTTTTCCTTGGTAGAACCTTCTGTAGACCATAATAAGTCTCACTGTCAAGTTCCCAATTCTGATATTTGCCCACAATAGTTGATATTGCCTGCTATTCAAGATGATTATCCTCATAACTCATAATTCAATAGTCAAAGCAACAGTCAATGATAAGATCCACAAAAAATTACATCACAGTAATCAGTAAAATCCTTTTAATCAAGAGGGCAATTAAATGATAGGATGTCATTTCATGCAAACACGATTCATCTCCCACCTAAAGGAAACAATCCATGCCAATGGCGAGATTCAAACCAGCCTACTGGTTGAAGAACAGATAAGCTAACCATTTAGCCAACCAAAATAATCAAAAAGATTACTGTGTGAATTTAACGAACCTTTTTATTCTATAACTGATATTAACAAAAGATAGTCATTGTGTAAAGTAGAAATCTACCACATGCTTATTATATTCATCTGTCCTCCTTTCCACAGAGACCTACAGCAGTTATAGCTAAAACTATTATATATACAGGTTCTTGTTCAGTTTGTTTATATATGTATATGAACTTTGAACAAGAACCTGATTTAAAATACATTCAGTAAAGGAATAATTACTGCAGCCAATGTCTAACTGCAATAGCGTGTTCACAAGCAGCAGGAAAACTGAAATAAATATGCTCATTAATGAAGATTAAACAAAATGTCTGGAAATTTATAAAATAAATGAAAAATCAGTATTTAGATAATTTTGTCTCAATGTCTACATCTCAAATTACAATTGATTCAGTTGAGCATTCTTAAAAAAAAAATATATATATATATATATATATATATATATATATATATATATAACAAGTTAACAGCAATACCTCAAAAGTTTATTTAAATAAAAATACCAAACATACCCATTTCTCCTAACTTGCTGTGTTAGCTCATCGACTTTTCTTTTTGTTTCAGCAAATATAAGTGTCTAAAAGAGTTTATATTTTGTTATACTACTTAAGAAAATTAATAAATCATTGGACATTATTAAACTTAAGAGAAAATTAAATTCTGAAAGCAATATAATTAAGTATTTTATAATCATTGGTATAATAAATAATTGTATAGAATAAAAAATGCAGCATTGAATGCTACTTGGTTTCCTTGGCAACTTAGTCAAATTTAGGTTATTTCAGGTTTGATAATTGAGAACCAGTTATGCAAGAAAGAAAGCATTCCGACATTTATGCACAACTACACTAATAAAAAGTAGTCTCAACTGTCTTTCCATGGCTCTGCTGCAAATCTGATATCAATCTACCATGATTTAGGTCAGCACCACGGCCATTTTTCCTCTTGTGGAATCCAATCCAGTACTTTGGCCATTGCTGATCTAGTCTTCGAGCAATATGTCCAGCTCACTGCCACTTCAGATGTTGCACTCTTCCTATGTAATTTCTAATTCACATATTCCTTTTGTAACCCAGTCTTGTGAAACCAACATACTTCTTCCCATACTAAATTGTGTTCTTAATTTTTGAATATCCTTTGCACCTAGTGTCCATGTTTCACAGCCGTATGTCAATATAAGAATACTGGTTAAAAACTTTCTCTTAATGGTAGCTGGCTTTTCAATATTGACTAATTTTTCAAATGTTTTCCATCCAAATATCAGGCATCTTTTAATTTCATCCATATTTTGTTCCACTGGTATCTGTTGTCCAAAGTATATGTAATGGACTACTTCTTTAATGTGATCACTGATTTATTATTATTTCTGGTAGGACATAGCTATTGAACATTACTTGAGGGGTCTTCTTTAGGCCAGCTGCTTTACTAGAAATTTGGAGTTCATGGATAAGTCTAATTCATTTTCACCTGAAGTACAGATAACTATGTCATCAGACTCTTCCCTTCCCAATCAAGAAGTTTGAATATTTCTTCTAGGCATGCTGTGAATAATTTGAGATATTGTATCACCTTGTCTTATACCTCTATTTCCACAGTGGAGATGTTTCTATTGAAATGAACTGCTGCATCGGTGTATGCTGTGATGATGTCTCCTCCAGTTGTTGGTTTTTGTAATGCTTTAAGTATTGACCAAGTTTATACTGAATCAAAGGTTTTCTCATAATTAATAAAAACAAGACATAATGGTAACTGATATTCAATACACCATTCAATAATCTGTTGTGCAACTTGAATATGGTCCATTGTACTAAAGCCACTTCGAAAGCATGCCTGTTCTTTCGGCTGTGCTAGGTTTAGTCATACAAAGCCTATGAGCCAAGAATTTTGTAAACCACCGATGCGTCAGCCTTCTATATTCTTGACACATAATTTTTCTTCATACAAAAAGTAAATAGTTTTGCTAAGATTTTGTAGATCATTTCCCCACATACATTTAGAAGTTCAGCTATAACTCCATCCTCACCTGCAGCTTTTCCATTTTGCAAACTTTGGTTGCTCCACATTCTGGTAGAATCTGTGGTGTTTTAGTTATTTCATAGTTGTCTAAATTTGTCATCCTGATATAACACTGAGTAAAATTCTGCAATTGTTTTTGCTATGGCATATCTATCTCTGGTTATGCTTCCATCTTTTAGTTTGACTGCAACCATCTGTTTAGTGATGTTCTTCAACTGCCGTTTGGCTTCAAGACTACGTTGTTTTATTGTACGAATTTACAGTTGAATTTTCTCATTTCTTTGGGGATATGATACTTTTCCTGATTATTTTTGCACTTTTCACTGCATTTGATTTAATTCTATAAGTTATTTGCTTGTTTCATTTTGCTTAGGTTTCAGTAAAGGGAATGTTTTTTTTTTTATATGTAATTTTGAAGTTCTATTGGATTTTTTTACAGGGATATAGTGTTATCACGTAGTACTATCATAATATTCAGTAAAGCTCTATTATGTACTGTTCCTGCTCTTGATATCCAAACATTTGCACTAAGGTAATAGTTCAACACTATTGCATTTATGTCTGAGTCTAGCTAGTAGACAATTTTTATTAAAATATATATCTAGAGCAAGTCCACCATTCTCTTTACTAGAGGTTTAAGATAATGAAGTTTCACATTTGACCTACAGAACAGTTCCCAGATCATTAGCACACATTGACGTACCTTTAAATGGCAATTCTCGAATGGACATACTGCTCCATAAAATATGAACTTATGTTTAGGTTAACTGCAACGGATACATTTTATATGGTGTCTGAATGCATCAGCAGGATACAATATTTAGCAAAATATTTCACATTAAAACTTTAATTGTTTTATAATGGACTAAATGTACCAAGACAGGACTGATTTTAAATCAATTGATACATTCACCTCTAAAATAATTGACTAACTGAACGAACGAGGATGGGATTGCAATGTTTAAGAATACTGAGAGGATTCTAATGCTATAAGAGTAGTCATGCCTGCTAACTACACATTCTCTAGTCAGAATTTGTTTCACAGTAGTAAATAAAGTTTCGAGAAGAGGAGAACCACATCCATAAGTAACTACTCTAACTGAAGTTCTTATTAAATTTTCTTATTGCCTTAAAAGATATTTGAACTCTTTATTCGAAATCAAGAGCCAAGATCATCCTTCTATGCCTATAGAGGTTCTCCTATTAACAAGACTATTAGTGGAGTATTCTGATTATACCTCTAAATAAGGATGTTTAATGGTCAGCCAATACACGAGGGGAGGGAGACTGAAAAGTTCCAATAAACATCTAGAACAAAAAAATAAATGATTCCCTTCACATAGGGAGGGAAAAAAAATGATATTAACGTAACTGGTATAACTACAAGAAAGAACATATCTTAAAACCCTTTAAGAGTCAAAGTTGTATAACTGAGAGGAGACCTCCACATAGCCTTTAAAGGAATGTAGAGAGAACTGATCAGTTTCTGACCTAATGTCCAACCCTCACCTTCTCGTTGTGCACCCTGTTGAGTATCTACCTGGATAATGAACGAACGAGGATGGGCTTGCAATTTGGAATTGTATTCTTATTGGCTTAAACCAAAATATCAAATGATAACATGACAATTTCATGCCAACTGGGGTGTCACTCGGTTAAACAAGGCCCACGTTTTCACAAGGGAAAAAGTGCAAACAGCGAAGTCAGCTACTGGAACAAATCCTAAAACGCACCCCAACAACAGTTCAAAATCTATACTATCAACATAAAAAGCCTGAATGGCAAAGAAATGGAGCCAGCTAAGATCGACATAATAGGGGTGACTGAAATAAAAATGGCAAAAACTGGAGAGATCTTTCTGAGCAATGTTATATTCAGGCAATGACAATCAAGGAAAACAAGTAGCCATAGTATTCAACACTAATCTTAAATGGCAGGCAGTCTCGAGTAGAATGATGTTGGCAAACATCAGAATGGGGGAACTAGACGAGTCTTATTTGTGCCTGTGGTCCCAGAGAAGGTTCTTCTACTAAGGCAGAAGTGAAGGAATTTTTTGAGGCTTTAGAGAAACCAACTGACACAATGAAAAAGGAAAAGTTGGTCCTTGTTGGGGATCTAAATAGCAGAGTGGGAAATGATTGTCAGACATACAGAAATATTTTGGGAAAATTTGGAGAAAAGAGCAAAGCTAATAATAATGGCAAATACCTGTTGGATTTCTGCTTAGGATATGGACTGTTTATCACTAAGACAATGTTCCAACATTAAAATGTGCACAAAGAATAAGAAGTCTCAGTGACTATGTTATTGCAGATAGTGAAGTTTTCTCCCCGGTGCAGGACACAAGAGTGTACAGATGATTTGAAATTGGAAGTGATCACCATTTAGTCTTCTTGAGCAGGATAAAATTGAATTTCACACTGAAAAGAAAAACATAAGAAAGTTTTAAAGCGAATAAAAGCTGAGCAGCTCTCAGATGTGAACTGTAGACTAAAATGCACAAACATTATTTAACATAAGAAAAAAAATGAAAGAATTTGGGAACAGGAACGAAACCTTGGCGATTCAGTGTCAAACCCTGAAGAAAACATTGATTCAGCTAGAAAAGCATGTGGCGAGATTATCTATAAGGATAGAAAAATCAGAATTACGTGGTGGACACAAGAAGTTAAAGAGCAGTGAAGGAAAAGAAGAAAGCATATCAAAATTTCCTATTGTACCCATAATAAGTCAGCTTGTGCTCTTAGAGAATACAGAGACAAATGTAAGAAAGCTAAACAAGTCATGGAAAGACTTTGGTAAGAACATAGAAAATAAATATCAAGAAGGTGGCAAGATATTTGAGGTTGTTGAAGCTCAGAAAAAAATTCCTATTAAAGGAATTAGAGATGATAAAGTTAACATGACAGGACAAATAGACATCCTTGAAGTATGGAGTAATTACTTCGAAAAATTGCTAAACAAGACAAGCAGTGATGGACAGTACAGTGGTAAAAAACAATCAACATGCATGCAGTCAGGAATGCATAATTGAAGCAGAAATAGCTTTCAAAAGCCTGAAACGTGGAAAGGCAGCAGGAGTAGATGATATTCGACTCAAGTATGGAGGTATAAAAGTCTTGCAGTGGCTGACCTGCATAGTTCAGAAGGCCCAGGCAGAGGGACAAATTCCAGATGATTGGAGCAGAGCTCTCATAGTACTCATATATAAAAAGGGAAATAAAACTGAATGTGAGAATTGGAGGTATTTCTATCTGAGTGTTCCCGGTAAGATTTATACAAGTACACTTGAGAAACCATTGAGAAGAATTGTAGAACAGAAGCTTGGTGAAGAAAGCTGGATTCAGGCCAAATAGAGCTGTCAGGATCAGATCTTCACTTTATGACAAATAGTTGTGAAATCATGGAATATAACAAAGAACCATATTTAAGTTTTGTAGATATGGAAAAGGCATATGACAAGGTGCCAAGAGAGAAGCTATTCAAAACACTACAGTTATATGGTGTCAATGGAGCATTATATCAAGCAATACTTAGTCTTTATTTCAGTTGTAAGTCAGCAGTTAGAATCTAAGTACAGGAAGATGGTTTAGTGTGAAATCTGCTGTCAAATGAGAATGTACGTTGTCCCCTCTGTTATTCATTATCTATATGGATCAGATTATGAAGAAAAGTGATATTAAACCTGATATCAAAATTGGAGATGTTAATGTCAGCTCTTTGCTTTATGTGGATGATGTTATACTCCTAAATAAATCCACTACAAGTCTGCAAGATTCCCTGACTAAATTGAATAACTGTTGTAATAGATATGGTATGAAGGTCAGCAGTAACAAGACAAAGACAATGAAAATATGCAGAAGCAGTGAGAACATCAACTGCATTGTGAATGGAGAACCTATAGAACAAGTAAAACATTTCAGCTACTTAGGCACGATTTTTAGTAAATAAACAAGAGATATGGAAATAGACAACAGAATCAACAAAGCTGGTATGGTAGGAAGTCAAATGAATAAATTCATATGGAATAAGAGAGAAATCAGTCAAAACACTAAATTAACTATATACAATACAGTGTTCAAACCAATTTTAACTTACAGATCTGAGAGCTGGGTCAGAAGTAAAACACTTGACCAATGACTAGAGACAGCAGATAGTCCTGAGAAAGATTAGGGGGCATGAACAAATGGCATTTATGGCAATATCATATTAAAAAAGAGGTTATTAGGAAGGCATGCATTAGCAGGGCTAATCTCAGGCAGTATGGTCACTTAAACAGAATGGGAGAGGAAAGATTAGCAGAACAAGTGTTCTCTGCCAGGAAAACGACCC
The DNA here is from genome assembly GCF_054136105.1 of Typopeltis vanoorti. Classification (NCBI taxonomy): domain Eukaryota; kingdom Metazoa; phylum Arthropoda; class Arachnida; order Uropygi; family Thelyphonidae; genus Typopeltis; species Typopeltis vanoorti. The sequence goes on from NC_143555.1 coordinate 154,056,458, forward strand.
ATAGGAAGACTAAGATATAGGTAGATTGATATAGTGAAAAGTGCCTTAGAACAGTGCTTCCGAAACTGTGGGCTGCGGTCCCCTTGGGGGCTGTAGGTTTTGTTGGGGGGGGGGGGTGAAATAATGAAAACAAATTTAAAATGTTTTAAGAAGAAGTAGTTTTTTTTCATTTTAAAAGAAACTTATTTAATTTTTATTATTTCTTTTTTGTTATTTTTTAATTTGTTATATTTTAATGGAAAAATTCACACATTGGTGTTGGTTTACAAACTTTGCTTCCTGCGTATTTCGGCGCTTAATGAATATTAGTAAATATTGCTTATTCATATGTTTCATTTCAAAGCAGTAGTTAATTGTATTTACTTTGAATGCTCTCTAGGGAAGCTCCAAATCTTCCTGTCACTTTCATCACGGGTTCGTAATCAGGGACTGTTGCTATTGACTTTATAACCATATGTTGCATGGGCAAACACAGTATCTAACTAAAAACTATTGTTATTAATTAGATGTGTGTGAGTTCGATTTCCCAAGGCAGCAATAAAATTCAACCGAACGTGTTAAAATTCGTAAAAGTGTTAAAACTAAGTAATATATATATATATAAAAATATAATGATATATAATGAATGTTATGGCAGTTTCACATTTGGAATTCAGTTGAACAGAGTTAGCATTTCAACTCAATTATCAGCTATGCTTTTATCTTTCGGTTGCGCGTTCTTTTGTTAATACCACACCAATCATATGCACGTTTTAATAACCTGCCTTTGCTGTCTGTTTCACATTAGGCTTAATTACCGTAAAGGGAGAAAAGTCACAAAAGAGAAAAATGTTCCTGGTCCGGAGATTCCCTTATTCAGGTAATATTCACTAATTTCATGTTATCAGTCTGTGATGTGCCAGTATCGGTAAGTGGTGATATTATTTGATCTATTCTACGTTAAAAAATTTAACCCTGAGATGGATAAGTGGCTGATAAAAAATAAAAAAAAAAAAACTCCTGCAAACAATCAGAAACAGACTCAAAAAAAAGGACAGTTTTTCATATTTTACCAGAACAGCCCGCATCATCTTCAGAACCAAACGGAAAGAGGCAAAAAATGTAATATATGCATTTGATTTTTGCAATATTCGCTGTGTATGTTTTGTATTGAATATAAATACAAAAAATATTATAAGGGGTGCTTAAGGGTCAAAGCTGTATAATCCACATCTCCACATAGCCTTTAAAGGAAGAGAGAGAACCGACCAGGGCTTCTGACCTAATGTCCAATCCTCACCTTCTCGTGGTGCACCCTGTTGGGTATCTACTTTGATACTGAACGAACGAGGATGGGCTGGCAATTTGGGATTTAGCCGACCAAATTGTATTCTTATTGGTTAAACCAAAATAAAAAATGATGGTACGACATGACAAAATTTCATGCCGGCTGGGGCGTCGCCCGGTTAAACAAGGCCCCCGTTGTTTTCGCCAGGGAACCAGGGCGAACAGCGAAAAGTCAGCTACTGGAACAAATCTGAAAACAAACCCCAACTCAACATCACCAGAGTTAAAGATCGGTACTATCAACGTAAGAAGCCTGAATGGCAAAGAAATGGAGCTAGCTGAGGAATTAGATAAGTACCAGATCGACATAATAGGGGTGACTGAAACAAAAAAAGACCAAAACTGGTGAGATCTTTCTGAGCAATAAATACAAAATGTTATATTCAGGCAATGACAATCAAGGAAAAGAAGGAGTAGCCATAGTATTCAACACAAAATACGAGGCTAATCTTCTTGAATGGCAGTCAGTCTCAAGTAGAGTAATGTGGGCAAAAATGAGAATGGGGAACTGGACAATGAGACTTATTTGTGCCTATGGTCCCACAGAAGGTTCTACTAAGGTAGAAGTGGAGGAATTTTTTGAGGCTTTAGAAAAAGCAACTGACACAATGAAAAAGGAAAAGTTGGTCCTTGTTGGGGATCTAAATAGTAGAGTAGGAAATGATTGTGAGACATACAAAAATATTTTGGGAAAATTTGGAAAAAAGAGCAAAGCAAATAATAATGGCAAATATCTGTTGGATTTCTGCTCAGGACATGGACTGGTTATTACTAACACCATGTTCCAACATAAAAATGTGCACAAATTCACATGGAGAGAAGAGGCTAGGAATAAGAAAAGTCTCATTGACTATGTTATTGTTGATAGTGATGTTTTCTCCCTGTTGCAGGACACCAGAGTGTACAGAGGATTTGAAATTGGAAGTGATCACTATTTAGTCTTGAGCAGGATAAAATTGAATTTCATATTGAAAAGAATAACATGTAAGAAAGTTTTAAAGCGAATAAAAGTTGAGCAGCTCTCAGATGTGAACTGTAGACTAAAATACAGAAATATTATTGAAAAGAAAATGAAAGAGTTTGAGAGCAGGAATCAAACCTTGGAGATTCAGTGGCAAACTCTGAAGGAAACATTGATTGATTCTGCCAGAGAGGCATGTGGTGAGGTTGTGTGCAAGGATAAAAAAATCAGAACTCCCTGGTGGACACAGGAAGTTAAAGAGGCAGTGAAGGAAAAGAAGAAAAAGTATGGAGTAATTACTTTGAAAAACTGCTAAATGAAACAAGTAGTGATGACAGCACAGTGATAAAAAACACTGACCAGGCATGCAGTCAGGAATACATATCCATACTTGAAGTAGAAAAAGCCATCAAAGGCTTGAAATGTGGAAAGGCAGCAGGAGTAGATGATATTCGACCAGAAATGCTGAAGTATGGTGGTATAAGAGTCTTACAGTGGCTGCACTGCATAGTTCAGAAAGCCTGGACAGAGGGACGAATTCCAGATGATTGGAGTAGAGCTCTCATAGTGCCCATATATAAAAAGGGAAATAAAACTGAATGTGAGAATTACAGAGGTATTTCCCTACTGAGTGTTCCTGGCAAGATCTATGCAAGTATACTTGAGAAACGGTTGAGAAGAATTGTGGAAGAAAAGCTTGGTGAAGAACAAGCCGGATTCAGGCCAAATAGAGGCTGTCAGGATCAGATCTTCACTTTACGACAAATAGTCGAGAAAGCATGGGAATATAACAAAGATCTGTTTTTAAGTTTTGTTGATTTGGAAAAGGCATATGACAAGGTGCCAAGAGAGAAGCTATTCAATACGCTGCAGTTATATGGTGTCAATGGGGCATTATATCAAGCAATACTTAGTCTTTATTTGAGTTGTGAGTCAGCAGTTAGAATTGAAGGAAGTACAGGAAGATGGTTTAATGTTAAATCTGGTGTGAGACAAGGATGTACATTATCCTCTCTGTTATTCATTATCTATATGGATCACATTATGAAGGAATGTGGTATTAAACCTGATATCAAAATTGGAGATGTTAATGTCAGCTCTCTGCTTTATGCGGATGATGTTATACTTCTAAATAAATCCGCTACAAGTCTGCAAGATTCTCTGACTAAATTGAATAGCTGTTGTAATAGATATGGTATGAAGGTCAGCAATAAAAAGACAAAGACAATGAAAATAGGCAGAATCATTGAAAATGTCAACTGTGTTGTGAACAGAGAACTTGTGGAACAAGTAAAATATTTCAGCTACTTAGGCACAATTTTTACTGAAGATGGTAAACTAAATATAGAAATAGACAACAGAATCAGCAAAGCTGGTATCGTTGGAAGTCAATTGAATAAATTCATATGGAATAAGAAAGAAATTAGTCAGAACACTAAATTAGCTGTATACAAGACTGTGTTCAAACCAATTTTAACTTATGGATCTGAGAGCTGGGTCAGAAGTAAAACACTTGACCAAAGACTAGAGACCACAGATATGAGAGTCCTGAGAAAGATTAGAGGCGTGAACAGATGGCATCAATGGCAATATCATATTAAAAATGAGGATATTAGGAAAGAACTTGACATTGTCAGCATCCAGGAATGCGTTAGCAGAGCTAATCTCAGATGGTATGGTCACTTAAATAGAATGGGAGAGGAAAGATTAGCAAAACAAGTGTTCTCTGCCAGGTTGGCAGGAAAACGACCCAGAGGAAGACCAAGATATAGATGGATTGATATGGTACAAAGTGCCTTAGATGATAGAAATATAAGATCTGATAATGTTGGAGTCTTGACAAGTAACAGATTGATTTGGAGGAAAATTGTAGATAGGAAGTTAGTAATGATGTAATTTTTTCATGTAGTACTGTTATATCCTGTACACTCCTTGAGGGTACATGACAGGAATTTGATGATGATGATGATGATGATAAATATTATAATAATATCTCTCTCTCTATTACTATTTTTTTTTCGAGGGAGGCCATGAAATATTTTAATTTTTGCAATGGGGGCCCTGACATCCAGAAGTTTGGGAAGCACTGCTTTAGAAGATAGATATAAGATCTGATAATGTTGGAGTCTTGCCAGATAACAGGCCGAGTTGGAGGAAAATTGTAGATAGGAAGCTATCTACAATAGGATGAAACATTGAGGTTCATCAGCATCATATCCTGTACACCCCTTGAGAGTATATATCAGGATTTTGATGCTGATGAACCTCAATGTTTCATCCTATTGTAATAATTTGTTCTTTTTAGGATATAAGACATGTCAGAGGTATTGAAGAAATTCAGGACATTTTCAGCACTCTTATATGTAGTTAACTATTGTACAATGATAAATAGTGATTGAAATTGTCTAAGCAGCATTTCATACAGCTACAGAATTGGCAAATGCTTACCTTGTTTTCCTTCTCTTCAGATATATCTTGGAGAAACTGTAATAATCTATAAAAACAGAAACAAAGCTGTAATTTATGAATTAAGGTTTTGATATAAAACAACGTATAACAAACAGTTTTCAAGTCAGTATATAAAAATATGTGAATAAAATCACAAGTGGGTATACACGTGGGTTTGTTCTGGTGTGATTTTAAGAACTTGGTTGAATTGTTTGAACATCTTAACTTCAAATATTAACATTTATTTAAATATGAGGATTTAAAGTTATATGGATGATTTTTAACTACTGAACACGATGCATTTGTGTCACGAAATGTCATTTGAAATGAAATGACTCATAGTACATTGAGTTGCATGGAAAGATCAGGATCAAGCCCTACAGACCATTCCAATGCTCACTATTATACATTTAGAACTTGGTTGAATTGTTTGAACATCTTAACTTCAAATATTAACATTTATTTAAATATGAGGATTTAAAGTATTTTACTTTCCTTCATATCAAGCATCACCTTGTTTATTCGCAGAGCACTAGGTGCTTTCTTCCTGAAAGTCTTAGTTCAACTATTGGACAAGAAAAAGTGCCCTATCCACCCTTGATTTACCATGAAGAAATGTAAAAAATATATAAAACTAGTACACTAAATGACATAACTAATAAACCTCTTAGGATTTTGGTCCTCCTACTGGAACTCCCAAAAATTACAACTTTACTTAAAGATCCACCTGAAGAACACTAAAAACAATAAGCATTATTTAATACCATGAAATATACTGTTATATGAAAGTATTTCCAAAATACTCACTTTCCATTTTTTTCACTTTCCTCACATACTTCAATGATCTGAGATATATTATGATTTGCACAAAGCTGAAGAGAACCAATATTAATCTGTGTAAAATCAGTGAGGAACTCTTCTGCCAGTGATCGAACTTCCTTTGGCCATGTGGCACTCCACATAAGTGTTTGTCGATCAGGCTAAAAAGAAATCAATGTTAGATGCTGAATATTTAGAAGTGTTTTTTTTTTTTTTTTAAAGGAAACTACTATATAATTATGTCTAGTAATGTAAATAGAAATCATTTTCATTTCATTTCTTAATCACATGGATTAAAAACATCCAATCCTTACCCGTATTTGCTGAACAATTTTTCTAATTTGGGGTTCAAATCCCATGTCAAGCATACGATCAGCTTCATCCAGTACAAGATATGTACATCTTCTTAGATTTGTTTTTCCAGCTTCTAAGAAATCAATAAGTCTTCCTGGTGTTGCAATGCAAATTTCAACTCCTTAAAAAAAAAAAAAAAAAAAAAAAAGTATTACAAACAAGAAATTCTGTCTAGATTTGCTTGTATCAAAGCCTAATAAAAAAAAAAAGGATAACTTCCATATTCAAATGCATGTCAATGTTTTAACAACCAAGTGATAGCTTTGAGATATTGACTATTTTTATAATGTTATCTTGAATTTCAGTCCATTATCCATAAATTTCTAGAAGTTCCAACTATGATCATGTTCTTTCTTTTTGAACTACCATATTTGCACCAACTCAAACAACAGAGCTCGAAGCAGTATTCTTTGCAAAGTCCAGTAATATTGCTCTACACCTCTATCCAACTCAACTATCACTTTATTGCAAAAAGTAAAATTACTAAGAAAAACCTCCCCATGCATAAGCCATTCTTTCCTCCCCATATTCTGGCCCTTTCCTTAACACACTGCACTGGGCAGTGTCTGCACATGTGAAAAACGCTGGCAAGAACTAGAATTACCATACAGAGGCTGTTTCCACGCTTGTGAAAAACACTTGATCGTGTTTTTCACAAGTGTAATCAATAATTACTTTAATTGTTGCTAAATATAGTACACAGGTTGTAAATTTCTCTGACTGTATTTAGTAATACAATCAACCACTTGTTTTTCTTGCTTTTTCGTATTCTGGATAGAATGTTTTAACACTATGGTAACATTTCCCAGTTTTCTAAAAGAACATAGTAAGTAAAAATCGATCTATTCCTGAATAAAAATTAATCAAAAAACATAAGTAGACTGCATCTGTTGATCATGAGTTCTTTTACTGAAAAAAAAAAAAAGTAATGAATCTAGGATTTGAAAAAGGATGGGTAATGCCAATGACTGGAAGTTGTTTATAATACATGTAAAGTGTCATTGAATAAAAGAAATAAAATATAGAAGTAAACACACACAAGCACAAGATGACTTACTGCTACATCAACTCGCACGTATTCCTTCCATACCTAGATGAATATTATTACTCCCACCCTATATATAAAGAGCTATCAAACATACATGACCATGTTTATTATTAGTTATTTATATTTTGCAAACAAATTTTTCACTCTTTTTCCACCACAATTATTCCACCATAAATGCATATATGCATAAATTTATAGAATTACGTTATTCTCTTCACCCAGCAACTTATAGGACACACAATATCAAAGAAGTTAATAATTCATTTGTCATTAATGAAAGTATGTCTTCATTTTTGTATTCATTCTCTCCCTTATTTCCCATTCTTAAATGGCTCACTAAAGTTAATTTGCATATTTAATCCACCTAGTAACTGAAATATACTAACAAAATAGAGGATTCCTCTAATTGTTTCCTAAATCACATTAGTTCGTCCACCTGCAGATTTGGCTATGATCAAAGAACCAGCAACACAATGGGATGCACCTACCAATATGCAAGCACAAAACTGCTACAAGGCACAGTGTTTTTTGAATGAACGTGTTCATTTTGTCTTTCACTGACTTGGATAATCTCAACCATCACGTATTTGATTTTACCTTCTGCACATGCTTATCACCCTTGTCCTCTGTATTGCTCATGAGCCTGCTGATCATTATTTCATTATATACCATCCATAACATTTTTTTTTACAGCTCCTGCTTAATGATGCTACTCATCCATTTATCCTCCTACTTCTCTATGATACTGACTGATTTTCTCTTTTCATTCGTTTCCGACCATAGGTGACTTTTGTAGGCATTGCCCACAAAGTATTCCTGGTAAGATTTTTACAGGATAGTTCACCATTGCTTTCCCCAACTCCCAAATTTTATCTGGGCTTGGGCCATCATATGGCTGGGACGTATTCATGACCGTAGTCCATGTGCATTCAGGGGATTGGTTGCCTGTTTTGAAGGAGGAAATACCATTCAAACGGAGGGGGGGGGGGGGGAATCCCCTTGCTGTCCACGCCCAAGACCGGCTAACTTGGCCATGCATGAGAAAAAACCTCTAGCTCCTCACATCGGCGACTGGGATCGAACCCAAGACACTCCTTTCCCAGACATACGGTTGTGAAGCACATTGTCACTAGGCTAACTGCACAGACATAAGTAGTATCTATGATACTACTTTCCATAAATACCTCTGATCTCCATGCATTGCTAACATCCTTCTCCTGCAGTTTCAGATGATGCACCACTGGAAGGAATGCTATCTGAATTTGTTTAATCGCCACTTCTGTAGTTCCAGATATTCACATGCTTACCTAAATTTCAGACTATCCATCATTATTCCTAATCTGAGATAAACTGATTATTAACAAACCCTGATGCCACCATACATTTCTCACACCATAGTTACCTTCCAGATTCTGTTTCAGGAAATTATTTACTAATAGCTGCATAACCCCCCCCCCCCCCCACACACACACCCAAGTGCCCTTTCGGTGCCCCAAATCATCAGTATACAAAAAAGCAAAGTTTGCATGCACAACTCCTGCTTCTGAAGGAACACAAGCTTTATACTTTCCAATTACTCTTAGGCATATGTAATCCATTATGACCTTAAGGACAATTGCATAAAAATGATTTTAAAGTCTCATCTCATCTTCTTTATACCCTCTTTTACCTTGCAGTGTCGAGGGTCCATTGATCATCAGACCTCAATCCGTTTACAGGATAAGGTGGTCAGCCCTATGCCCCGGTATATCCTATGGCCTGTAGTGTTAAGTTCTCAAGGCCAATTTGTCTGCTTTGTGGGATGAAAAACCCCAGAATAAACTGGGGGAAAAACCCTGCTGTCCATGCCCAAGACTGGCTAACTTGGCTATGGCTGAGGAAGATCCTTCAGCTCCTCACGTCACCGACGGGAATCGAACCTAGGACACTCCTTCCCCAGGCATATGGTTGCGAAGCGCATAACCACTAGGCTAACCGCGCAGACTTATCCAGACAACTCAATCTAGTTCTCTATGAAAGACTTCTAAGACTTATGCAACATCTAGATTCATATGCTGCACAAAACAGAGCTGACCATAATTCCCAAACATATGCCCTTCAAACTGCCTTGGTGTTTTCATTACTTTGGTCTGATACAAATAACTACTCAGCTTGCATTTTAACTCAGTGGTTCAAGATGGACCCATCTAGCATGATTTAAAAAAAAAGGCAAAAACACTCAAGCATTCGAACAGGTCTATCTACTGATGTAGGGAAAAAATGTACAGATTCACGAATGCCAGATCCAAATGGATAATAATTCTAAAAATGTGCAAGTGGCATGTGAATACACTAAAGGACAACTAGGTACCATCCCAAACTAAACCAAGAAAAGGGAGTTAAATGATCTAACACATGACCCAGTTTTCAGAGAAATTAGGACTTTCCCCAAAAGTCCTAATTTCTCTGAAAACTTTGGGTCGAGGTTGCAAGAAAGGAATTCTGTAATGGAAAATGGCAGTTTGTAATGACTGCATTTCAAATGTAGAAACCTATATTTCACATATTTTAAGGCATTTTTAAAAATTAATCCTAAAAAAAAACAGACCAAAGAATATGCAAAGCTAGTGACCCAAAATAGATATTTAAATAATCATGCGGTTATACCAGCTATTTGATACATTAGAAGGCTCAATTCTACTATACTAATACATTCAAATTCATATATTCACAGTATATTTATGAAACAAGGATTGGCATAGTTTTAAGGCTATAATTTATAACATTAAAACTGATTTCTTACCTCTCATCAGGTCTCTAATCTGGTTGCCTTTAGGTGCACCACCAAATACACAGGTATTTCTAATATACGAAGACTTTCCAAATTCTATAGCTACTTGCTGTATTTGTTGTGCAAGTTCTCTAGTAGGTGCTAATACTAGTGCCTATAAAACAAAATAAAAATTAATTTATAAGTAATCAAAACTATAAATTAGGCAATTCTTAATTACTAGTCTCATTACTTAAGGTCAACAAGTTTCTAATCTTCTTTGCAAAAGAAAGAAAACTACAGTAAAGATTAGTATCTCATCATTAAATTCCTGCCATGTAACCTCAAGGGGTGTACAGGATATGATAGTAATGCATGAAAAATTTACATCATTACTAACTTCCTATCTGCAATTTTCCTCCAACTCAGTCTGTTACATGTCAAGACTAACATTATCAGATCTATATTTCTATCTTCTAAGGTGCTTTTTACCATATCACTCTGCCTATATCTTGGTCTTTTTCCTGGCAGAGAACACTTGTTTTGCTAATCTTTTCTCTCCCATTCTATTTAAGTGACCATACTGCCTGATATTAGCCCTAATGCATTCCTGGATGCTGACAATGTCAAGTTTTTTCCTAATTTCCACGTTTTTAATAATAATAATAAAAATAAATTAATACAGTTAAATGCAGTTGTGAATAATCCATTCACAATGCAGTTGATGTTTTCACTGCTTCTGCCTATTTTCATTGTCTTCGTCTTGTTACTGCTGACCTTCAATACCATATCTATTACAACAGTTATTCAATTTATTAAAGAATCTTGCAGACTCGTAGCTGATTTATTTAGAAGTATAATATTTTCCGCAATAAAGCAAAGAGCTGACATTCACATCTCCAATTTTGATATCATGTTTAATACCACTTTCCTTCATAATGTGATCCATATATATAATGAATAACAGAGGGAACAATGTACATTCTCATTTGACAGCAGATTTCACACTAAACCATCTTCCTGTACTTCAATTCTAAGTGCTGACTTACAACTGAAATAAGACTAAGTATTGCTTGATATAATGTTCCATTGACACCATACAACTTCAGCGTTTTGAATAGCTTCTCTCTTGGCACCTTGTCATATGCCTTTTCCAGATCTACAAAACTTATTTACAGATCTTTGTTCTAGTCCCATGATTTCTCAACTATTTGTCATAAAATGAAGATCTGATCCTGACAGCCTCTATTTGGCCTGAATCCAGCTTTTTCTTCCACAATTCTTCTCAACCGTTTCTCAAGTATACTTGCGTAAATCTTACCAGGAACACTCAGTAGGGAAATTCCTCTGCAATTCTCAGTTTTATTTCCATTTTTATATCAATTTTATGAGAGACTAGTATCTTCATACACAAAATATGAAAAATGAGAATGCAAACATATTTCCCCTTATCAGCCCTCTCATAGCCAAGTGATTTCACTTTATACTGATACTTTTTTTTAAATCTATCTTGATTTGTCTTGGAATGAAATCAAGATAGAAACCTTTTCAAGGTTCTATCAACAAAAGATAAATGGAATGCAACGTCAACAGTAAATGGCTAAATGAGCATTTATGTATAATAACAAGAAAAGCATGAGCAGAAGTAGAGCTATGGGTACTCTGATGGAAAGAAAAAAGTGAGCAACCCACCCACCATGATGCTCAGTGACCAACCAGAAAGAAAATCAAAGGAAAGAAGGAACCTTAAGATGCTAAGAAAACCTATGTAAAAGACCGAATCATATTACAATGTCCTGGAAATGTGAATGCAATCCCAAGTTTCTCCAAACTTGCTTTTTGTCCCACCATTCAAAACGCAGAGAAATTTCCTATTTTCTACTTGTTTTCATAGTTTCTTTTTATTGCTGATTTTTAATAAACAGCAAAAAGATGTATCTTTTGTGTATACATTTTTTTTTATTAGTATAAAATTTTCACCCTGGTATCAACAGCATCTTCACTAGAAACAACAGAAACTAGAGTATACCAGTTTCTATTCTTGCTTAATCTACAAGTCATGATTAAGATGACCCTGATACATGGCAAGAATTTCATATTAAATATATATAAATGAATGTTCCTATAAGTCATGCTATTGCTGATTTCATATCAAACATATTTCATAGCTATTAAATTTAGTTAAGTAATCTATTTAAGAGCACATGGGCTCAAAAAAAAAAGCAAAGTAATCAAAAACCTGAAGTGTGCTGCTGAAGGAGATATTTGACCATAAATGCTCAAATATTTTCAATGGAATTTATTTAAGAGTATATCTGCATAAAGTAGAGTTGAGATTAACATCTGCATTTTTGATATTGGGCCTAATGCCACTTCTCTTCATAACAAGATCCATACAGAAAGTGAAGCACCTTTGCCTTATGGCTGATTTTATAGCAAACCATCTTCTGTACCTCCTTCAAGTAACTGCCGACTTATAACTTAAATGCAGACCACATCTGTTGGGACAATATCCAGTACAATTTTAGTGTTTTGAAAAGCTTCCCTTGGCTTGTCACAAACCTTTTCCATATCAAGTAAGCTTGAATACAGATCCTTGTTATATTCCCACCATTTCTCCACTATTAGTCTTAGAGTGAAAAACTGTTCCTGACAACCTATTTAGCCAGAAGCCAGCTTATCATTCAAGTTTCCTTCTTACAATTTTTCTTAGCATCTTCAAGTATATACAGAGAAGGCTCACCTAAAACACTCAATAGGAGAATCCCCTTCTTATGGACAGGTGTCATCTGACAAGACTTTTTGAATTATGACTAAAACTTTTATATTTCAATATTTGAGCATTTATGGTCAAAATCTTCTTCGGCTCTACACTTCAGAATTTTCTAGATCAGGCATTAAATACTCTTTCATCTACCATTGAAATGTATTCTTTTCTATGAAAGATGAATATATGATATACGAGGTGGTATCAAAAAGTTTCGAGACTAGTTTTGTAAAACGGCAACAGATGGCAGCAAACAGTTATAGGGAGCACCGACCTTCATAAGTCAGTGCACCAAAAGACATTGTCCTGTGTACACCGAGAGCTGTGCAACTGGTGTGATTCTGACCACGTGCGTTACGTCTGCAATTTCATCATGGACAGCAAGTTAGAACAAAGAATGAACATGAAATTCTGCGTGAAACTAGGCAAATCTGCCAGAGACGTTTGACATGATTCGGCAAGTTTACGGTGATGCTGCAATGAGTAGTTCGAGGTGTTTTGAGTGGCACGCGCATTTCAAGAGTCGAAGAACATCACTTGAAGACTACGAGAGAACAGGAAGACCTTCAACGAGCTGAACCCCCGAAAATGCCGAAACCATTCGGCAACTTGTGCATGAGAATCATCAGAGAACACTCCACAACATACCCAGGAGCAGAAGGAACACCATGCCGAAGTCTGCCAAGAACTCGGTCAGCATACAGTGAATGAGCCCAAGACAAAGCAAGTCTTCACAGTGGAAGAGCCCCATCATCTCCATGATCAAAAAAGGCGAGGCAGGTCCACAGCTCGACCAAGTGCATGCTCAGTTGCTCAGGCTTTGACATTCATGGCATCGTGAATCGAGAATTCGTCCCCAGGGGCCAGACCATCAACACGAGTTCTACTGACAGATTTTAAGGCGTCTGAGGCAAGACATTTGGTGAAAGCGACTGGATCTGTGGCACGTGAAAAACGATGCTCCACAACGACAATGCACCCAGTCACAGCTCTCCTCACGCGCGAGTTTCTCGCCAGAAATAACATGATCTCACTTCCGCACCCACCCTACTCGCCAGATTTGGTTCCTGTGGACTTCGCCCTCTTCCCGAAGATGAAGATCCAGCTCAAAGGTCGTCGTTTTGACACCACTGCAGAGATCCAGCACGAATCGCAGAAGGTGCTTTGAAAAGAAAGACTTCCAGAAGTGGCAGGAATGGTGGGGGTGCTATATCTATGCAAGGGGACTATTTTGAAGGTGATAGTGTGTCAACGTAGATAAATAAAGTAATTTCTCGTAAACAGAGCTGGTCTCAAAACTTTTTGATACCACCTCGTATAATAACTAAACCAGGAAAATAGCAAGAGATATTTTATTCACTACAAACACTTACAACTGGTCCATCTCCATTTTGAAGTCTTGGCTGGTGATTGATGTGAACAATAGCAGGAAGAATATACTGAAAGGAAAAAAAAATATTTTCATGAGCATCATTATTAAAATTATTTTAAATAATGCTTTTATAAAAGCATTATAAAAAAACTGATAAGACTAAAAACTTTTAACCTGCAAATAAGGCCTGTGACCAGGTCTTCCTACCATGACTCAACCATTAGGTACATTAAATCCCATTTAATCTGAACTCTTATTTCAATTTACTTTTTATAACTCAAACCATATCTTCAACCAAAGTGTTTTGTTTGCTTTATGGCTCATTTAATTCAAACAATTGATTTTTTTTAAACGATTCCTCCTCGCAAAAGATTTGCAAACCTATAGTACATTCATACTACGAGGGAAGTAAGGTCCCCCCCCACCTATTTTTTATTGATTTTATATATATAGTTGACCCTGGGTTTGAACTGATCACTTACATTTCTACACTTGTATGCTTTTTTTAAAAATGCATAAATATATTGGAAAATTTTTTGGAGACCTGTGAGAACTTGAAAACTCAGACGAACCACATAGCTTAGAAATATTGGAAAAATTAAGAAAAGGTTAGGTATGTAATGAATGCATAAAATATACACAAGTCTATTATAAAAGCTAAATTTTTCAAAACTTATGCATACAAACACTTACAGACCATACATGGCCATTTGCAATTGAGAAAAGTAAACAAACATAAAGATGCAGTCTTAAATCATAGCTGCGTAACATTAACTGTTATCAATTAGTTTGATTAGCATAAAATAAAAATTTTATAAAGATTCGTTCATTAGTGTATAGGCTAGTGTACTGTGAAAAAAATCTCATCGATTACACTTCTTATTGTGCTATCTTCTATCGAAGGTCAGCGACCATCTTGGCGAACAAACTGAGGTCTTGTGCTAATCTGAGCAGTTGTGCACTGGTCTTTCCTGTCCACGTCTTGATGTTATCAAACCATGATATTCTTTTTCTTTCTCTAGTTCCTTTGCCATCGATTCTTCCTACCAAAATAGTTTGTAGAAGTTGGTATTTGCTGTTTCTCATGATGTGGCCAAGATATGATGTTTTTCGTTTCTTGATTATTTGTACAAGATGTTTAGCTTTGCCAATGGATTTTAAGACCTCTTCATTGGTAATTTTTTCTGTCCATGATATCTTTAGCATTCTTCTGTATAGCCACATCTCAAAGGCTTCGATTTTCTTGATGGTTGTCGCCTTCAATGTCCATGTTTCAACTCCATAGAGCAGAATAGACCACACGTAACATTTCAGCATTCGGCATCTGACTTCCATGTTTAGGTCTTTATTGCAGAATAGTGTTCTCATTTTCATGAAGGACTGCCGTGCAACTTCAATCCTTGTCTTTATATCTATTTCTGGATCCCACCGTTCATTAAGCCAACAACCAAGATATTTATATCTTGACACTTGATCAATATTTTTCCCATTGAGTGTCAGTTTCATTGATGAGGCTGGATGTTTGCTGATGATCATGGATTTTGTCTTGTCGATGTTTATATTTATTCCCATTCTTTGGCTTTCTATGTATACTCTGTCAATGAGTTTTTGGAGATCCATAATGTTATCTGCAATTAGCATGGTGTCATCTGCATATCGTAGGTTGTTAACAATCTTTCCATTTATTGTGATTCCCTCTGGACATTCTTCCAATGCTTTTTTAAAGATTACCTCTGCGTATATGTTGAACAGGAGTGGTGAGAGCACACATCCTTGTCTCACTCCTCTTTTGATGTTAATATCACTGGTGGTAATGTTGTCTAATTGAACGGTAGCTGACTGATTCCAATACAGATGTTATTAGTCTTATGTCTTGTTCGTCTAGTCTTGTTTGTTGAAGGACTTCTATTAAGTTAGTGTGTCTGACTTTGTCGAATGCTTTTTCAAAATCTATGAAACACATAAAGACAGATTTCTGTTTTTCTATGCATTTTTGTATCAATATTTGGGTACAGAAAAGGGCCTCTCTAGTACCAAAACCATTCCGAAAGCCAAATTGTGTTTCACTTAGAGTTTCTTCACTTTTTCTATAAATGCGATTCTGAATTACTTTCAAAAATATTTTTAATGTTTGGCTCATTAGACTAATAAGTCGGAAGTCACCACAGGAATTCGCTTTGGGTTTCTTTGGGATAGTGATAAATGTAGATTTGAGCCAATCTGATGGAAATTCATCACTTTCATATATTTCATTAAATAGTATTTCAAGAAGTTTGATGTTATCTGGTTCTATTAATTTTAAAAATTCTGTTTGCACACCATCTGATCCACTGGCTTTTCCTGTTTTACTTGTTCGTATAGCATTCTCTATTTTGCATTTCATGATTGCTGGCCCTTTTATATTTATAGGCTTCTGTCTAGTATCATTGAAAAGTTCTGTTACACATTTTATCCAAATCTGTGCTTTATTCTCTTCTTCTAGAACTATTTTTCTATTTTCGTCTCTTAGAGACACTATTTGCTTTTTCCTCAGTTTTCCAGAAATTTCGTTGATTTTCTTATACAGATTGAAATTATCATGTTTCTTCTGAAGCAGTTCAATTTCAGTACATAAATTTTTCATCCAATTTTCCTTGGCTTCTTTTATTTTTTTCTTGAAGATGTTATGTGTTTCTGTATACCTGGCTAGGTCTTTGTTTTTGTACATTCTTCTTGTATCAATAAGAGAAAGAATCTCATCTGTCATCCATTCCTGTTTTATATTATTCACATAACCTACTTCTTCAATACTTGTTACGATGGCATTCTTTAAGCTATTCCAAAGAGATTCCATACTTTTATTTTCTTCTATGTTAATCTGTTGTAATCGCAGGTTAAGCTGTGTCTTGGCACTTTTATTTATGTTCGGGTCTTTCAGTTTTTCTACATCAATTTTCTTTTTCTTCTTTTGTGATTTTTTAGCTGATTTTAATCTAAGACGTACTTCTGCAACTATGGGATTGTGGTCTGATGAGATATCTGCTCCAGGATAAGTCTTTGCACTCTTTATACTACTGTGGAATCTTTTATTTATCAGTATATAATCAATTTGATTTCGGACAATGTTATGTTGGTTATCTTGAGGCGATTTCCAAGCGTACAGTCTTCTGGGTGGAAGTTTAAACCAGGTATTTGCTATTGTTCGATTACACTAGGCTACTATAAAGCAATCGCATTGCTGCTTCACGAATCATTATACTTATAAATAAAACGAATAATTTCCTTTTCACATTATCTTTTCATATCTAGTGTTAGTGATAGACTATTCATCTTGTAAACAGAAGACATAAACTTATGGTATTGATAAATACAGTACAGTACTGTAAATGTATTTTCACTTCCTTATGATTTTTTTCTCTAGCTTACTTTATTGTGAAGAACATAGTATATATACATACCATGTAAATTGTCTATCACATTTAACAATAGTATAACAATAACTTTTGACTACACGGATTTTCAAACAGTGCAAGAAATCAGCACCCCAAACCCTCACCTTCTTCAAGGGTCGACTATATTTTTACATAGCCCAGAAACTCTAGAGACCAAACAAAGAGCTTTTTCAAGCTACTTCAGCTCTCCAATAAGCCACGGTGGTCTCACACCAGATAATAAAATTCACGTACATTCACAAACATGTAGTCTGTTGGAGAGCAGATAGACTAACTACTTGGCCAACCTTTCTTGATTCAAATACCAAAATAAGCTGTTATTAACAGCTTAGCTTTGATTCTAGTTTACACAAAAATCAAGTCTATGCTTCACATACATTCATTTCAAAAGTAATCACAATTTTTGGAATCTCAAGAAATATTTTGAAGTACACAACCAGCTAAAACAGAATTTTGGATCTGACAGTATGTGTTTAGCAAGTAACATACATTTTTGAAGGAAAAAAAAAAAAAATTCAATTGTACCCCTCACAATACATAACAAAGGCCTCATTTCTTCTTCACATTCACTAAAATTAGTGAATCGCCTATAAACATTTTTCCCCGAGTTGTACTGAATTATTAACCCCGTTTATGTGGCAGTAAAACCACTGAAATTAGGGATACTTGTCTTAGAATGTGATTTTGATAATAGCGAGCTTCAAGGTTTACCGACTCTGTTATGAAGCAGAGTATGTACAAAACCAGATAACTGGTACTCTTCGTACACTAACAGTACCAGTCTATTCTCCAATCCTAATTTCAGAGCTCAAAAAGTATGAAAGAGTAAAATGCAACACCAGCAGCACAAAAAGTTGAACTGCATGCAGAGAAGTAAGCTTTATACATTAGTAATCTTCAGAAATGAGAGTATCCCCCCCCCCCACTCCTGTGCTCATTTAAAAATCCAATGAATTTTAAAATATAAATTCTGAGAGCTAAGTTTATACATAACACAAAGACAAACTTACTGATAAAGTCTTTCCTGAACCTGTTTGTGCAATTCCAACCAAGTCTCTACCACTGAGTGCCACAGGCCATCCCTGAGCTTGAATTGGAGTAGGTTTATGATAGTTCTGACGGCATATAGATTGTATTACATAATCTGGAAAAAAAAAAAAAAAAAAAACACTTTCAAGTTTAAAATACCAATTTTTATAATTATTGTAACTATGAGCCTGCAATAACATGATTTGTAAAAAAGATGTATTTCGGCATTTGTTTGCTATGTTAATACTAAACAAGTATTAACATAGCAAACTAATTAAGTAAAGTTAATACTAATTAACTATTAACATAGCAAAATAAATTAACATACAGAGTTTATAACAACTGAGGAGAGTAATAGGTCGGTAACTTTCCGGTTTATGATTAGGCTTACCAGGCTTTAAAATTGAAAGTACTTTTGCTTTTTTAAAAATAGTGGGAAATTTACCAGTTGTAAGAATGTCAGTATAGAACTTTGTTAACCATCATCTTGCATTTCTTCCAGATTAATCAAAAATTCTGGATGAATGTTATCAAAACCAGGAGCCTTACCAGGCTTTAATTCCTTTAAGGCTGCTTCAACTTCTTGCTGCGTAAAAGGGTGTGCAAAATTTGAAGTTATAGACTTGCTAAATTCTTTTAATTTTCTCTTTATATCTTGTATGCTTTTTATTGTTTGGGATACGTGATATATTAACAATATGTATAGCTAGTTGATCTGGGGTGATTCTTGGTTCTTTAATCAAAGGAGCACTACCACCTAGTTTCCTAAGAAGGCTCCACGCTTTATGGCTGGAATGAGTAAAGTCTATACCTTCAACTGCGTTTACCCATCTTTTCCTTCAGGATATATAAGTTTTCTAGGAGTTCATCTGCTGTTTTTGGGTCATTGTTAATCTGATATTCATTATAAAGCAATTCACATTCTTCGCTCCAACCATGTATATAGTTATGTCTAATACCTCTAGGAATACTTTTCTTGGCAGCAAGCAGGACTACACCTATAAATCGATGAAAATTACTACTTATTGGAGATATCCAGCGAACACATTTGTCAAGTTCATTTGCGTATTTATTCCAGTCAGCCTTTTTAAATTCCAGCGTGGGATAGGCTTTGATCTTACAAATGAAATGGAAATGCCAATGTCAATTAATACCAGTCTATGTTGACTATGAGGAAAGTCAGTTAAGACCCTTCTCAGATTTTACATAGGGTGACCTGAATTATTTTTGCTCACAAGACATAAATCAGGGTTATGTCTGTTTTCTTCTGTTTACTGTTCATAATGAAGGGTGAATTTAGATAAATTCTCCATAAACAATTTAAATGGAGAGGAATAATAAAATTCATGAAAATAAGTACGTCGGTAGCACTGCATGTGGAGCTAGATACTTTTAATGTCACATGATGTCTCACTTGAATTTGCATGATAACTATTTTTTAATCAACACTTAAAGCATTTGTGTAAAATCCTCAAGCCTTTAAATTACACTAAGTCATATGACCTACGGCAGTGGTCTCCAACTTTTCGCCATGAGGGCCACATTGGGTACTTCAGCACTGTTCAGCGGGCCGTAGTAATAAAAAACTCTAGAACTAGATATACGAGTTTTATTGAAAGCAGATAAAAACTGATTACAGAGTACGCGAGATTAAATTATCATATATTAATGACACCGAACACTATCAGCAAATTCTCATATTTTTATCACAAATTATAATAAAACCATTAATGTGAATGGTGTAACTGTGTGTTTTTAAAATCTTATTAAACTCTGGTTCAAATTTTGAAGTGCTAATTACAAATAGCGATTTCAAATGTTCATCAGATAAATTTTCCGCATTTTGACTTGATATATTTCATTTGGGAAAAAGTTTGTTCACAAAGATAAGTTGTCCCAAAAATAGAGATAAATTTACAAGCAAATTTCTTCAAATTTGGGAACTGCTCAGAGTTCAAAAATTTATAAAAATTGATCAAGTTTCTTTCCTTGTGTTTATCTTTAATATGTTCATTTGCCTGAAGTTCAATAATTTCCATTTCAAGTTGACTTGGGACATCAGTAACAACACAGTCAAACAGATTTTGAAACAATCGCATTTCCCTAGCACTGGCGTCGAAATCAGCAAATCGCTTCTGAAATATTTGCAACTTTTTTTTAATTTCGTATAACTTTGAGTTTTTTTGTCAATGAATACAGATCGAGAAATTTTGTTTTTATTTTGTTTTTTGCTCGTTAGTTCATTTTAACCGTGTTTTTACCGACTTTTTTAAGTGTTCTTATTTCGTGCGACAAATTTTTTTTTGTTGATAAAAAAATTTATTCGGATGCAGCTTTTTTTTATTTCGTTTTGAATTCTTTTAAATTTTTTTCCTCTTCGTTAGTCCATTTTAACTGACCTTTTACAGTCAGAAAGACCGCAACTTGGATTACGGTTACTTTTTGCTATTTGGGAATATATTTTGAACACAATCTTAATTAATGCATTTGAAATCTATCAACACCCCGTGTTTTTTTTGCAGATTCTTATTGAAAAATTAGTCCAATTGGCAGGCCAGATAAAATCATATCGCGGGCTGCATCTGACCCACGGGCCATAGTTCGGAGACCCCTGACCTATGAAAATAAGCTGAGGACAATATTATACAATAAATAATGTAACAGAATAAGATGTCTTAAAATGGGGTAAAAGTGTAAAGCATGCAAACATTTTGAATGCATTGAAGAAAGAGGGTGAAAATTCACTTGTCACGCATCTGATCACCTGCCCACCTGGATACTAATGTAAACTCAACAATTCTATACACAGCTTAAAATCAAGAGTAAACAGAATTGTTTATAGTTACTATAGTCTATGATAGTCACTATAGTTAACTAGTGAGAAGGCTCAATGAAGACCTATAAGATACAATACTATGCTAAAGGAAATACACTATGATAAATTATTCCTGTTATCCATATGACCTTGACATAGTGAGCAAACTGTCATAACTAAATTTATATGTAAAAAAATATATATATTTATTATTCTTATCTCAGACTTCCAGGGAGTCGAGGAAGGCTATAAATACCAAACTAGCCGTCATACCTTCCCTTAAATTCATTCACACTACATGCAATCACTGAAGTGAAACTATTCCACTCACTGCTCTATGAGGAAAACCTAGCTGCTACCCCTTTCTTGACTGTCAACAAATGTAATTTCCATCCATGGATGCCCCTGTGTTCTTTCCCCACTTTCCATATAATAAAAAATTATCACATGCTATCTTATAATACCCATTCAAAAGTTTATAGAGCACTATTGTATCATCCCTCTTTTTCCTGTTAACCAGTCTGTAATCCACATACTTGTGATCTGTCCTCAATCTAAATCCCATAATCCAGATATAATCTTTGTAACTCTTCTTTGCATCCTTTCTGCAGCTTCTTTATCCCTTTGGAGCACGGGAGACAAAATCCGCACACAATAATCCAGGTGTGGTCTTAGAAGGCAATCCAGCTAATTAATGATCTTTCTCTCTCACAGACGTTCAGTTTCTGCCTTGTGCGTCTTCTACAAATGCTTTGATGGCCAGTGCTCTGCTGAATTGGCCACTATTATTTCTCCCCTCCAAAATCATTAAAACAAGAGCCACTGCTAACCAATAATCTATCTTGAACTCAAGGAACCAACTTCACTTCCTCTTTCATACCATCTACTTCTGTCCTTTGGACCATCTTTCCCACTTGGCCTCCCCAAAGGTTACAACCTTCAGTTGTTCAAGCAAAATGTGAACATCCTTCCTCTCTTGTATTCTTCTTGCCCATGTAGCACTAATGTGCTGCAGGTCTTGGGGCCTTTCATGTGTGTGGATCAGATAAAAAAACATTACTGTTTGGAAGCACATGTATAAAAATTGCATTATGTTCGGTAGACATGTATTGCTATGTTTGCAACTATGCATAGTCAGGCACAATGGCCTGCCATGTGCAAGTAACTTGGCTAAACTGAAGTGACAATTATAATAAATCCTACTAAACATCAAATTATCTAGCCAACATGGAATTAGTTTGGATTATGTTTAATTTCACCAAATAAAATGGTTCTGATTGAAATCAAAATGTTTTAATCTGAATGTAAGAAACATTATTGCAGAAACTTTGTTCTGACACTTCATCCCTTTCAGCCTTGCAAACAGTTCAAGAAAAACTGTAAAGGCTGAGATTTTTGTCAAGATTCTAAATATCAAATTAGTGTGCCATCAAGCAAGTCCTGAAATAATAGACAAACTCAGTCAAGTTTATGCAGCTAAAAGTGACTGCACAAAGATATAACTATAATTAAGGTTACAAGAACAGAAAGCCTAAACAAATATACAAATTAAAAGGTGAATATATTATTATTATGGGCAACTCCAAGGAGTCCTTAGACTCATCGAGAGAGGCCCTAGAACAACTATTCAACATTCACACAGTATCTATCATACTTCGCCTTGAACTCATTCACAGTCATGGCACCCACAACAGACTCTGGCAGCTTATTCCACTCACTACTTCCAAGTAAAAAACCTAGCTCTTAACACCCTTGCCCAGTTTTCATGGATGGCCCCTAGTCCTCCCACCACCAGCCCTGATCTCAAAAATATCTTCTGAATTAATCTTATAGAAACCCTTCAGTAATTTGAATATCTCAATGGCCCTATCTACTCATTCTCGGGTTCTAAAGAGGACTTTTTTTAAACTGACCCCAGAATCCCTGGAGTGGATCAGGGATTTAAGGATTAAGCTCTGACTCCTGATTCTTAATTTTGATGTTTAATCATTTCAACCTAGTGTACCCCTTTTAATATGATTTCTAAAATTGTTTTTATGTTGTTTTATGTAATTTGTATGTTTTATTCTGAGACCTGTACATCATACTCGTCTCTGGATCCTCTCCACCTCCTGACCATCAAGAAGAAACCCTGGTGCCCATACCTGGGCACAGTAGTCTAGATGGGGTCTTATTCAAGGTTCAATACAGAGGAACAATAACTTGCTTGTCTCCTAGTCAAAGTATTCTTCAGCAACCAAGTGATTTGATGAGCTGATTTAGCCACTTTTGCAATGCGCCCCCCCCCCCCCCACACTTCAACTCCCAAATCCCTGGTCTCGTCAATCTCCTGGAGTACAGTTCCACTAATGTAGTATACTGCTGCTAATCTTTTCACTCCAAAATGCATAACCTTACATTTTGCCACATTAAATTGACATCCATTCTCCTTAGCCTAGTCATCCAAACTATCCAAATCATCCTGAAAAATTTTGACATCCTGTGCATTCACTATTGCTCTACCTAACTTTGCATCATCCGCAAACAGATGCACAGTTCCTCTCAGATCCTTTCCTATATCGTTAATGAACAAATTAAACAGTAGTGGTCCAAAAACAGAGCCCTACAGCACACCACTAGTCACAAGCCGTCTTTCGGGCTCAACTCCTGAATAAACCACTCTGTTATCTCTCCATCAACCACCCTCATATCCATCCCTATCTGCTCCAGTTTAGTGATTAGAGTTCCACGTGGTATCCTGTCAAAAGACTTGGCAAGGTCCAGTAGAATCACTGTAAACCCATTACCCTTATCCAGTTCAGCCGTCACCGTGTTATAAAACGTGAGAAAGTTACTGAGGCATGATCTACCCTTCACAAAACCATGTTGTCCCCCAAACAATATCCCATTTTCATCTATCCAATCTTGTATTTTCCTCTTGACTAATTTCTCCAAGACCTTGACAATGATTCCTGATCAGTCGGTAATTTACAACAGTAGTGTTGGAACCTCCTTTATGCAGTGGAACTATTTTCCCTCTTTCCACCCCCTCAGGACTAACCCAGACCCGAGACTTAAATCAAACAAAATGGTCAAGAGCACTGACAATTCTTTTGCTGCTGCATGTACAACACAAGCTGATATACCATCCAATCTCACAGATGTATTCATATTGAGATTTTGTAATAGACTATTCACCTCCACTTCATTCAGAATTCCAATATAAGCTGTTGGTTCCTTCATTCCTGCCAATATCACCACCTGGATGATATACTCTTGCAAAGTGCTTGCTCCATAATTCTACTATATCAACTGATTCAGTTACCTCCTTACCATTGACATTCTTTAAAATCATTCTGCCATATAAATTTTTTCTTTTAATTGCAACATATCGAAAAAACTGTTTGGGATTCTCTTTAGCCTGCATGGCAAATTTTCTTTCATAATCTGCTTTTGCTTTTTCTGACCACACTTGTCACCCTTCTGGCCCGCACTTTATACCGTTCATGTGCCTGCAGGTTACCTTTCTCTTTAAATTCCCTCCACAGTTGTTTCTTTTTTTGCAGCTCAAGCTTAATGGCTTTATTCATCCATTTAACCCATACTTGATTTACTATTCGGACTCTAGGTATACAGTCAGCCATTGCCTCCTGCAAACACTCCTTAACCACCTCCCATGCACTATCAACATTTGCAGTTTTACATACCATGGCACTGAACCAAGCAATCTCCTAAGCTTGTCATACTTACCAGCCTGGTAATTCCACATGTACCCCGTCTTAATTGAAAATTCCACACATTTAGCCACCTCCCAGGTCAAAACCCTATGATCACTTTCACCAATTGGTGGCAACGTGGTCATATTCATTACAGCCAAATTCTCAGATGCAATTACTAGGTCAAGCACTCTCTGACCCCTAGTATTTTCCATTACATGCTGTCACAGATAGTTATCCCTTAATAACTGCGTAAAATAAATTCTTTCCTCCACGTGTCCCCTCCTCCTTCCACCAATCAATGTTACCGTAGTTGAAATCCCCCATAGTAATTACCATCCTTCCACTAATTTCTTCTATTTGCTTCTGCATACTATCTCCACCATTACCTGTTCTATAGCAGCACCCAACAGTATATTTTGTTCTGCTAGTCTCAATCTCACACCAAATAGCCTCAAATGTGCTATTTTCTCTATCCTGCAGTTCAACTTCTATTCTCCTTGGCTGCAGTTCATCAGCCATCATCAATAACACCCACCCCCCATTTTATCCCTCCTGAACATACTATACCCCTCATATTCCACCCCACTAGCTATATCATCTTGTGTCAGCCATGTTTCACTAATGCCAATAACCTGTGGTCTGGAAGTGCCAACCAAGGCCAAAAAAGTCTTCCTTCTTGTCCCTAGTACTCCTGGCATTAGTATATATGAAATGCAGAAGCCCATTAGTCCACCCTTATCCTGATTCCTTATACCTAACCCATTCTGATTTGTTGTCCTTCGTACTTCCTCGGGCATATTATACACATTCATACACTCGACTGCCTCCCTAAAGTCTGCATATCCCCCCCCTTCCCTGAATCTGCACATCCACTTTCACCCCATTCAACAACACTTTTTCCAGTGTCTGCACACTAAATCCATTCAGATGCAAACCATCCATGTTATATAAGTCCTTTAGCCCATCAAACTCACTTCACACCACTCCTCCTGCATAACCTACGCATAGTCATTTGCAATTATGACCCTCTTCTCAACTCTTCTCTGTCATGCCGTGGCAACAGACTCGCTATCTTAACTATCTCACTCTTTTCTTTTGCTACCTCTAGTAATTTCTTCAAGTCCTCTCTCATAGCAATTTTTTCTCCTTTTAAATCATTTGTTCCTGTTCACTACTATCATTTCTTTCACCCTCTGCTTTTGCACTCTGATAGACCCACGTACATACTTAATTTTCACTCCCGGTAAGTATCATTTTAACAAACTCTCATCTATTACACCTCTTACTAAAGAATCACCGTACAAACTTGCAGTCATACTCTTATTTTTTTTTTATCATACATTTGCCTTTTATTAGCTGATGCGCTTGGTAAATAATTTTGCAAACGCTCCAGCTGCTGCTTCACCCTATGTATTACTCCATGCGATCTCACTCATTGCAACTAACTCATTTTTTTTTTTTTTATCTGTTAAACCATTTTCTTGCTCTGTATTTTTACCTTTACTCTCACTTTCAACACCACTCTCAAAGCTATCTGGTACTACATTGCAAATTCCTATCATATCACTATTTTCTACATTCTGACTTTGAACATCAATATCAATCTTGCGACCTGAGACAGACTTCAAATGCTCACTTTCGGCACACATCCACTCCACTATCATTATCGAACCAAACTCCAAACGCTCTCTGCAAAGTGTACATCTCGCAGACGTTACACTGAACAAAGTCCCTTAAGTTAAAATTTTTGAATAAAGACTGCGATCTGGACGCCATTGTTTTTCTTATTAGTGCATATGTGCATACTATCTATCTTATCTTATCAAAATATTAATTAAATAATGCAGAAAACACAAAATTTACACAGACACGCTAAGTTACCAAAAGTAAAGAATACTACGCAAGATTCAAGCAATATTGCCAATTATTACCCAAAATAACACTTTTCTTTTCAGGAGCGCTCTACAAACACTACACACCATGTAGCCCTCTAGTGGCCAATCCAATGCCCAATCATCCATATATGGATGATTGGGCAAGCGCCTTCTATATAGTCCACAGTAGAGCAATTCATGAATGTAGAAGAGTATTCCTGTAAGCTCTTTTTTTTTTCTTTTTTTTTTTTTTAAAGAAACTTTCATAGTTTCTACATTCAGCTTCAAAGGAGTGCTCTACACAATTATGCTGGATTTAATACCCACTTGATTTATATAATTTTGCATCTTCACCAAAACGAAACCTTTTGGCTCTATTTTAATAATTAGGGAATGAAATGGCCATAAATGCCAAAAAAAAAAAAAAAAAGCTGAAAAAGATATCTCTAAGGGGGAGCAAGAAAAATGGAATAATCCCATAAAGTCACAGTTATGAAAAACAAAAGCCAGACCTTGCAAAAAAAAAAAACAGCATCATGATAGTTCCGTAAGTAATAACTAATAAACTGAGTTTAATAGCTACTGCCATTACATACAATTATACCCTAACTAGTTATGTTAAGTGACTCCTTCAAGAGAGTAGATGTAATTAAAGACAAAATTCTCATACCTTTATGCTTCATCTCCACAATTCCCCCAAAAGACATCATTCCCAATAAAAAATTAACTGTTTTGAAACATGAAGAACTTCAATCTCTTCTCTGAAAATTTGTTCTTTAAGATATTTCAAGAAAACAGCCCAGAGACCACAAATTTCCTGTACCCTCAAAGAGCAGAAGGGAGTACAAGCTACAACATTACTTTACGATTAAGTTTGCATTATTAATATATCAACTTTCCTTAAAATTAATCTATTACTTATCACTCCAGTATGTCATATCTAGTATTTCAGTCTTCTAGAACAATTCTCACTGAATTAATATGTTTAGATCTTGGTGGGTTTGAGCTCTGCTCAACACATTCTTCAATGCTAACAATGTCAAGTTCTTCCCTAATACCATCATTTTAAATATGATTAAGCCATTGATGTTTGACGCCATCTATTCACCCCCCAAATTTTTATCAGAATTCCCATATGCAATATTGAAGAACTTTATTCCAACCCAACTGAGGGTTCGGTTGGAATAAAGTACCGTAGTGTTTTGAAATGCTTTTCTGTATCACCTTGTATAGCTTTGGCAGATCTCTAAAACTTGAGTACAGATTCTTGTCATATTGCAATGATTCCTCAACTAGTTATAAAGTGAAAATTTGATTTTGACATAGTCTGTTCTGAACCCAGTTCTCCAAGTTCCTTGTACAATTTTTCTTGACATATTCTCAAGATTGCATAAATCTTACCTGAAACATTTAACAAATTCCTAATTTTCACATTGCTTTATTCCACTTTCTACAGAATGAGATCTCTACTCAAATCAACTATAATTCTGCCTTCTGACCTTACCCTCTGAATTATGTAGTGTAGCCACTGAAAACTTACTAACACATTGAACATTTCTGATCAAGATCTACTTCAGCTGCCTTCCTGAAATAGATACATTCAGGCTTTTGATAGTTTATCTATTTCAAGTATTGAGATGTATTCCTGTTGGCATTCCTCTTAATATTTTCTGATACTATCCTTCACTGCTTGTCTCTTTCGACTTTCAGATGAATTACTCCAGACATCTAGAATATTCAATATCAGCTTGTATGTCACCATCATTTGGTTCCATTACAGTACTCTAAATTTTTTCAATATCTCCCAGAACATTTTGCCATCTTCCTGACTTATTGTAAATGGGAGATATTGAAACAACCCCCAGCCAACAGAAA
This sequence comes from Typopeltis vanoorti, assembly GCF_054136105.1. NCBI lineage: Eukaryota > Metazoa > Arthropoda > Arachnida > Uropygi > Thelyphonidae > Typopeltis > Typopeltis vanoorti. The sequence goes on from NC_143555.1 coordinate 154,085,024, forward strand.
CTAGTTTCATCTTAAATGCTGGACATCAATGATCAGATTTCTTGCTTTAATTCAACTTTTCCAACACCATCTCCAAATAATCCTAAAAGACAGATGAATGCATGACATCTCATAAGTATTCTAATGGTTTTCTTTATCTACTGTCCTAAAGAAATCAGTAATCCTTGATGCACAAAACTAGTCTGTATAAGATCAATTATATATAATACAAGAATCAGATGAATTTCATTGACTGGTGTGAGATTAAATTATCCCCCCCCCTCTCTCACACACACACTGGAGGCCTAAAAAAGTTCAATGTTTGACTTCTAGAGCAAGGTTTCCAGATTAAATGAAAAATAAACATACGAAAAAAAAAATTAAAAATTAAAAGATTTCCTAAAATTCAAAGTTATAAATACCCTCCTAAGTAGTATTTTTGGTAAGAAATGTCAGTTATTAAAGTTAATTCTCATTGTAACAAATACTATAACACACTCCCAAACAGTTCCAAACTGAAGTGATATACTACAATGTTATCCTACAGCAAATTTAACTTGGATTTCAGATTTTTCATAACTGCATCTGATATTCCTACAAATTTGCTAATGAAATGAATGTAGATTGTTTAACACCATATTCCATTCTTTTATCTATGCTCTCAACTACCTGAAACAATGGGCAAAATTGTATATAATAAAAAATTTCATATAAAATTAAAACAAAAGTACATGTACCTGGAAAATTTCCTTCATGAAATTCGGTTATTGGATTAGGGACTTCCCTTCCTTTCACTGTGATATCACTATTCTTCCTGTACTCTTCAACTTCATACTGAAAGAAAATATATTTGGTTTTTCTTAAATATGAAACTTATTACAATCAGTTCTCATAACAGTAAGCTATTAAAAATTCCCCAATATTTTATTAATTATTCTTTTGGTTTCTAAAAAGTCTGCTTAAGAAAGAGCTGATGACTATATCTACTTTTACATTAATAATGCATATTATGTGAAATAAATGATAGTTTCAAAAAAAGAATTGTTTCCTTAAAAAAAAAAAAAAAAATATATATATATATATATATATATATAAACACGAGATTTCAGCTGGCCATTTGTTTCAAATAAATGACTAAGGACTGGTGAAACATTAGCACAATCAAATTTTCTGGAATGTTACGTGAACATTCACAAACAGAAATGCCATAGAAGCATCACTGCCTCCAGAATACCATTAGTTGCTTTGCAAACTAAAAGAGGTATGCAATAATTCATCTGTATACCTCTGACAATTATACCCCTTCAATGTCTACAAAGCACCATGCACTACTAGAAAATTTAGAATAAATGCAACTTAAGAGATAGATTTAATACATGATATCATACAAGTATCAAAGAAATTCTTGACATATTTTATATACAGTATAATACAATAGGATATTATGACAGAACTACATGAAAAAGTACAAGTTACAACTTCCTATTCCCTATAATAGATTTAGTTTAATCCTTTATCCCAGTGAGAGCAAACAAAGTTTGCGCCTGAAAATATCTTCAGGACTAAATATAGTGTTGTACTATCTTATCCAGTAAGTAGTGCAACACCAAGGCAACTCGTGGCAAAGGTGGAGCAAGCTACCAGGCACTTCTAACCCAGTATCTCCCATAATGCAAAACACATTTCCTATGTGGATATGTATACTGTTATGCATTAAAGGGATTGGCCATCTACCCAGACTAGTTTCGACCTTTATTGAGGTCTCTTCAGTGGGAGCCAGGCCCAGAGCTGGAGATACCAGGCAGAAGCAGTAGCAAGTCATCTGTGCCTATGGGAGTTACCAATAAATAATAATTTATTGAAAATAATAAATTTTCAACTTCCTATTCCCTATTTTTCTCAAAATTATGTTATTTGTCAAAACTTCAATGATCAAAATATTAAGATCTCAATATCATGAGATCTTAATATTTTGAAGGCACTTCTTACATATCAATCAAGATCTTGTTCTGGGTCTTTTCTATAACATCCTAGCAAAAAAAAAAACTATTTTCTCCTATTTGGATGTGTAGAATGCTAAGGTTGAAACCTGCCTGAGTGGTGACCCTTCCATAATGCATAGCATTATACATGAAAGGCTGTGTGCTTTGCATTATTATGGGAAACTACATGGAATCCTTACTCAAAAGGAGGCCCTAAACACCATGCCAAGCACTATTCGACATTCACACAATATGGGAAAAACTTTCCTTTCATTTCTTCACTTCACTCTGCATCCCTCATTTTTTGTTTCACCAGCTTGGCTTATAAATGTTACATTTTCCCCTACCGTTCCTTCTATTTTATTGCCAGTCACACACACTTGTTCACCGCCAACACCACTTGCAACCTCACCATTAATTGCAGTTTTTCATCTTCCACTACATTTGTATCACTTTTGTCATTCTTACTACCAACGATTGTTTCATTCAGTAGATTGTTCGTTTGCTTTTTCAGAACTTTTTTTTTTACTAATACTTCACTGCTCTTTCAGCATCTTTTTGCTATCATCTTCAGTTACCACCCAATCAAGTTTTTCTTTAAACTTCCATTCCACAATCTTTTTAGCCATTTCAAGTATTGTATAAATCTAACCAGGAATACTAAGTAGAGAAATACCTCTAATATACTCACAATCATTTTATTTCCCTTTTTACAGATGGATACTAAACACCCTAATCCAATCATCTGGAATTCAATACTCCAACCAGATCATCTGAATTATGCAGTGCAGTCACTGTAAAACTCATACCTCCACATTTCATCTACTCCAGCTGCCCTAATTATATATAATAACATTAAACAGAATGGGAGAGAAGCATTTGATGCCAAGATGGAGATAAAGACCAAGGATTAAGCATGATTTAATCAGAAGTGTTTTAGAGGGAAAAAATGTTAGATATGACAATACAGGAGTGCTGACAAGTAATAGACTAATTTGGAGGAAAATTAGTGTTAGATTATTAATAATGTAAACTTAATCATGTAGTGCTGTCATAGTAGCCTGAACATCCCCTTGAGAGAATGTATCATGAAATTGATCATTATAATATTCATTTAAAAATTTATGTAATTTACAACCGTGTTAAAAAAACTTTATTATCCCGACGTTTCAATCTTCATATCAAGATCATACATATATATGAAAGACAAGCTGAGTTACATTATTAACTGTAAGCTAGAGAAACAATGATTTGATCACGTTGTTCTACTGGCATGAACTCTAGTAGAGAAAAAATAAAAAAAATAAAAAAAAAAATACATAAAGCTAAATTCTATTTATGATGACAGGATTAAACACATTCTTTCTTACAGATGGTTTTCTTTCAGAAACAATGATGTCCTATTTTTAGTATTACAATTGTTATTTAAAAAACTGGTTTTTCTACAGTCCTCTTTATAGCTGTTCTTAATGAGGAATGCATATATTCGACCCACGGAAGGTTCCGTGGGTCGAATATATGTCTTCCATGTTTGGGATTTTTAGACCATCGTTGTTCAGATTGAGGTGGTTGTTAATGATCTCACAGGCTTCCTTAAATTTCTGTTCATACCACGTTTTTGTGTGATGTAGACAGTTTGTGCTTTTCCAGTAAATTCTGTGTAAGGTATTCAAGGTCATGATCCGAAAGGCCAGCTTCACCATAATTATTATATTTAATGTGTCGTTTTTGTTCTTTTTGTGTGTTAGGAATTGTGCGTCTTGTTTCTCCTATATATAATATGTTGCAAGAACAACAAATACAGTATACTCCAGGGTGGGCTAGTGGGTCTTTGGATGAGTTGAGCAAGCTTTTTAATTTTGCCGGAGGTTTAAAGGTGGCTTTGAGGTTGTATTTTTGTAGTACTCTGTTTATTTTGTCTGATCTTCCTTTAATGTAGGGAATGGTTATAGTTTTACTGCAGTCTGGTTTGTCTTTGATTTTTATTGAGGTTTTGTATAGAGAATTTTATGAATAGTGTTTTGGCTGTATATATATATATATTTTTTTTTTTCACCCGAGGTCATGCCAGTAGAATAACGTGATCAAATCATTGTTTCTCTAGCTTACAGTTAATAATGTAACACAGCTTGTCTTGTATAATTATGTATGCTCCAGATGATCTTAATATGAAGATCGAAACGTCGGGAAAATAAAAGAAGTTTTTTTTAACACGGTTGTAAAGTCTATAAAATTTTTAAATGAATGCTGATCACCGTGTAACACTAAAAGAAAGGATTACAATAATTCATGAGGATTCGACCCACAAATGATGCAACAAATACGGTAAGCTGAAGATTCAAGTTTAGAATTTGATCAACCGACTGGCTTTTTTTAAAACGGTGCAGGGACAGCAATATCACTCCTAATTGCATCAGGATAAAAAGAAAATTCACCTCAACAAAAGGTGCAACGAATATACCACCACATCGAGAAAGCACTACTCAGAGTAAATCCAAACTACCAGAAAGAACCTAGCCGCTACACAAAACCAGCTAAAGGGGAAAAAAAAAAAAAAACTTTCAATCTACATAAAGATACCTGGATGATCCTAGAAAAGATTTCGGACAACACAGTGAGCCACATCTTTTAAACACAGAAAGAAAACTTGATTTCCAAATTCCAAAGACTAAAAGAATGACAAAACCAGATGAAACAACAACCAACCAGAAGCAAGAAACAGGAGTCACCAATCACCCACAGGTATCAATAGTCAACTTATCTAACCACACTCTAAACAAAGACGAAATCTCTATACTTCACAAAAGGTTTGAATTTTGCTATAGCACCGAAATCAATAAAGAAACTTGAATTTATCTGTAATACTGAAAGAGGCCCAAGATTCATCCCAAATAACATAGCATGCAAAATAAGTTTACAAACTGCCAATATTTTAAATCATACCAAAACATTAACAAACAACATAACTAAACACAAATTAACTGCAATAAATTCAATTAAAACAAATCCGAACATAGTAATAACAAGAGCCAATAAAGGAAATGCCACCATTATTTTAAACCATACCACTTATGTAGAAAAAATGAATCTGCTGGTCTCTGACAATGACACATACTAATTAGTTAACTACAACCCAACCAATAGAATAAAAAACAAAACAGAGAAACTACTTAAGTCAATTACCACATATGGTCCGAAGATACGGTCAAAAAACTATTTCCGCACTACGCGTGCTCCCCAAGAATTTATGGGCTACCAAAAATTTACAAAGAACACACACTGCTAAGACACACTGTTGAAGGAATTGATAGCCTGACGTATCACTTAGCCAAAAAATTAGTGGAAATATTCAAGGAGTTCGTAGGTCATTCCCCCTCCTATATCAAAAAGACAACACTTCATAAACATCAGACATTACATTAGAAAAGGTTTGACGTCTCTGACCTCTTTACGAATGTCCCAATCAACGACACAATCCTTCTCCTACAAAACAAATTCCCTCCACATATTACAGCACTCTTCGCGCATGTATTATGTTCTAGTTATTTTGTATGGCAAAACGCTTTCTACCTACAAAAAGAAGACACAGCCATGGGCTCGCTATTATCCCTACCCCTATTGCTAAATTTTACATGGAACATTTTAAGCAACTTGCTTTAGGTTCCTCCCCTCTAAAACCCAAAGTCTGGCTTAGATATGTTGACAATGTTATCGCAATCTTGTCCAATGGCCACCAAACATTAGACACATTCCTTAGCCACCTAAACCAACAACACAAACAAATACAGTTCACAATTAAGATTGAAAAACATAACACACTTCCGTTTCTAGATACACTTGTCACACGTCTTCCCTCTGGCAATCTTTCCTTCACTGTCTACCGGAAACAGACACATACGGGACAATATATACACAAACTCCTACCACCATCCAACACTCTAAAAAACTGGGCTCAGTCAATCTGTTACAGTGAAAAGGCACTAAAAGACGAATTTAAAATTATCAGCAATACTTTCCAAAAAAAAAAAAAAAAAAAAACAGATACAGTCAAAACACTATTAACAAAATTCTCTACAAAACCTCAATAAAAAACAAAGACAAACAAGACTACAGTAAAACTATAACAGACAAAATAAACTGAGTACTACAAAAATACAACCTCAAAGCAACCTTTAAACCTCCACAAAATTAAAATGCTTACTCAACTCATCTGAGTGTTCCTGGCAAGATCTATTCAAGTATACTTGAGAAACTGTTGAGAAGAACTGTGGAAGAAAAGCTTGGTGAAGAACAAGCTGGATTCAGGCCAAATAGAGGCTGTCAGGATCAGAGCTTCAATTTTCGACAAACAGTCGAGAAAGCATGGGAATAAAACAAAGATCTGTATTTAAGTTTTGGCAATCTGGAAAAGGCATGACAAGGTGCCAAGAGAGAAGCTATTCAATACACTACAGTTATATGGTGTCAATGGGGCATTATATCAAGCAATACTTAGTCTTTATTTGAGTTGTAAGTCAGTAGTTAGAATTGAAGGAAGTACAGGAAGATGGTTTAATGTTAAATCTGGTGTGAGACAGGGATGTACATTATCCCCTGTGTTATGGATCACATTATGAAGGAAAGTGGTATTAAACATGATATCAAAATTTGAGATGTTAATGTCAGCTCTTTGCTTTATGCAGACGATGTTATACTTCTAAATAAATACGCTACAAGTCTGCAAGATTCCCTGACTAAATTGAATAACTGTTGTAATAGATAAGGTATGAACGTCAGCATTAAAAAGACAAAGACAATGAAAATAGGTAGAATTGTTGAAAATATCAACTGTGTTATGAACAGGGAACCTGTGGAACAAGTAAAACATTTCAGGTACTTAGGCACAATTTTTTTAGTGAAGATGGTAATTTAAATATGGAAATAGACAACAGAATCAACAAAGCTGGTATGGTAGGAAATCAATTGAATAAATTCATATGGAATAAGAGAGAAATTAGTCAGAACACTAAATTAGCTGTATACAAGACAGAGTGTTTAAACCAGTTTTAACTTATGAATCTGAGAGCTGGGTCAGAAGTAAAACACTTGACCAAAGACTAGATACCGCAGATATGAGAGTCCTGAGAAAAATTAGAGGCGTGAACAGATGGCATCAATGGCAATATGATATTAAAAACAAGGAGATTAGGAAAGAACTTGACATTGTCGGCATCCAGGAATGCATTAGCAGAGCTAATCTCAGATGGTATGGTCACTTAAACAGAATGGACGAGAAAAGATTAGCAAAACAAGATTCTCTGCCAAGTTGGCAGGAAAACGACCCAGAGGAAGACCAAGATATAGATGGATTGATACGGAACAAAGTGCCTTAGATGATAGAAATATAAGATCTGATAATGTTGGAGTCTTGACAGGTAACAGACTGATTTGGAGGAAAATTGTAGATAGGAAGTAAGTAATGATGTAAATTTTTCATGCAGTACTATCATATCCTGTACACCCCTTGAGGGTACATGTCAGAAATGTGATGATGATGACTCAACTCATCCAAACACCCACTCCCTCCACTAGTCCACCCTGGAGTATACCTTATTTGTTGTACTTGCAACATACCATATATCGGAGAAACAGGACACACAATTTCTATCAGACAAAAAGAACATAAACGACACATTAAATATAATAATTATGGTGAAGCTGGCATTTCGGATCATGCCCTGAATATATTACACAGAATTTACTGGAAAAGCACTAGCTGTGTACATTGCACTAAAACATGGTATGAATGGAAATTTAAGGAAGCCTGTGAGATCATTATCAACCACCCCAATCTGAACAATAATGATGGTCTCAAAATCCCAAACATATCGAAGGCATATATTCGACCCATGGAACCTTCCTCACTAAGAACAACTATAAATAGGACTGTAAAAAATCCAGTATCTTAAATAATAATTGAAATACCAAAAATAGGACATCATTGTTTCTGAAAAAAAAAAAAACCATCTGTAAGAAAGAATGTGTTTAATCCTGTCATCATAAATAGAATTGAGCTTGTTGTATTTTTTCTCTCTTTTTTTTCCACTATTCTATTAGCATGAGGTCATGCCGATAGAATGGCATGTGATCAAATCATTGTTTCTATAGCTTACAGTTAATAATGTAACTCAGCTTGTCTTGTATATTTATGTATGCTCCAGATGATGATCTTGATATGAAGATCGAACAGTCAGGAAAATAAAAAAAATTTTTAACACTATTGTCAATTCCATAAAATTGTTAAATGAATGCTAATCACCATATAACACTAAAAGAAAGGATCATTATAATATCCTAGACATGCCATTAGAGTACATGTCAGAAATTTGATGATTTTCAAATATGCAAAATTTGTTTTTCTCTTACAAGCAGATAAAATTTTTAAAGCAAATTATTAAAATGATGAATACTGAGTCACTTTTTGACAAAGAAAATTCCAAATAAAACTACAAAGATCACTCCACCATAGGTAATCCACTGATGTATTTATTGTTCAGAAAGATCTCACCAGTTTTTGCTGTTTTGTTTCAGTCACTTCTATTACATCAATCTGATACCTATTTAATTCCTCAGATAACTCCATTTCTTTGCCATTCAGGCTTCTAATGTTGATAGTACCGATCTTGAACTCTGAAGTTGGGGTGGGTTTTAGGGTTTGTTCCAGTAGCTGACTTCACTGGTTCCCTGGCGAATGCAACGGGGGCCTTATTTAACCAGGCAACACCACAGCTGGCATGAAGTTCTGTCATGTTGTATCATCATTTGATATTTTGATTTAAGCCAATAACAATACAATTTGGGATTGCATAAGAGTCAAAGCTGTATAACTGAGAGGAGACCTCCACATAGTCTTTAAGGGAATGCTGAGAACCAACCAGGGCTTCTGACCTAATGTCCAATCCTCACCTTCTCGTGGTGCACCTCGTTGGGTAACTACTTGGATACTGAACGAACGAGGATGGACTAGCAATTTCAGATTTAGCCGACCAAATTGTATTCTTATTGGTTAAACCAAAATATAAAATGATGGTACGATATGACAAAATTTCATGCCAGCTGGGGCGTCGACCAATTAAACAAGGCCCCTGTTGTTTTCACCAGGGAATCATGGCAAACAGCGAAGTCAGCTACTGGAACAAATCTAAAAACAAACACCAACTCAATATCACCAGAGTTAAGGATCAGTACTATCAACGTAAGAAGCCTGAATGGCAAAGAAATGGAGCTAGCTGAGGAATTAGATAAGTAACAGATCAACATAATAGGGGTGAATGAAACAAAAGACAAAAACTGGTGAGATCTTTCTGAGCAATAAATACAAAATGTTATATTCAGGCAATGACAATCAAGGAAAAGAAGGAGTAGCCATAGTATTCAACACAAAATACGAGGCTAATCTTCTTGAATGGCAGTCAGTCTCAAGTAGAGTAATGTGGGCAAATATGAGAATGGGGAACTGGACAATGAGACTTATTTGTGCCTATGGTCCCACAGAAGGTTCTACTAAGGTAGAAGTGGAGGAATTTTTTGAGGCTTTAGAAAAAGCAACTGACACAATAAAAAAGGAAAAGTTGGTCCTTGTTGAGGATCTAAATAGCAGAGTAGGAAATGATTGTCAGACATACAAAAATATTTTTGGAAAATTTGGAGAAAAGAGCAAAGCTAATAATGGCAAACATCTGTTGGATTTATGCTCAGGACATGGACTGGTTATTACTAACACCATGTTCCAACATAAAAATGTGCACAAATTTACATGGAGAGAAGAGGCAAGGAATAAGAAAAGTCTCATTGACTATGTTATTGTTGATAGTGATGTTTTCTCCCTGGTGCAGGACACTAGAGTGCAGAGAGGTTTCGAAATTGGAAGTGATCACTATTCAGTCTCGAGCAGGATAAAATTGAATTTCATATTGAAAAGAATAACGTGTAAGTAAGTTTTAAAGCAAATAAAAGTTGAGCACTTCTCAGATGTAAACTGTAGACTAAACTACACAAAGATTAGTGAAGAAAAAATGAAAGGGTTTGAGAAGAGGAATCAAACCTTGGAGATTCAGTGGCAAACTCTGAAGAAAACATTGATTGATTCTGCCAGAGAGGCATGTGGTGAGGTTGTCTGTAAGGATAAAAAAAATCAGAACTCCCTGGTGGACACAGGAAGTTAAAAAGGCAGTGAAGAAAGCATATCAAAAGTTCCTGTCAAATAAGTCAGCTTGTGCTCTAAGAGAATACAGAGAAAAATGCAAGAATGCTAAACACTGTGTAAAACTAGCTAAACAAGACATGGGATAACTTTGGCAAGAATATACAATAGAAAATAAATATCAAGAAGGTGGGAAAATATTCTGGAGGTTGTTGAAGAAGCTTAGGAATGGAGGAAAGAGCACTGTAAAAGGAGTTAGAGATGATAAAGGTGACATGAAAACAGGAGCAAAAGATATCCTTGAAGTATGGCGTAATTACTTTGAAAAACTGCTAAATGAAACAAGCAGTGATGACAGCACAGTGGTAAAAAACACTGATCAGGAATGCATATTCATACTTGAAGTAGAAAAAGCCGTCAAAAGCCTGAAATGTGGAAAGGCTGCAGGAGTAGATGATATTCAACCAGAAATGCTGAAGTATGGTGGTATAAGAGTCTTACAGTGGCTGCACTGCATAGTTCAGAAAGCCTGGACAGAGGGACGATTCCCGATGATTGGAGTAGAGCTCTCATAGTACCCATATATAAAAAGGGAAATAAAACTGAATGTGAGAATTACAGAGGTATTTCCCTACTGAGTGTTCCTGGCAAGATCTATGCAAATATACTTGAGAAAAAGTTGAGAAGAATTGTGGAAGAAAAGCTTGGTGAAGAACAAGCTGGATTCAAGCCAAATAGAGGCTGTCAGGATCAGATCTTCACTCTAAGACAAAGTCGAGAAATCATGGGAATATAACAAAGATCTGTATTCAAGTTTTGTCGATCCAGAAAAAGGCATATGACAAGGTGCCAAGAGAGAAGCTATTCAATATGCGACAGTTATATGGTGTCAATGGGACATTATATCAAGCAATACTTAGTCTTTATTTAAGTTGTAAATCAGCAGTTACAATTGAAGGAAGTACAAAAGATGGTTTAATGTTAAATCTGGTGTGAGACAAGGATGTACATTATCCCCTCTGTTATTCATTATCTATATGGATCACATTATGAAGGAAAGTGGTATTAAACATATGAAAATTGGAGATGTTAATGTCATCTCTTTGCCTTCTGTGGATGATGATATACTTCTAAATAAATCCGCTACAAGTCTGCAAGATTCTCTGACTAAATTGAAGAGCTGTTGTAATAGATATGGTATGAAGGTCAGCAATAAAAAGACAAAGACAATGAAAATAGGCAGAATCAGTGAAAATGTCAACTGTGTTGTGAATGGAGAACCTGTGGAACAAGTGAAACATTTCTGCTATTTAGGCACGATTTTTACTGAAAATGGGAAATTAAATATAGAAATATACAACAACAGAATCAGCAAAGTCAATTGAATAAATTGACAAGGTAGAAAGTCAATTGAATAAATTCATATGGAATATTTACCAAAGACTAAAGATCGCAGATATGAGAGTCCTGAGAGAGATTATAGGCGTGAACAGATGGCATCAATGGCAATATCATTAAAAACGAGGATATTAGGAAAGAACTTGACATTGTCAACATCCAGGAAGGCGTTAGCAGAGCTAATCTCAGGTGGTATTGTCACAAACAGAATGGGCAAAGAAAGATTAGCAAAACAAGTGTTATCTGCCAGGTTGGCAGCAAAATGACCCAGAGAAAGACCAAGATATAGGAAGATTGATACGGAACAAAGTGCCTTAGATGATAGAAATGTAAGATCTGATAATGTTGGAGTCTTGACAAGTAACAGACTGATTTGGAGGAAAATTGTAGATAGGAAGTTAGTAATGATGTACTTTTTTTCATGTAGTACTATCATATCCTGTACACCCCTTGAGGTTACATGGAAAGAATTTGATGATGAATACAATTTGATAGACTAAATCCCAAATTGCCAGCCCATACCTAACAGGATGCACCACGAGACAGTGAGGACTGGACATGTCCTCCCATGACTTTTGTTTAGCTAGTTTTACACACTGTTTAGCTTTCTTACATCTGTCTCTGTATTCTGCAAGAGTAAAAGCTGACTTATTTGTCAGGAACTTTTGATATGCTTTCTTCATTTCCTTCACTGCCTCTTTAACTTCCTGTGTCCACCAAGGAGTTCTGATTTTTTTATCCTTGCACACAACCTCACCACATGCCTCTCTGGCAGAATCAATCAATGTTTTCTTCAGAGTTTGCCATTGAATCTCCAAGGTTTGATTCCTGTTCTCAAACTCTTTCATTTTCTTTTCAATAATCTTTCTGTATTTTAGTCTACAGTTCACATCTGAGAGCTGCTCAACTTTTATTCGCTTTATAACTTTCTTACATGTTATTCTTTTCAATATGGAATTCAATTTTATCCTGCTCAAGACTAAATAGTGATCACTTCCAATTTCAAATCATCTGGTGTCCTGCACCAGGGAGAAAACATCACTATCAACAATAACATAGTCAATGAGACTTTTCTTATTCCTAGCCTCTTCTCTCCATGTGAATTTGTGCACATTTTTATGTTGGAACATGGTGTTAGTAATAACAAGTCCATGTCCTGAGCAGAAATCCAACAGATATTTGGCTTTATTATTAGCTTTTCTCCAAATTTTCCAAAAATATTTTTGTATGTCTGACAATCATTTTCTACTCTGCTATTTAGATCCCCAACAAGGACCAACTTTTCCTTTTTCATTGTGTCAGTTGTTTTTTCTAAACCATCGAAAAATTCTTCCACTTCTACCTTAGTAGAACCTTCTGTAGGACCATAGGCACAAATAAGTCTCATTGTCCAGTTCCCCATTCTCATATTTGTCCACATTACTCTACTTGAGACTGACTGCCATTCAAGAAAATTAGCCTCGTATTTTGTGTTGAATACTATGGCTACTCCTTTTCCTTGATTGTTAATGCCTGTATATAACATTTTGTATTTATTGCTCGGAAAGATCTCACCAGTTTTAGTCTTTTTTGTTTCAGTCACCCCTATTATGTCGATCTAGTACTTATCTAATTCCTCAGCTAGCTCCATTTCTTTGCCATTCAGGCTTCTTACGTTGATAGTACCGATCTTTAACTCTGGTGATGTTGAGTTGGGGTTTGTTTTCAGATTTGTTCCAGTAGCTGACTTTTTCGCTATTCGCCCTGGTTCCCTGGCGAAAACAACGGGGGCCTTGTTTAACCGGGCGACGCCCCAGCCGGGATGAAAGTTTGTCATGTTGTACCATCATTTTTTATTTTGGTTTAACCAATAAGAATACAATTTGGTCGGCTAAATCCCAAATTGCCAGCCCATCCTCGTTCGTTCAGTATCAAAGTAGATATCCAACAGGGTGCACCACGAGAAGGTGAGGATTGGACATTAGGTAAGAAGTCCTGGTCGGTTCTCCACATTCCTTTAAAGGCTATGTGGAGGTCTCCTCTCAGTTATACAGCTTTGACCCTTAAGCACCCCTGATCTATATTTAAGTTTTGTAGATCTAGAAAAGGCATAAATGACAAGGTGCAAAGGGAGAAACTATTCAATAAGCTACAGTTATATTGTGTCAATGGGGAATTATATCAAGCAATACTTAGTCTTTATTTGAGTTGTAATTCAGCAGTTAGAATTGAAGTACAGGAAGGTGGTTTAATGTTAAATCCGGTGACAGACAAGGATGTACATTATCCCCTGTTATTTATTATCCATATGGATCACATTACAAAGGAAAGTGGTATTAAACCTGATATCAATATTGGAGGTGTTAATGTCAGCTCTTTGCTTTATGTGGATGATGATATACTTCTAAATAAATCTGCTATAAGTCTGCAAGATTCCCTGACTAAATTGAATAACTGTTGTAATAGATATGGTATGAAGGTCACTATTAAAGAGATAAAGACAATGAAAATGTCAACTGCATTGTGAACGGAGAACCTATAGAACAAGTAAAACATTTCAGTTACTTATGCATCATTTTTAGTTAAGATGGTAAATTAAATATGTAAATAGTTAACAGGATCAACCTGATAATGAAGTTATTAATGATGTAAATTTTTCATGTAGTACTATCATAACCTGTACACTCCTTGAGGGCATATACTAGAAATTTGATGATGATGATAGTAATTACATAATAAAACATGTTCGAATCCTGAAAAGAAATCTCAAGGCTGTTAGTGTGTTAGAAGCACTTCAGCCACTAGAATCATTAATGTTTTCTTGATGAATCTGTAAAATCATAATTTAAAATTCTGAATATTTTTACGTATTATTTATGTTAGTATGTTTATTAGTTTTAGTTTCATAACACGGATTGTCGGCACTTGCGATGTGCCTGTTATTGAAATTGTTTTCTCAAAGTGATATGTAAAGCATTTAAAAAAAATTTATGTACTTACTGAATTTGATATTTGTATTACTTACAGGAATTTTATTGTAGTTAAAAATTATCAAAAGTTGTGTTTTATGGAGACATTCTCTTGTTGCCAACGGAGACACTGTGTCAGCCATTGTATTTTGTTTCTCGCTTGCCACTTTTACGGAGTGCACATGCTTGCCAAGAAGTTTGACGTGTGATTGACAGCTGACAAATTCGGTATCGTAGCAACAGGAGAGTAAACAAGGATAGCGTTCGAAGAGAAATTTAGAACACAAGCCTGCAGATATTTAGATTCAGGTGTAAAAGTGTTTTTTATTTTATTTGACAGTCGGAGGAAAATTAATAGTATATTCCAAAAAAGGAATCTTGGAACTATTAAGTTTCAAAGTGCAATAAGTATTGATAAATAAAAAGGAAATACTGCTATAGGTGTTTCAAAAGGAATATTGGAGGAAACGCTAAATGGAAGATTTATAGTATATTCCGAAAAGGGAATCGTAGAACTGTAAGTTTTTTTTAAATGGAAGAGTTAAGACTGTCAATAAGCATTAGTAGTGATTAAAAGAAGAAATTGCTATTTATGTTCTAAAGGAATGCTGAAGAAAACTCTGATTAAGAAGTTCATCTGTGTTAAGGACACCAGATCTAACTATTATTTCTACTAAAACAAGACAGAATTAAGTCAGGAAGAATCAATGTGTGCTACATAAGTGAGGATAAAGGATCCAATGAAAATGAATAGTCATATCTTTGGAAAAAGGCCTTGACAGAGAAAGAAACTGGTAATGAATATTTTGTCATTGTGAAAATGAAGTGTTTAGTCTAGTCTTAAGTGCAAGTTTATTTTTAAAAAAGGCCTTGCATCCAATTAAATTTGTAGTTAGTTATGTAATATTGTCATCATCATCAAATTAATGACATGTACCCTCAATGGTTGTACAGGATATGATAGTACTACATGAAAAATTTACATCATTACTAACTTCCTATCTACAATTTTCCTCCAAATCA
The DNA here is from genome assembly GCF_054136105.1 of Typopeltis vanoorti. Lineage (NCBI taxonomy): Eukaryota > Metazoa > Arthropoda > Arachnida > Uropygi > Thelyphonidae > Typopeltis > Typopeltis vanoorti. The sequence goes on from NC_143555.1 coordinate 154,100,536, forward strand.
GTCTGTTACCTGAAAAGACTCCAACATTATCAGATTTATATTTCTGTCTTCTAAGGCACCTTTTACTGTATCAATCCATCCATATCTTGGTCTTCCTGTGGGTCTTTTTCTTGCCAACCTGGCATAACAGTTGTTTTGCTCATCTTTCCTCTCCCATTCTGTTTAAGTGGCCATACCACCTGAGATTAGCTCTGCTAATGCATTTCTGGATGATGCCAATGTCAAGTTCTCTTAATATCCTCGTTTTTTAATATGATATTGTCACTAATGCCATCTGTTCATGCCCCTAACCTTTCTCAGGACTCTCATATCTGTGGTATCTAGTCTTTGGTCAAGTGTTTTACTTATGACCCAGCTCTCAGATCCATAAGTTAAAACTGGTTTGAACACTGTCTTGTATACAGCTAATTTAGTGTTCCAACTAATTTCTCTTATTCCATATGAATTTATTCAATTGATTTCCTACCATACCAGCTTTGTTGATTCTGTTGTCTATTTCCATATTTAATTTACCATCTTAACATTAAACCACCTTCCTGTACTTCCTTCAATTCTAACTGCCGACTTACAACTCAAATACAGACTAAGTATTGCTTGATATAATGCCCCATTGACATCATATAACTGTAGCGTATTGAATAGCTTCTCTCTTGGCACCTTGTCATATGCGTTTTCCAGATCGACAAAACTTAAATACAGATATTTGTTATAGTCTGATGCTTTCTCAACTATTTGTCGTAAAATGAAGATCTGACCCTGAAAGCCTCTATTTGGCCAGCTTGTTCTTCACCAAGCTTTTCTTCCACAATTCTTCTCAACCGTTTCTCAAGTATACTTGAGAAACGGTTGAGAAGAATTGTGGAAGAAATTCTTATTTCCCTTTTTATATATGGGTACTATTAGAGCTCTACTCCAATCATGGGGAATTCGTCCCTGTCTAGGCTTTCAGAACTATGCAGGGGTAAATCTTGTTTTCAACATAAGAAATCTGAGAATAAAAGTAAATCTGGAAATAATTATTATCCCAATATCATACTGGCAAGGACAGAAATGTCAAACCACTCATTAGACATGAGTAAAGCTAAAGACAACTCAACCTTAAAAGAGTTTGATGTAACATTAGCTCATTATGCTAATGAGATAATCCTTTGACACGTCTACAAGGATTTATTGAAGATGTGCCTTGTAAAATCATACTTGACACAGGTGTACATATTTCACTCATTTCTTAGTTTGTTTAATAAAATTAAAACTCTAATTCCAAATAACATTTCAGCTTTAAATTATCCAATTAAATTAAAGGGAATATTTGAATCAGAAATTTCAGCTGATAAGCAAATAGATGCTTTTATTTGAATTCCTTGTTTTCCATTGAAAGTTTTTCATGCATTAATAGTTCTTCCAGAATCATCAAATCCAAAATGTACAAATAATATTTGGAATTGATTTTCTTAAATGTCATGGTTTCGCATGTAATTTTGTTGATAATACAGTGTCCTGTATTATCAGCTTGTTCTTCACCAAGCTTTTCTTCCACAATTCTTCTCAACCGTTTCTCAAGTATACTTGAGAAACGGTTGAGAAGAATTGTGGAAAAAATTCTGTTTTATTTCCCTTTTTATATATGGGCACTATTAGAGCTCTACTCCAATCATCGGGAATTTGTCCCTGTCAAGGCTTTCTGAACTATGCAGTGCGCCACTATAAGACTTTTAAACCACCATATTTCAGCATTTCTGGTCGAATATCATCTACTGCTGCTGCCTTTTCACATTTCAAGCCTTTGATGGCTTTTTCTACTTCAAGTATGGATATGTATTCCTGACTGTATGCCTGTCGAGTGTTTTTTTACCACTGTGCTATCACTGCTTGTTTCATTTAGCAATTTTTCGAATTAATTACTCCATACTTAAAGGATATCTTTTTCTCCTGTTTTCATGTAACCTTTATCATCTCTAACTCCTATTACAGCACTCTTTCCTCCATTTCTAAGCTTCTTCAATAACCTCCAGAATATCTTACCACCTTCTTGATATTTATTTTCTATGTTCTTGCCAAAGTCCTCCCATGACTTTTGTTTAGCTAGTTTTACACAGTGTTTAGCATTCTTGCATTTGTCTCTATATTCTCTAAGAGCACAAGCTGACTTATTTGCCAGGAACTTTTGATATGCTTTCTTCTTTTCCTTCACTGCCTCAAACTTCCTGTGTTCACCATGGAGTTCTGATTTTTCTATCCTTGCAGACAACCTCACCACATGCCTCTCTGGGTGATCAGGGTTTTCTTCCAGGCTTGGTTCCTGTTCTCGAAAAATTTCTTTCATTTTTTCTTCAATAATCTTCGTGTATTTTAGTCTCCACTTCACACCAGAGAGCTGCTCAACTTTTATATGCTTTAAAACTTTCTTACATGTTATTCTTTTCAATACGAAATTCAATTTTATCCTGCTCAAGTGATCGCTTCCAATTTCAAATCCTCTATACAATCTGGTGTACCGCACCAAGGAGTAAACATCACTATCAACAATAACATAGTCAATGAGACTTTTCTTATTCCTTGCCTCTTCTCTCCATGTGAATTTGTGCACATTTTTATGTTAGAACATGGTGTTAGTAATAACCAGTCCATAGTCCTGAGCAGAAATCCAACATGTATTTGCCATTATTATTGGCTTTGCTCTTTTCTCCAAATTTTCCCAAAATATTTTTGCATGTCTGACAATCATTTCCTACTCTGCTATTTAGGTCCCCAACAAGGACCAACCTTTCCTTTTTCATTGTGTCAGTTGCCTTTTCTAAAGCATCAAAAACTTCCTCCACTTCTACCTTAGTAGACCCTTCTGTGAGACCTTAGGCAGAAATAAGTCTCATTGTCCAATTCCCCATTCTCATATTTGCCCACATCACTCTACTTGAGACTGCCTGCCATTCAAGAAGATTAGCCTCTTGTTTAGTGTTGAATACTATGGCTACTCCGTCTTTTCCTTGATTGTCATTGCCTGAATATAACATTTTGTATTTATTGCTCAGAAAGATTTCACCAGTTTGTCTTTTTTGCTTCAGTCACCCCTATTATGGCAATCTCGTACTTATCTAATTCCTCAGCTAGCTGAATTTTTTTGCCATTCAGGCTTCTTATGTTGATAGTACCGATCTTTAACTCTGCTGATGTTGAGTTGGGGTGTGCTATCAGATTTGTTCCAGTAGCTGACTTTTCGCTGTTCACCCTGGTTTCCTGGCAAAAACAACGGGTGGGTGGGCCTTGTTTAACCGGGCGACACCCCAGCCGGCATGAAATTTTGTGATGTTGTACCATCATTTTCTATATTGGTTTTAGCCAATAAGAATACAATTTGGTCAGCTAAATCCCAAATTGCCAGCCCATTCTCGTTCGTTCAGTATCCAGGTAGATTCCACAACGAGAAGGTGAGGATTGGACATTAGGTCAGAAGCCCTGGTCGGTTCTTCACATTCCTTTAAAGGCCATATGGAGGTTTCCTCTCAGTTATGCAGCTTTGACCCTTAAGCACCCACTTTATATATATATATATATATATATATGAAGAGATCACCAAAGAACTAGTTTCTTCTTACAACCTTTCTGAAAAACAGTTATCCTAAACAGACTGTTCATAAGTCATTGTTTTTGTTTTATTCAATGTGTTTATTTTGGTCTTGAGTTAGTGAATTATTTGGATTCTGAAAGAAACAATAAAAGGGAAGTCATTGCGCCAATCGGAATGAACCCTTGTGCATATATAGGTACACTTGGAAATAAATTTAAAAAAATAACCGTTGAACAGATCATCTCTATATACAGGATTAAATTAATAAAAATCCTATATTTAAATAATGGCACAGCCGGTAGGATTAATATTATGATAATATCCTTTCTATATCAAAATATCTTGCAATTAATAATGTCGCAGTCAACAACAGGATTGGTTATGACTTAACTCTATTTTTAGAATCCAGAAAGTAAATATTGACTCAAGTAAAATGGCTACAGAAGATAGCAATATTAGTGAAGTTTCTTCAGTTAAAGATGAGGAATTTTTTTAGGTTAATTAATCTAATACCTTCTTTTTCAGGAGATAGTGAAAGCATAGAAACATTTTTTAAATATGCTGAAAAAATTAGATTTAGGAAAATGGTCAGATTTTCATTTGTTGATTATACTTCATGATAAATTATTGGGAAAAGCCAAAACATTCTTTAACACATCTCCTTTAATGAGAGACACTGACAGTTATGCAACTTTTAAGTTTACTAATATCAGAATTTTCAAGTGTAAGAGAATTAGGGCCTAACATTTGGAAAATTTATCAGCGCATTCAAGGTAGTAATGAGTCTGTTTCAGAATATTACCACAGACTTTGGAGCATTGCTGATAAATTTAATGTTTCATCTGAAGAGAAATCATCTTTAGAATGGTTCTGTTTATCAATTTAGGCTTGGCCTTAGAGATAATTTGAAAGAAACAGCATACAAGGTTAAAAATCTTGAACAGTGTTCTGAACTAGTTAAGGAAAAGGAAGAGAGGCTTAGAGATATATTTCATTCCTCAAACAATAAGCAGGTGCAATCTTTTTAGTATATTGAAACTCATTCTCCTAACAGAGTGGCTACAGATAAAGTGGGAGAAGGAAATTTTCATAAATTAAAAGGTGCTAAGAAAAGTAAACAGTCTAAGGAAACTTCTGTGAATTTCACTGAAAATGTTCCAGAATCTGATTCCAAGGTACAATTACATGATTTGGGAAAATTGGAGGAACCGGAAACATTTCTTAGTGAAGAAAGACAACTGAGACCAATAGTAAAAGGACAAGAACTTCTGTTTAAGATGATATCAGATTTAACAATATCCAAAAACCTTACAGATAATCTTTCTCTTGTAAATCTAATGGTATTGATAGGAATAAAACATCTCAAAGGAGATATATTCCAAAATACTTTAAATGCAGTAAACCAGGTCATTTTGCTAAAGACTGTTGTTAGGGGTAAATCTTGTTTTCAACATAAGAAATCTGAGAATAAAAGTAAATCTGGAAATAATTATTATTCCAATATCATACTGGCAAGGACAGAAATGTCAAACCACTCATTAGACATGAGTAAAGCTAAAGACAGCTCAACCTTAAAAGAGTTTGATGTAACATTAGCCCATTATGCTAATGAGATAATCCTTTGACACGTCTACAAGGATTTATTGAAGATGTGCCTTATAAAATCTTACTTGACACAGGTGCACATATTTCACTCATTTCTTAGTTTGTTTAATAAAATTAAAACTCTAATTCCAAATAACATTTCAGTTTTAAACTATCCAATTAAATTAAAGGGAACATTTGAATCAGAAATTTCAGCTGATAAGCAAATAGATGCTTTTATCTCAATTCCTTGTTTCCAATTGAAAGTTTGTCATGCATTAATAGTTCTTCCAGAATCATCAAATCCAAAATGTACAAGTAATATTTGGAATTGATTTTCTTAAATGTCATGGTTTTGCATGTAATTTTGTTGATAAGACAGTGTCCTTGTGTGGACTAGAATGTCGTTTGGACAGGACATCAGGTGACAAAGGAAAATTAGAGCAGTCTCCTGAAGCTTTTCAAGACACTAATGATAACGATCAAGTGTTTAACACTGACTCTAAAGAATAAGGAACCTAGTTCACAAATTTGGGAAAAGGATGAGATTGTCCAAGCTCAGAAAGATGATCCTGTATTTAAAAATATTTATGAAGCAGTACTGAAGGGTGAAACTCAACTGGATACATTTTTAAACCTGGAAAACTTATATTTAGATAAAGATGGGCTACTCTTATCTAGACAAATGGAAGGGTGAAAGTGAAAATATCGGCACCAAATGAAATGATTCCTTGGATTATGTATACTTTCCATGATTCAGACTTGGCAGGAACCAGGGATTTTCTAGAACTTGGGATAGAATAAAGGATCATTACATCTGGAAAGGTATGAAGAGTGACATACATATGTCAAATCATGCCATAAGTGCCAAATAAGATCCCCTTTCAGAGGAAAAGCTCCAACCATTTCCAAGTCCAACTAGACCTTTTCAGGCTGTTGCTATTGATGTGGTAGGTCCACTGCCAATTACTAAAAAAGGCAATAGGTATATTCTAGTAGTCATAGATATGCTAACTAGATTTCCTGTAGGAGATCTAGTTAGCATATCTATAAAGGATGTTAGCATGTCAATAAAGGATCAAACTGCAAAAACTATTGCAAGAAAGTTCTTGAATATGATAATTTGTAGATATGGAACTCCTCAGACCTTACTTTCAGATCAAGGAGCATTTTTCACATCTGAACTGTTGTTACAGTTATGTAAATTACTCAACGTTAGGAAGATTTTTACTACATCTTGCCACCCACAGTGTAATGGTATGTGTGAGAGGCTGAATAAAAATATAAAGCAAATACTGTCCAATCTAGCAAACACTAAAATGAATGATTGGGATACATATATTTCTCAAGCATTATTTGCATGCAGATCTGCTATCAAGGAAAAACCATCTTTTGCTTTATATGGCTTTGATCCAATCTTTCCTAATGAGCTTGTTTCAGTCATTCCTAATACAGGATACAATAACATAAATGAGTATTTGGAAACAGTAGTAGAAAAATTTTCCACTACTCGCAGATTAGTAGGTGAAATAAGTAAATTAAGTTCTCAGAAAACTAGGCAGTATATAAAATTTAAATCCTATTTTAGGATTCAAGATGTCAAAAATCCTAGTAAAATTATAAATGTACATTCTGATAGGTTAAAAAAGTACTTTTTAGAGAGTAGAAATTTAGTTATATTAGGAGACAATATGAATAGAATATTGAAAGATGGGCATAGTTTTTCCTAGTACTAATTGTGCATCTCATTCACAATCAAATAATGGGAAAGGGAATACTTTTAAAGCTCATAATTCAAATATGCAGCAAAGGAGAAAAGTAAATTTTGGTAAAATAAACCCTAATGCAGGAAATTTTAGAAATCCCAAGGTCCATAATTCAGATAATGTACAATGTAAGAGTGATGATGATCAAATTGACTCTAACATGGATGAAATAGCAGCAGAATATCATAGGTTAGTTAATTTGGAGTTAAATAAACCAGAGGAATGTAAAAATACCTCTAATTTAGTTAATAAGGATAAAGAATCCCAGAAACCTGTAGAATTTGATTATGATAGTAATGATTCTGCAGATTTAGGGCATAATTCAAGTAGTTTAAATGAAATATCTGAGAAGTATAGAAATGAGATTTGTAAATATAATAAATTGGAAGAAGAAAATTCTGAATTATCTCTAGCATCAGATGATTCTGAAACTAGTGATTCCGAGAGTGTAAATAATGATAAGCAAGAACCACGTTATTTTTTAAGATCTAGGAATAAGTTAAACAGTATTTAAAAAAAAAAAAAAAAATTTTTTTTTTTAAATTTTCAGAGAAAGATGAAACTGATGTAAAAATAATCATAATTTAAAATTATGGATATTTTTACGTATTATTTATGTTAGTATGTTTATTGGTTTTGGTCTCATAACACGCATTGTCGGCACTTGCGATGTGCCTGTTATTGAAATTGTTTTATCAAAGTGATAAGTAAAGCATTTAAAAAAATTTATGTACTTACTGGATTTGATATTTGTATTACTTACAGGAATTTTACTGTATTTAAAATTATCAAAAGTTGTGTTTTATGGAGACATTCTCTTGTCGCTAACGGAGACACCGTGTCAGCCATTGTATTTTGTTTCTCGCTTGCCACCTTTACGGAGTGCACATGTCCGCCGAGAAGTTTGATGTGTGATTGACAGCTGACAAGTTCGTTATCATAGCAATGGGAGAGTAAACAAGGATAGCGTTCGAAGAGAAAATTAGAACACAAGCCGGCAGATATTTAGATTCAGGTGTAAAAGTGTTTTTTATTTTATTTGACAGTCGGAGGAAAATTAATAGTATCTTCCAAAAAAGGAATCGTGGAACTATTAAGTTTCAAAGTGGAATAAGTATTGATAAATAAAAGGGAAATATTGCTATAGGCATTTTAAAAGGAATATTGGAGGAAATGCTAATTGGAAGATTTATAGTAGATTCCGAAAAGGGAATCATAGAACTGCAAGTTTTTTTTTAAATCGAAGAGTTAAGACTGTCAATAAGCATTAGTAGTGAATAAAAGAAGAAATTGCTATTTACGTTCTAAAGGAATGTTCGAGAAAACTCTGATTAGGAAGTTTCATCTGTATTAAGGACGCCGGATCTAACTATTATTTCTACTAAAAAGAGACAGAATTAAGTCAGGAAGAATTAATGTGTGCTACATAAGTGATGTTAAAGGATCCTGTGAAAAGGGTCTTGACAGAGAAAGAAACTGGCTATGAATGTTTTGTCATTGTGAAAATGAAGTGTTTAGTCTAGTCTCAAGTGTAAGTTTATTTTTAAAAAAGGCCTTGCATCCAATTAAATTTGTAGTTAGTTATGTAATATTGTTTGAAGTGTGTATATATATATATATATATATATATATATATATATATATTGTTTTTGTTTTATTAAATGTGTTTATTTTGTATTTTGGTCATGAGTCAGTGAATTATTTGGATTCTGAAAGAAATAGTGAAAAGGAAGAAGTCGTTGCACCAATTGGAGTGAACCCTTGTGCATATATAGGTACACTCAGAAATAAAAAAATAATAATAATAATTGTTGAACAGAGATCATTTCTATATAAACATCAAATAATAAATCTCTTTTTATTAACTAGTGTGTTAGAAACACTTCAATCCACTAGGATCATTAATGTTTGTAAGTTTTCTTGAATCCTAGAAGGAAAGTTAGAATGCAGTCAGGATACATGGATTGCCAGATACACAATTCATTTTGCCAAGATTACAATCAGTATTTCATGGGAAGACAGGTAGTGAATGTTATACAGTTTAGATCACGAATGTTACTCAAGTTTGTCTAGAACTAGATAAAATGATCTTAAAGATATATATGTAAGACATAACATTCTAAAAAAGTATTTATACTAGTGTAAATAATTTAAAATTGCAATTATTTACAAAAATTAATGTTTCAGTATTAATTAATAGCTGCCATTTATATCATGTTAATATTAATTTGGTACACCCATGGGTGGATGCTTTGATTAAGATAAGTAGGCGGAGAGAAAACAGGAAATTTATGGCAAATGACTAGAAGCAACAGATGGATTCCAAATAATATCTGAAAGGGTTCAAGTTAACAAAGGCTGACACGGATGTTTTTCAAGAGTACCTTATTTTTTTTATGCTCATTCCACCAAGGAAAGGCTATAAACATATAGTATGCTTATGCAGTGGATGGGCAGATGGAATTTTTTTCAAAGCCTCACATGGCCTGTTAATGAGCAAGTATGCTATCCACTTTGCTAACCCGAAAATATAAGTGACAAATAAGCTTAAATGTTTAAATCGGATTACTCTTCATGCACTGCAATGTTCTAGTACAACCATGTCTCAGAAAATGAATGAGATTTAAGATTAGGATATGTTTAACAGTAGGTTTAACACCATATTCCAACATAAAAATGTGCACAAATTCACATGGAGAGAAGAGGCAACAAATAAGAAAAGTCTCGTTGACTATGTTATTGTTGATAGTGATGTTTTCTCCCTGGTGCAGGACATCAGAGTGTACAGAGGATTTCAAATTGGAAGTGATCACTATTTAGTATTGAGCAGGATAAAATTGAATTTCATACTGAAAAGAATAACATGTAAGAAAGTTTTAAAGCGAATAAAAGTTGAGCAGCTCTCAGATGCGAACTGTAGACTAAAATACACAAAGATTATTGAAGAAAAAAATGAAGGGTTCGAGAACAGGAACCAAACCTTGGAGATTCAGTGGCAAGCAGCCCCGAAAAAACACTGATTCAGCCAGAGGCATGTGGTGAGGTTGTCTGCAAGGATAGAAAAATCAGAACTCCATGGTGGACACAATAAGTCAGCTTGCACTCTTAGAGGACATAGAGACAAATGTAAGAAAGCTAAAAACTGTAAAACTAGCTAAACAAAAGTCATGGGAGGACTTTGGCAAGAACATAGAAAATAAATATCAAGAAGGTGGAAAAATATTCTGGAGGTTGTTGAAGAAGCTTAGAAATGGAGGAAAGAGTGCTGTAAAAGGAGTTAGAGATGATAAAGGTGACATGAAAACAGGAAGAACAGATATCATTCGTATCTTTTCTTCCTGTTGTATGGAAGTAATTACTTCGAAGTATGGAGTAATTACTTTGAAAAATTGCTAAATGAAACAAGCAGTGATAGCACAGTGGTAAAAAACACTCAACAGGCATACAGTCATGAATACATACCCATACTTGAAGTAGAAAAAGCCATCAAAGGTTTGAAATGAAAGACAGGAGTAGATGATATTCGACCAGAAATGCTTAAGTATGGTGGTATAAAAGTCTTACATTGGCTGCACTGCATAGTTCAGAAGGCATGGACATAGGGATGAATTCCCAATGATTGGAGTAGAGCTCTCATAGTAACCATATATAAAAAGGGAAATAAAACTGAATGTGAAAATTACAGAGGTATTTCCCTCCTGAGTGTTCGTGACAAGATTTATGCCAATATACTTGAGAAAAATTGTGGACGAAAAGCTTGGTGAAGAACAAGCTGGATTCAGGCCAAATAGAGGCTGTCAGGATCAGATCTTCACTCTAAGACAAAGTCGAGAAATCATGGGAATATAACAAAGATCTGTATTCAAGTTTTGTCGATCTAGAAAAGGCATATGACAAGGTGCCAAGAGAGAAGCTATTCAGTATGCTACAGTTATATGGTGTCAATGGGTCATTATATCAAGCAATACTTAGTCTTTATTTGAGTTGTAAATCAGCAGTTAGGATTGAAGGAAGTACAGGAAGATGGTTTAATGTTAAATCTGGTGTGAGACAAGGATGTACATTATCCCCTCTTTTATTCATTAAATATATGGATCATAACACACATATTATGCAAGTGATATTGGACCTGATATCAAAATTCGAGATGTTAATGTCAGCTCTTTACTTTATGGAGACGATGTTATACTTCTAAATAAATCTGCTACAAGTTTGCAAGATTCCCTGCCTAAATTGAATAACTGTTGTAATAGATATGGTATGAAGGTCAGCAATAAAAATAGGCAGAATCGTTGAAAATGTCAACTGCGTTGTGAACAGAGAACTCGTGGAACAAGTAAAATATTTCAGCTACTTAGGCACGATTTTTCCCGAAGATGGTAAATTAAATATGGAAATAGACAGCAGAATCAACAAAGCTGGTATGGTAGGATGTCAATTGAATAAATCCATATGGAATAAGAGAGAAATTAGTTGGAACACTAAATTAGCTGTATACAAGACAGTGTTCAAACCAGTTTTAACTTATGGATCTGAGAGCTGGGTCAGAAGTAAAACACTTGACCAAAGACTAGAGACTGCAGATATGAGTCCTGAGAAAGATTAGAGGAATGAATAGATGGCATCAATGGCAATATCATATTAAAAATGAGGATATTAGGAAAGAATTTAACATTGTTCACATTCAGGAATGCATTAGCAGGGCTAATCTGAGGTGGTATGGTCACTTAAACAGAATGGGCGAGGAAAGTTTAGCAAAACAAGTGTTCTCTGCCAGGTTGGCAGGAAAATGACCCAGAGGAAGACCAAGATATAGATGGATTGATAAGGTACAAAGTGCCTTAGAAATATAAGATCTGACAATGTTGGAGTCTTGACAAGTAACAGACTGATTTGGAGGAAAATTGTAGATAGGGAGTTAGTACTACATGAAAAATTTACATCATTACTATCATATCCTGGCAGGAATTTGATGAGTACACTAACAAGTAGAGAAAAAAATGCCATGTATAAAGCATTGGTAATATCACTCATGGATTACTCAGATTTGATGACCTGGTTTTATAGTAATGTGATTATATTACAGAAGTTGAAAGAATGCAAACTGCAGTATAATGGATCTACTACAGCACTTAAAAGGAACCCTTATGTGCATGTAACTGTCCAAGGAATCCTTGGATTTCATACCCATGATTTCAGGATGCCATCCAGCAAACCCACCTTCAGTTTGTAAGTCTCCTGATAAAGGTTCTTTGCATCCTGGATGGGATTCTAATTCAGCTCATTCCACTCAAAGGACATCTAAAAACCAAATGAGCTACACTACAAAGACTCTGCACTTCAGTGGATAGGCAGGAAAATATAAAAAAGGCAACAGATGTTTTAAGCTAGCAAGATAATACACACAGTGGGGATTGTAAAAAGAATGAGAGGCCATCTCTAGAAATTGACTATATAATTTTATTATCAGAAGAGACTAAATAGATAAAAGAAAAAAGATGTTGCTTATCAGAATTGATTTAGAATGATAAACTGAATTCCTATTCAGAGCAGAAGGTTGTCCCCCCCCCATTTATGTTGAGAGGTTGATCAAGTTATATGTTGGTTACTTATAATTTTACTTATGTTGGTCACCTGTAATTTTCTATTTCAAAACCTGGTTCTGAAAGAGAAAAAGTGTAGTAACATTAGATTTTAATATCCAAGGTATTTTCCCTGGAGAATGAAAGATGACACTAGGTAGAATTGAGTTCTTTGAGTAAGAGAAATTGAGAACATCAATAACAAACCCCATATGTATAGTGATCATTTGACCATGGAAAAGGAACTAAGACTGAAGTTAAATTAAGACTAAAGTTAGGATGTATCAGGAGTGAATAACAACTTTTAGAAAAGGAACTAGGAAACATTTAAAAGCAATTACTAATGCAAAAATAAAAAATATCAAGCATAATTTAATATCGTGTTTATAAATATGCTTCATAATAAATTTAATGGCAATATATATTGAAGAATCTAATTCTAAAAGTACACAAATACCTATGTTTTCAAACATTAAGAAACACTTACTTGAGATCTTCCACAAACAGCTGGATGTTCTTTATAGAAATCTTTTTCAAATGGTTGGAGAGAAATTGAATTCCAGTTTGGTAAAGGTATATTTTTTAAAGGCCGATTGTTTTTCTTTCCTGCAAATCTGGACATATTTCCTCCTCTCATATTTGTGATTTGATTTCTAGAGAAATAAAATAAAAATTAAACATTTAACAAGATATAGGTGGATTGATACAGTAAAAAGCGCCTTAGAAGACAGAAATATAAAATCTGATAATGGAGTCTTGATAGATAACGGATTGTTTATCATCATGTGTATCAAGGATTTAGGACTAGCATGGCCTGTTCCGGCCTTAGAAGTCATCGTTGAATCTGTTATCTCTAATATGCTATTAGAGATAACAGATTGATTTAGAGGAAAATTGTTGATAGGAAGGATGACTCCCCATTTACAGCAATCCGAAATAAGAGGTTCAACCTACAATACATTACTTCCATTTTTTACATAAGCAAAGTGGATATTAGATCCAGCATTATTTCCATGGTTAACTAGAAAGTTGAGGAGAAAGAACCTTGTTAACAAATTTGAAAATGTACAATGTGAAAGAATTCAGTGAATCAGGTAGATTTGCATCATCCATGCAAAGTATCACTTCATGAACTTCAAGATTGATGCCACTTATCTCATTCTAGCATATCATTGCAGTGTTCTTGTAATCTTTCATGTCGCAAGCAAACAGGATGTTTGAAAAAAAAATTCCATTTACTGAAATTCTGTATAATCCTTTCAAAGTTTGTAACTCTAAATCATATCACCTTTCTTTCTCCTGTTTGCTAGTCTGCAGCCTACAAATTCTCAACCTGTCTTCATAATCAATATTGCAATCATTTCTAACCACTCTCTCTCCAATGTATCAGAACCGGAAACCAGACTTACAATAATCCAAGTGAGGTTTTATCAAGGCCTTGAAAGAGACAAAATGACTTATCTTTACATGTCAAGATTTATTTCAGCCTTGCAATTATTTTCGGAATTATAAGCCATCTCTCTCTCTCTGAAGGAACAGCTTTATTTCTACCTAACAGATAATATACTGGACCAAAACCAATGTAAATGCTTTAGGATGCTTCAGATCACCCAGGAGATAATCTTGTTGCCAATAATCTGCAGTGAAGTAAATTCATAGTTGAAACACTGCTGAGGCCACAATTTGTAGTGGATTGAGATGAAATTCATAGATATGGCATGTTAAAAAAAAGTCACCTAACTGACTAAAATGAAAAAAAAAAAAAAACACCATGAGAAGTCAAGCAAAGAGAAAGATTACATGCAGATAAAGGCAATCTTCCTAGAGCCTTACAAATTCAATTCAAACATGTCCTTAGTTCCAACTCAATGATTCATTGCCAATCTCCAGTCTGAAACCACTCCTAACAAACTCAAAATTTAGCTTCAAGCACTGATACTCAGTTTTCCCAAGTTACTACCTTGTGCATCTGATTAGTCCAATGTACCATGTCAGTTTCCAATTTTCTGATCTGTGGCTAATATAAAAATTCTCTTCCACTGTATCAAATTCATATAGTCAATTGCTCTCCTGATGTCACTTCTGAACTGATTTGCTTCAAATTATTCTCCAGTCCATCTGTCCTAATCTTCCTTTAAGATGTTAATCTTTGCAACTCCTTTTTTAACAGTGATCAAGCCAGAAGAGAAGCAATAATTTTATTATACAAGATCAGTTTGTTATATGTTATATTCAGGCAATGACAATCAAGGAAAAGAAGGAGTAGCCATAGCATTCAACACAAAATACGAAGCTAATCTTCTTGCATGGCAGTCAGTCTCAAGTAGAGTAATGTGGGCAAATATGGGAATTGGACAATGAGACTTATTTCTGCCTATGGTCCCACAGAAGGTTCTACTAAAGTAGAAGTGGAGGAATTTTTTGAGGCTTTAGAAAAAGCAACTCACACAATGAAAAATGAAAAGTTGGTCCTTGTTGGGGATCTAAATAGCAGAGTAGGAAATGATTGTGAGACAAAAAAATATTTTGGGAAAATTTAGAGAAAGAGTAAAGCTAATAATAATGGCAAATACCTGTTGGATTTCTGCTGAGGACATGGACTGGTTATTACTAACACCATGTTCCGACATAAATATGTGCACAAATTCACATGGAGAGAAGAGGCTAAGAATAAGAAAAGTCTCATTGACTATGTTATTGTTGATAGTGATATTTTCTCCCTGGTGCAGGACACCAGAGTGTACAGAGGATTTGAAATTGGAAGTGATCACTATTTAGTCTTGAGCAGGATAAAATTGAATTTCATATTGAAAAGAATAACATGTAAGAAAGGTTTAAAGCGAATAAAAGTTGAGCAGCTCTCAGATGTGAACTGTAGACTAAAATACACAAAAATTATTGAAAATAAAATAAAAGAGTTTGAGAACAGGAATCAAACCTTGGAGATTCAGTGGCAAACTCTGAAGAAAACATTGCATTGATTGATTCTACCAGAGAGGCATGTGGTGAGGTTGTCTGTAAGGATAAAAAAATCAGAACTCCCTGGTGGACACAGGAAGTTAAAGAGGCAGTGAAGGAAAAGAAGAAAGCATATCAAAAGTTCCTGGCAAATAAGTCAGCTTTTACTCTTACAGAATACAGAGACAAATGTAAGAAAGCTAAACAGTGTGTAAAACTAGCTAAACAAAAGTCATGGGAGGACTTTGGCAAGAATATAGAAAATAAATATCAAGAAGGTGGTAAGATATTCTGGAGGTTGTTGAAGAAGCTTAGAAATGGTGGAAAGAGTGCTGTAAAAGGAGTTAGAGATGATAAAGGTGACATGAAGACGGTAGAAAAAGATATCCTTGAAGTATGGAGTAATTACTTTGAAAAACTGCTAAATGAAACAAGCAGTGATGACAGCACAGTGGTAAAAAACACTGACCAGGCATGCAGTCAGGAATACATATTCATACTTGAAGTAGAAAAAGTCATCAAAGGCTTGAAATGTGGAAAGGCAGCAGGAGTAGATGATATTCGACCAGAAATGCTGAAGTATGGTGGTATAAAAGTCTTACAGTGGCTGCACTGCATAGTTCAGAAGGTGTGGACAGAGGGACGAATTCCCGATGATTGGAGTAGAGCTCTCATCGTACCCATATATAAAAAGGGAAATAAATCTGAATGTGAGAATTACTGAGGTATTTCCCTACTGAGTGTTCCTAGCAAGATCTATGCAAGTATACTTGAGAAACGGTTGAGAAGAAAAAGCTTGGTGAAGAACAAGCTGGATTCAGGCCAAATAGAGGCTGTCAGGATCAGATCTTCACTTTACGACAAATAGTCGAGAAAGCATGGGAATATAACAAAGATCTGTATTTAAGTTTTGTCGATTTGGAAAAGGCATATGACAAGCTGCCAAGAGAGAAGCTATTCAATACGCTGCAGTTATACGGTGTCAATGGGGCATTGCATCAAGCAATACTTAGTCTTTATTTGAGTTGTAAGTCAGCAGTTAGAATTGAAGTACAGGAAGATGGTTTAATGTTAAATCTGGTGTGAGACAAGGATGTACATTATCCCCTCTGTTATTCATTATCTATATGGATCACATTATGAAGGAATGCGGTATTAAACCTGATATCAAAATTGGAGATGTTAATGTCAGCTCTTTGCTTTATGCGGATGATGTTATACTTCTAAATAAATACGCTACAAGTCTGAAAGATTCTCTGTCTAAATTGAATAGCTGTTGTAATAGATATGGTATGAAGATCAGCAATAAAAAGACAAAGACAATGAAAATAGGCAGAATCATTGAAAATGTCAACTGTGTTGTGAATGGAGAACCTGTGGAACAAGTAAAACATTTCAGCTACTTAGGCACAATTTTTACTGAAGATGGTAAATTAAATATAGAAATAGACAACAGAATCAGCAAAGCTGGTATGGTGGGAAGTCAACTGAATAAATTCATATGGAATAAGAGAGAAATTAGTCGGAACACTAAATTAGCTGTATACAAGACAGTGTTCAAACCAGTTTTAACTTATGGAGCTGGGTCAGAAGTAAAACACTTGACCAAAGACTAGAGACCGCAGATATGAGAGTCCTGAGAAAGATTAGAGGCGTGAACAGATGGCATCAATGGCAATATTAAATATTAAAAATGAGGATATTAGGAAAGAACTTGACATTGTCAGCATCCAGGAATGTGTTAGCAGAGCTAATCTCAGGTGGTATGGTCACTTAAACAGAATGGGCAAGGAAAAATTAGCAAAACAAGTGTTCTCTGCCAAGTTGGCAGGAAAAGGACCCAGAGGAAGACCAAGATATAGGTGGATGGATATGGTACAAAGTGCCTTAGACGATAGAAATATAAGATCTGATAATGTTGGAGTCTTGACAAGTAACAGACTGATTTGGAGGAAAATTGTAGTTAGGAATTTAGTAATGATGTAATTTTTTCATGTAGTACTGTTATATCCTGTACACCCCTTCAGGGTACATGGCAGGAATTTGATGATGATGATCAGTTTGTGATTTTAAACAAAATACCAAACAACATCAATCTTCCTCTCCATAAAAACATACTCTAGCTTTGGATACTATGAAATTATCCCAAATCATCATTATTCATGCTAGAAACACTAATATCTTTCAATAGCCCTTAAGTGCATTGTCCTTTACACAATGTGGAGCATAATCTGGTGGCAATTTCTTCTCACATGAAGCAACTCAGTCTCATACATGTTATGAAATTACAGGAATACCAAGTGGAAATTTTCATGATAATCTTGTTGCCATCATTGGACTGTTTTCAACCAATGCTCTAATTTTTGCAAGTCCACATGTGCATAAAAAAAATTGCAGTCTCAGATTCAATGTGTGGTAACCCCAACAGCAAGTCACAAACTCTAAATTCAACATGCCTAAAATTGATAACATCTTTGTTATAAGATCTTGCACAGTGCATGCTAAATATTTCTATAGCAACATCTTGAAGCTTAATGCACTAACTCTCTGCATCAAGATATGATCTGTAAAATTGCAAGTACTATATTAATTTGCTTAAATCCAAACAGCACAAAAATCCATCATTGCTTGCATGAGTTCAAGTGACTAACAGTAGACAAACACGTGCTCTGCAACTTTATACCAACATCAGTTATCCCACATGACACAGACTAAAAGAGTGTATAAAGTTGGAATGGGTTAAAAGAGGGGTTCCCAACCTTATGCCAGCGGGCACCATGCCGCCCGTCGACCAATTTGTGTGTGCCCGCCGCTGTTCAACTGTGTGCCGTATAGTTTGAAATAACCATACAACAATTCATGGCATGCTATATGACGCATGCGTTAATGACACATGACGAGTATTGAATGCATACAATGTAAAGTAGACGTGCATTCAAAGTTGTTCATTCCAGTTTAAGAACTGGAATATCATCATATTCTCCTAATTATGAAGCACTGGCCAATGAAATGCAATGCCAAAGATCACACTAACTTACATATATATATATGTTTAAATTTTTATATAATGTAAACTTTTAAGTAATAAAACATTTGATTATAATGTAAACTTTGTATGTATTCATTTAACAAACGAATTTAAAAAATTTGCTTGAAAAAATAGATGGTGCCCGTCACCCTATCGGTATTTTAGAATGTGCTCTAGGAAACAAAAAGGTTGGGAACCCCTGGGTTAGAGTAATACTGAAGTGGCAATACTGTAGAAGTAAGTAAATAAAATAAATGATTCATTCAAAATTAAAATTATTGCCAGTTCTTGTGGTGAATTTGAGTGCCAAAAGATAAGGTCTTTTTGGAAGTATTTAATGACAAATCATTTGTGAATCATACAAGTGATTAAGACTGGCACCAATGCACAAAATGGGTGATTTTCACTGTAGCATGTGCAGAATAAATGTATGGCCTTGCAGGACAAGAGATTTATGGAAAGAGAATGAAAATAGAGAATGCATCTGTCAAAAGTGTTTCATGAGTGAATTATAGAAGTGCAAGGAGAGCAAGAAGAATGATAGTGGTGAGTTGAAAGATAAAATGCACGATAATGTAGATGGCAGTGTTTTATAGCAGTATGAGTGACTATACAAATGACAGTAGAAAATTTAAAGAATGACCAGATGATAATGGAAAAGATAGTACTTACTGATATGACACGACTGAAGGAAGGAGTGAAAGGGCATTAAAAAGTGTAAGAATAAAGATAGCAGAAGAGAAGAGTGAACGTTGGATGTTGCCATATGATAGAGGCCAGCTGTGACAGCTATGATTGCAAATTAGTCAGTGCACCTATTGTGCAGGACAAATGGTGTGGAATTTGTGGAGAGAGTTTGATGGAAGGGATTTATAAGATGTAATTGGTGTCAGAAGTCTTGAGAAAGTGTTTTTTTAGAAGCAAAGCCAGGGAAACTAGAATATTGGGGGGGGGGGGACAGGTGAGCAATGGTCTTGGCAACTTAGAGGTGAGTGATACTGATCACATGATGCAAAATAAAGTGCCCCAGGTAACTTGAGTGGGCTAACAGGAGGTTCTGGGATGAAGGGGGGGTATTGCAGTATGTGTACTAAAGCCAGAAGTATTCAAAATAAGGCTAAGTTTTTGGCATGGGTTAGCACAACTTGGCCAAAAGTTAGGCATTATTGAGACTTGATGGTCGAGGGTGATATGGTCATAGGAATATACTGCAAGGGATATGATGTCTTCGGAGAGAGAAGGAACAGGATGGGGGGGGGGGGCATTTTGCTAATGATAGAGGAATTAAAGTCAAAAAGAGTAGAAGTGCATCATGGGGACAGGGATTTAGAGGGCAATTCATTTGAGACTGATGTGAGATTAATTCTGACCTATCAGTAACTGGTGTGGTAGTAAAGATTTTAGAGAAGTTGGTAAGAACTCACATACAGAAATGGGTAGACAAGCTATACTCAACAAGGAGCAACATGGGTGGTTTACAAAAGGAAGTAAATGTTTTAGCAACTTGCTCATATTTTATAATAATGTCACAGCTGAGTTGGATAAAGAGAATGGATACGCTAAGACTGTTAGATTTTGCTAAGGCATTTGACAGGACTGGAATATAAACTCTTGACTTAGATCAGTGGGCCATTGTTGTTTAATCAATACATTAATGACTAAGAAAGGTCTAACATGAGATGTGCTATTGTTTGCCAATGATGCAAAGATACACAGGGCAATCAGGGATGATACTAAAATCCAGCACTTATAAAATTATATCAATGGGCTGGAAATTTAGGCAAACAAAAATAGCTGTCAGTTTAATGTTAGTAAGTGTAAAGTTATTCCTTTTGGCGTGATGAGATTTCCAGCATCATATTATATTTACAGGGAAATGCCACAAGAAACTGATGAGGCAAGGGATGTTGACATAATGGTGGATAGAAATTTGAATTTCAAAGGTCACATAGCAAAAGCTGCAAATACAACTCAGAGGATAATAGTAATGTTGAAGCAAACCTTGACATGTTAAGCAAAAGTTATTTTATCTCTTTTTAATATCGATATCCAAATATTGATTGGGTATCTCATAAGAATGAAAATGAATTTATTGAGCTGTTCTGTTGCAGGATAACTTCCTCAAGCAGCATGTGACAGCAGGAACTCCAGGTCAGAGTGTGAGATTTGATTATAGCGTAAAGGAAATTTCAATTAAAGACGTAACATCCAGTGGTAACAGCGATCATGTGGTACTCACTTGGGAAGTGACTAAGTTTATGAATGTTCCATTCACAAAATGTTACATACTGCCTGGTTGGTGCATCCACTCTCCAGTCAAAAGGCTGCAGGTTCAAATCCTGCCATGGTGGATGGTAGATGGCATTTGTGTAGATAATGGTAGTTGCAGTTGGTGAATTGAGTGGCATAGACAGAGTTGTAGAGTAGGTACCCTCCCTCAACGAGTCTATATGTATGTCATGTAATAATAATAATAAAAGAACTACAAAGCAAGAAATTATGACCAATTGAGGAGTATACAGAGTTCAGTGGAATGGGATCAGTTGCTGGATAGGAATATCCACAGTGCATGGGGAAGCACTTAAACAATACTTAAATGATGCAATATGAGAATGTGTCACGAGAATTCAAAGAATAAATAGGGTAAAGAGTCAAATGGATGTGTAATCTTATTAAGCAAGAGATTCGTACGAAAAGGATGTGGAAGGAGTACCGTGTGCATAAAGATGATGCCTGTTGTGAAAAATTATAAGCGGTAGGCTAGATTAGTCAGTTATCACAGAAATTATACAGAAAGCAAAGTCTGAGTATGAAAAGAAACTGGCTCTGCATTCTAAAGACAACCAACAAGAATTCTATCGATATGCTGCAAGTAAAAAGAATGAATATGAAAGAATAACTCTTCTAAATGCAAATAGTGTGATTGAGGGTAACAGATGCAGAAGAGGTTGTTCAATTAATGAGGGTGAGAACATTCAGATGTATGAGAACAAGATATTAGAGCTGTTGCACAAACAATAAGAATTCAGCAATGTGGAACTAATTGGATATCAGCTGAACTGTATTCCTTTCACTAGGCTGTTTAACATGAGTCTCAGAACAGGGAATATTCCACAGGAATGGAAAGAATTATTATTATTATTCAAGCCTAAATGTAGTCAAAACTCATCGTCCTAGTAAATAGATGTTAAACAGATGTACTAAAGAACGGAGCTGTCAGTTCTTTAGCACATTCTCTCAAAACCCATGGTGAAATATCATCCAGTCCCAAGCTTTACTGATATCCAGAGTACTCATTATTTGGAATGCACTCTCATCTTGCACTTCCAAACCTTGAACCTGCCCAATCCCTCTAGTATTAAAACTTACATCTCGAGGATGAAATACTCCAATAAAGTATTCATTGAACAATTTCACTATCTTCTACATCAGTCACTATTCCCATTTTTATCCCACAATGTCATTCTTCCACAATCATTTCTGCTCCTACTGGCCACATAGCTAAAAAATTCTCTAGGATTTTCTTTAGATCTTAGGGCCAATCTCTCTCTTATTCCAGTTTTGCCTTACTATACTAGTCACACTGGCCTGAGTCTTATATTCTTCATGCACCTACTCTCCACCCTTCTCCTTGTATCTCTTCCATAACCTCTTTTTCACCAGCAGTTCCTGTTCGATATTGTTTGTCATCCACTTAACACCAAATTGTATCTTCTTCACTCGTGAAATACAGCTTACTATTGCTGCTAACAAATATTCCTTCACAATTTCCCAAACACTAATAATACCCTGGTCTTCTAATTCCATCCTCTATGGAACTGCTCCAACTTGATATCTGACTATTATAATCACCTACATTCCCTTCTCTTTGATACCCATGCATGTATATTCATCTTCCAAGTCAAAACCACATGGTCACTCTCTCCAACTGAGGGGGGGGGGAATGCCATCTCTCAGTTATTAACTCTTCTGATGCTATGACCAAATCCAACTATTGAACCTCTTGTTCCCTCTAATTACATGTTGCCGAAGACATTTGTCTCATGAATTCTAGAAATTCCATTCCCTTATTAATACATGCATTTTCCTCTTCCCTGCTGTAGTTAAAATCTCCCATAACAATCATTCTTCTTGCACTTGCAAAGCTCAACTGTCTAAATATCTCCTCCTCCCCACCCCTCTGTGCTCCTTGTCTTGTAGCAACACCCCAATAAATATCCTGCCTTCACACCATATGCTTTCAAAACCATTAGTGTCACTGCCTTCCAAAGCGTCCATTCTTAAAGGACATATTATTATTACTTCATGACACCTCCATGGAGGCCAAAGACTCATCCCAGGAGGACACCTACTGTGCAACACTGTCTCCACCACTACACCGAACCTCTACTACCAATTATCCACTTAAGTCAACACTTATCATAAGCAGTACTCCACTACATTTTCCCTTCCTATCCTGCCGAAAAATGCTGTACCCTGCTACTTCTATTCCTGTCATTATATCATCTTCCATCAACCACATCTCAGAGATCCCAATAATCTTTAGCTAGGCTGATGCTATCAGCACTACCAATTCCTCTCCTTTATTCTGGATACTCCTAGCATTAGTATAAAACATAAAAATGTCACTTGCTATACCTATCATTATCCCTCCCCCAGGTTCCATGGACTCAGTGTTACCCGACAATGTCCCCCCACCAAGAGGCCACCCCCCCTGGAAATTTTAGTTTTCCAGCATTGACACACTGACTTGTTCAGAAAACAGCAATCTCTCTAGATGCATATGTCCTCATTCAAATACAAGCAGTGTCTTGCATGTAGTTCCTCTCTGTCCTCAAATGCCCTCTAAGCACCCACATATTCCAATCCTCTCTTCTGACACATTCTAGCTATTATGCTATTCATTATTACTGCTCTTTTGCTCAGCTCGTCGTATCTGGGAACACACACACTATCTTTCCTCTATGCGTTTTTTTTTTTTTTTTTTTTTTTTTTGTATAACCTCAAGCATGAATCTTACATCTCTTGCCACTTGATTTACAGTGCCTCTGAAGCCTCACATCCACCATTTCGCCCTGCTTAATTACCTAGCAACACTTTCTATCATTCCTCCTGGCAAACACTCCTCTGCCATCCATCTTTCACACCACAGATCAGAGTCTCCATACGTCACCTCTTACTTAAAGGGACATCAGATAAAATAAACAGAATACTATAAAAATACAACCTCAAAGCCACCTTTAAACCTCCTGCAAAATTAAAAAGCTCCACATTAAATATAACTACCCACGGAACCTTTCTCCCTATAAACAGGACTGTAGATAATCCAGAATCTTAAATCTAATATAACAATTGGCATGTTAAACTAAGACATCATTTTACTGTAAGAAAACTATATGAAAGAATGTTTCTCTTGTTATCTTAAACAGAATTTAGCTTTGATGTAGTTTCTAAATAATTAATTTTATCTTTTTTTTTTATTATATTTTCACTCAGTAGAATAATCGTTCATTACATAATCAAATCATTGTCTCTTTAGCATACTGCGTGAAATGTAACTCAGCTCATCTTTGTATATACTCCAGATGATAACCTTAATATGAAGGTTGTAGCGTCGGGAAATTAAAATAGTTATTTATAACACGGTTGCAAAGTCCATAATTTCTAAAATGAAAAATTGAATTAATAAACATATTTAGTAAAGTGGCACTCTCTATGGGGTATTGTTAGTTAGCCTTAGATTCAAGGACACTGAATCATTGATGCAGATAACGCAGTGTATGTGCAAAATACTTTGTCACATGAATCACATGTTCCCAGCCAACTATTTAAGAATGCTGCTGGTCAATAATCACTAGTGTTGATCACAATGGGAAAAACAATCATTTGGAGTTTGATAAAGGACTTATTGTGTGTGCCCATCTGTCTGGAAACACCATTTTGAAAACAGCAGAATTGACTGGTTTTTCAAAAGGTGAGATATCCCAGGTGTTTAATCAGAGGAAACATAACTTGCATTGCTTGTCTAAAAGGCATAACTGTGGTCCTAAAGCACTCTGTCAGGAACGAGATTGCCATCATCTGAGAAGGCTTATATGGACAAACAGAACTTCCTGTGTGCAGCAATTGACCAAAGCATTTAATGAAGGCTGTTCCCAACCTATATCTCACCAAACTATGAAAAGGAAATCGAAGAGAATTGGTACTGGCAATCGCAAGCCAAACAGAAACCAATTGATTTGTGCAAAGTTTCTAATTCAGTGACTGGTATGTGTGGTTTCACCACCAAAAACCTTGTGGCTTCTGAGTAAACACAAATAATAAACATAAGATCAGCAAGTTGACCAAGTGTTTAGCATATCTGCTCTCCAGCAAAAAGGTTGCAGGTTCGAATCCTACTGTGGGCATGGATGTTTGGCATTGGTGGAGATGATAGTTGTGATTCGTTGGTGGAGACAGTTGTAGAGTAGGTGCATTCCCTCAATGAGTCCGTGGACTCCCTGGAGGAGCCATGTATTAATATTTGATCTCTCGATCAGATTACCATATTCGATAAGTGTCAAGCTCCCTGCAATGTAATGGGAGGATTTACATTTCACAGCTGGAATTTAAAACAAAAATAAGTGGTATAGTCATAATATTCTCATCAAATGAGAGTTAACCTCGCTTTAACAAACACCAACTATTCTTGGATACATTAAATCAATATTAATGAAATTTTTCCTTGCCTAAAACTTGGACATTTATATACATTTAGAGACTACTTGGAGTAGTGCAATGAGATGAGAAACTGCAAGGGAAGGATGATAATAGTGCCTGGGAAGTTGTCAAGGGGAGTTTAAAGGAAGTAACAAATTTTTTTATATATTTATCCCACACGTGAGAAGTATAAGAACCTACAGTACATCTGTGCCGTGTGTGAGGCGAGACTGCATTACTGTGCAATCCATTACTACTTTTTATAAACATCTATTGACCATTTCCCATGCATTATTAGCATCCTTCCAGTTTCATGAGGATAAATCAAGTAAGAATTAAATAGATAATCATGCTGGATGCTGCAAAATACTGTTGGTAAATTTAAAGAGAAAGATAATCAGCTTAATCAACAGAAAATTGACTGAGATAGCTAAAGTAACCCCAAAGATTTCTTTCAGCATGTGGCAAATAAAAGGATGTGGTAAAATAATTTTAATGAATGCTGATGGTAGAGAGAGAGAGAGAGATGACTCTCTCTCTATAGTTGATTTACTGATCATCCAAGAATATTACCTCCATGGAGTCCAGACTCACAGACAGCTGAACACTCAGAAACCAAATACTATCTTGCCTTGAATACATTCAAATGTTGGAGCACTAGCCATCAATTCTGGCAAATGCATTCCACTCATTTGACACCTGCAAAACAAATCTTTTCACTTTCATAGATGACCAGTGTACAGCATCCAGAGATGACCTTTCAGTCATCACCTATTATCCTATGCAATAATTTCTCCATATTTATTTCATAGGCTCCTCAACAACTTATACAATCACAGCACCACTCCACCTCCTATTTGCCAAGCTCTAACAACAAGATTTCTTGTCGTTGGAGCTTTCCTCGTACTCATATTCCAGCGTTCTAAGGGAGCCTCAGTCATTTGCCTCTACGCTTGTCTTAGCTCTGACAGGATCACAAGGGAGTGGAAAGAAAGGAAATTATTTCTGTTGCATCAAGCAGACTACAAAATGGAGGCAGTAAATTATCGACTGGTTAGCATCTCAGTGGTGGTGATCAAGATATTGGAGAAACTGGTTCAAGGTAAAATTCAGGAAAGTAAGTGTATGGGGAGAAGTATGGTTTTGAAGAGTAGGTCAAGGTCGCCTCAGTAACTTACACTGCATAATTATAATTACTTTTATCCTGGAGTTAAATTGCTACTAATGTGTAGCCATTACTAATGGCTACACATTAGTAATGCTGGATTTGTAAATGGTATTTAACAGGATACCACATGGAACAATTACATAAATCGGACCAAATGGTCCAATTTATGTAACATATGAAGCTGGTAATCAAGTCTAAAAAAAACACACCTTCTCCAAAAACTTAGAAATAAAGAAGCGACGTCAAATAAGGGAGATGAAATTGTTACATTAAACTGAGTTCATACGCATACAAATAATTGGAATAAATGAAACATTGTCAGATAAGAATAATAGCCTAGTAAAAATAGACGGGTATGATGTTATTTGAGGATAGAAAGGATAGCAAGGAATTATGTCCCCACAAGTGGTAGTGGTTTGGAAGTAGTACAATATGAGAGATTAACAGGATGAAATGGTTAGGTGGGCGTTTCTATAGGATGACAAATGTATAGGAAATGGCAAGAAAATGTATAGGCAACTTGGTTTAATGAATAAGGGACAGCAATATTGATGGAATGAAGAGATAATGTTAAAGAATAAGGAAAATGAATTTGAATTCTTAAAGGAATACCATCTTGGGCAACATGTACTGGAGAGCATGAGGGTTAAGTCAGATCTGATCATATCAGAGGACGTACTTATGGAGTGTAATCTTCCACCATATGGTGAGAGTGACCATGAAGTGATCACATGGGTCATTGCCAGTCATATGGGAACGTCTGTCAAGAAAGAATATATGTGGAACTACACGGCCAATGTTTATGAAAAGCGTAGGAGAGAGAGATTGCTGTGATTATGCCAAAAGTGAAAAGGCAAAATAAAGTAAGAGCAAACATGAAATGCAGATGGATCAACACAAGAGAAAGGTTGGTAATCAGTTACATAAAGACTATAACGGGTGATTCAGAAAAGACAGCAAAAGTGTAGTATAATCAGAAACTTATTTAATAAATAGGTTTACTTATTTCCTCATTCCAAGTTAACAATACAGCAGGACTTGACAATATATCATGGTGAACTGAATTTGAATGGAATGTTCGAGATTTAACGTCATCCTGTTTGACATGACTCTTGCAACAGGGAAAATTCTGCAGGAGTGGGAAAATTTTTTCTACTTCACTAAGGGGTTAAGATGGGCTCCAAATTATAGGCAAATATAATTTGCAGAATTGAGTTGATAACAGTATTCTCAATTATGAGGTCATCATGGTTGTTAGTAGGAGGCATGTTGCAATACATAAGATTTACTAAAATAAGGTGATCAATTCACTACATCCACAACTGTAAAGTTGGATTTCTCAAAAGCCTTTGACAAATTGCCACAGGAAAAACTAAATTGAAATGGATGGAACTAAATAAGAGACTAGTAAGTTGGAGGATAGGTAATTGCCTTTCAGATATAAGCAGGTTGTGTGAGGTGTGGTATCCCAAAAGAGGAAGGTCATTAGCATAGTACCACAGGGATCAGTCTAAATTGGTACCATTATTGTTTAACTGAAAATTAACGATATTGAGATATGCCTAAATGGGGATTTCAGTAGTTTGCTGATGTAAAGTTGGGACTAACTCTTAACTTCCAATTCTGTCTTTAGCCAATGTCCACTAATCATATCAAACCTTTGTAGATCATCCTTCCATTTTGTTTTTTTGGTGACTTTTTTTTATTCCTTCTGCTTTCTGCAAAATTTCCCTGTCTCAGAAGCTTACATAAGTATAATCATGTTTCGAATTATTCTAGAGAAAAGCCTTAAACGAGAACTCTTTTAAATGAAACTATATTAGGAATATAAATTAAAATTAAGCTTCTTAGCGAAAACATTATCATAAATAAATGTAATGATCGATCCAAAAAAAAACAAAAATTCTAAATTAATTTTAGCTTTTTAGATGAGTTAATATTTTTTCAAATATTGATTTCGGCGCAATGGCTACTCGTTCTCATAAGCCTGAATTATGCGCAATTGCGTATTTTCATTCAAGTTAAATGTTCCTACAGCTATTTTCCAATCATGTCTAATTAGGTTTTTTTTTTTCTCTCTTCTTGAAACCGGTGAAGTAATCCATAACGGAAAACTCAATTACTTAAGATTCATAAATGACATCAAGCAATGACGTAATGCCAAATTCAAGATCAGCGAGGCATTCTGTTTCCTAGCAAACAGAATATGCGCCATCTTGGAAATTGCTCGTTCAAAAATACAATAATTGACGAACTTCACAGCCGCCATTTTTCGGACTTAAGATAATTTCTTCATTATAAAACAATATGAACAATCAATTGATCATTTCTCATAAAATGATAATAACAAAACCAAATATTAAAGTTTAACTTTAAGTAGTAAAACTAATAGCTGTTTCACATCTCACGAATTTTAAAATGATTTCGTGATTTTATACAAATTACGGTATTAAATTCCAATCGATAACTTCAGACGTGAAACAACAGCTATTAGTTTTACTATTAAATGTAAAACCTTAGTGATATTTGATTCGTGTAGACAATGATGAATCGACTGCGCAAATGATCTCACTGATTTAAATTCTTTACTACTAAAAATTTCTGATTAACAACGTACTGAAATTAACAATCAAAAAAATAAGGTTTAACTTACATGAGAAAGTCTTAGAAATTTTCAGAATGTGCGGCTCCAAATATGCTCTCAATCGTCAAAAGCCTGGGAATAAACCACGGAAACGTCACTTTAACTCGTGGCAACCGCAGGAAAAAGGAACGAAACCGGTTAACTACTAAGCAATAAAGGGAATACGGTACAGTTGCACAATAAAATTAATCCACTTAGGGGTCGCTGTTAGCATCAGAAAAAGAGATAGACAAATATATTATTTTATATAAATATAGGAAACACATAGTAAAGTTTGTTAAATGTGAATTGCAACGATTATATAGTATGTATATTAAAATAACATGGACCATCTCATAATGATAATAAAATAGTGTGGTGGGGAAATCACAACCAACATATGGCTTGGATAGCACTAGCTATAGATCTAAAAATGAACTGTTGTGTTTGTTTACAAATGCCAGAAGTATCAGAAATAAAGGGAATGAATTGGTTTCAGTGATTGAGTTTATTCGCCCCCATCTCAATGGAATAAGTGAAACATAGTTGAATGCAGATGATATCATAACGGGAATAGAAATTGAAGGATACAGTATATTTTTGTGAGAATTGGAAAGGAGGGGGAGTGCTTCGGAGGATAGTAGGGGAATTAAGTCCACATAAGGTAAGCATTAAAGAGTGAAATAGTGGCAATGGTTATGAGGCAGTGTGGTGTAACGTGGATATGAAGAAGAAGAAGACATATTTAGTTGGATATTGCTATAGGCTTGGGAATGTGGAGGGTGGTGATGAAGAAATGTATAAACAACTCGGATTAGTGAACAAAGGAAGAGTAATTATTATGGGTGATGTGGCGTTTACACACCACGGCGCTTGGCCGCACGAAGGAAGACTTGGTTTCGAGTCTAGTCGGCGACTAGAGGAAATTTTTCTAAGCCTTTTTTCGACCGGTTCCCGAGTTAGTCGATCTCTGGCACGGGCAAGCGGGTTTTTCCTCCCGGAAACTCGAGTTTTTCGTCCCATAAACTCAAGAAAATCGACCGTAGAACCCACATTATTTCAGACATTAAATATATTGTGTTAGAGTTAGGGACCACGATATTGCGGCACATTTGAGCCGTCTCTCTTCACTGCGTACCACTTAATTAGTGATAGCCTTGGACCATCTATCTCTGATTGGTACCAGTGGAGATTGAACTGCCCACTCAGTCTCCAAAAGTTAGATAGGGCTAAATGGCCTCGCCTACTCCTCGTATACGGGAATAAAAAGGCGTTAGATGATTTTTTTTTAGATTGTAATGAAGAGATAACATTTGGGAGTAAGGAAAGTGAATTTTTCGCCTTCTTGAGAGATAACTGTCTCAGGCAGCACATAAAGGTAGGCACGTGAGGATCAAGAGTTCTATATCTGATCATTTCATCAAAGGATGTAATTGTTAGAACGGATGTCACATTTTCCTACAATTGGTGAAAGTGATCATGAAATAATCACCCTTTGTTGTGGCTAGTCATATGCAGGCTTTTGTGAAGAAAGGATATATGTGGAATTATAAGGCTGATGATTATGACAAACTTAGGAGACAACTTCGAGTTATAACATGGAACGGGGAGTTGATCGGTAAAAAAATAAATGCTGCATGGGAACTTACAAAGAAATACATAACAGCATCAATGTACGAATGTATCCCAAAGGCCAAAAGGCTGAATAAGGTAGGTATAAAATGGATAAATGTGGAGCTTAAGCATGAAATCTGGAAAAGAAAGTATTTGGATGAAGAACAAGATGAATAATGGTAAACAATCACATGAAGAATACAAAGAACAAGACAGAAGAGTGACTCAGTTAGTAAGAAAACAAAAGTAGAGTATGAGCAGAAATTGGCAAATTAGGCTAAGAAAAACCCTAGAGAGTTTTTAGATATGTGGCAAGTAGAAGGAAGAATGATCATGGAAAGATCAAGTTAAGGGATGAAAGTGGAAGAATGGTAACTGCTGCAGAAGACATTGTTGAGGTATTCAGTGATCAATTTATAAGTGTGTTTCATTCTGATCAGGATGGAATCATGAGGAACAAGTGTAGAGGACATAGGAGAGGATACCTTAATTGTGAGTGAGCAGGAGGTATTTGAGGAAGTAAATAACCTTGATGTTAATAAGGCTGTAGGATTTGATGACATATCACCAGGCATCTTAAGTGATCGAATGGCAGAACAATTTAATTATTTGTTGCAGTCAGGCGCAGTGGAAGACTGGATGATATCTGGGCGCACTTTTCTCTTCATGAAAGATAAGGATAAGGGTACAGACCCAAGTAACTATCGTGCAATAACATGCCTACCAACTATGCTTAAGCTTCACTGCAATCATAGCAAATTCCATATACCACTACTTATCAGATTTATCCGATTGAACAAAAAGGCAATTTTCAAAATTACAGAGGAACAAAAGAACAGATCCTTATTAATAAAAGGATTCTCAGAAACTCAAAAAGATGAAAAACTAATTTAAACATGGCATGGATAGACTACAAGAAAGGATTCGATTTCCTCCCACACTCTTGGATCCTAAAATCACTAAAAATATTTGGAATTATCAAAAACCTATGTTCATTTCAGTTTCAACTATGAAATCATGGAAAAAACATTAATAGTGAATAACGAACGATTTGGAGATATCAGCATTAAACGTGGAATTTTCCAAGGTGATTCCTTTTCACCATTGCTCTTCAAAATTTCTTCGATACCTTTGCTATGATTCGGAAGAAAACAAAAGTTCGATATGAAATTCCTAAATGTAATATTAAAATTTTCCATCTGTTGTATATGGATGACTTGAAGTTATATTGGAAATCAGCCCAGCAAATAGATTCCTTATTGAACACAGTTCGTATTTTCAGTCAGGACATCAAAATCTTATTTCGTTTAGATAAATGCTCGATTTTTAAACGAGGAAAAATTAATGACACTAGCAGTTTTAATTTGGATCAAGAGAAATATATAAAAGTAATTTCAGCTAACGAACACTATAAATACCTAGGAATATTAAAAGCCAATAATATTCTCCACTCGAAATTTAAACAACAGGCAGCATCAGAATATATCAAAAGAGTAAGAAATATTCTGAAAACAAAACTAAATGAAGTAAACACAATTAGAGCAATGAATTCTTGGGCTATATCAGTGATCCGATACACAGCTGGCATAATAAATTGAACAAAAGAAGACGAGCACAAACTAGACCGCAAAAATAGAAAATTAATGGCTATGCATCATGCATTACATCTATGAAGTGATGTTGATCGGTTGTACGTACCGAGGAGAATAAGTGTACGTGGTCTGCTTCAAGTGAGACAGATTGTGGAATAAGAAGAAATTGTTTTAAGAAATTACATCGACAATAGCTCTGAGACAATCCTTCAAGCAATTACACTAGCTTAGAAGCCAATGATATACTCCACTCGAAAATTAAACAACAGGCAGCATCAGAATACATCAAAAGGGCTAGAAATATTTTGAAAACAAAACTAAATGGATTAAATACAATTAGAGCAATGAATTCTTAGGCTATACCAATTATCCGATACACAGCTGGCATAATAGATTGGACAAAAGGAGAGCTGGACAAACTGGACGCAAAACTAGAAAACTTAATGACTATGTCTCATGCAATACTTTCACGAAGCGATATTGACCGGTTTTACCTACCGAGGAGAATAGGTGGATGGGGTATGTTGAAAGTGAGACAGACTTGGAAGAAGAAGAAATTAGTTTGAGAAGTTACATCGACAATAGCTCTGAGCCAATGCTTCAAGCAATTACAAAAGAGGGCCTTCTAAAAGCGAAAAGGAAACAAATGCAATTACAAAAACGAACAACAAAATAACCGATATGTGCGCTGGATTAACCCTTGCATGGCCAGTTGTTTCGAGATACTGAGGGCAAAATTGACGTTAACAAGACTTAAAGAAAATCAGCTAACGCCTTTTTAATCCCGTATATAGAGAGTAAGCAAGGCCGTTTAGCCCTATCTAACTTTTGGAGACTGAGTGGACAATCAATCTCCACTGGTACCCAATTAGAGATAGCATGCCCAAGGCTATCACTAATTAAACGGCACGCAGTGAAGAGATACTGCTCAACAAGTACAGACATCTCTTGGTCCCTAACCCTAACGCTCGTATTTAATGTCTGAAATAATGTGGGTTCTACATCGATTTTCTTGAGTTTACGGGAGGAAAAAGCTGAGTTTTCGGAGACAAAACCACTTGCCCGTGCCAGAGATCGACTAACTCGGGAACCGGTCGAAAAAAGGCTTAGAAAAGTTTCTTCTAGTCGCCAACTAGATTCGAAACCAAGAAGTCTTCCTTCGTGCCGCCAAGCGCCGTGGTGTGCAAACGCCATATCCACTGGGCTACACAAGCCCACTACACAGGTTAACAAGATGTAGCAATGGCAGAAATACCGATACATTAAAAAATAAACAGAATGATTTATTCTAGCAGCTCAAGAACAGGCATTACAAACTAATGCAATCAAAGCAATAAGTTTGAACATCAATAATAACGGCAAATGCAGATTATGCGATCAGAAAGATGAGACTGTAGAACATCTAATCAGTGCCTGCAGCAAAATAGCTCAAACTAACTATAAATCCAGCCATCATCAAGTGGCCAAAATAATTCATTGGCATGTATGCAAAAAATATGGCTCTCCTACTTCTGATAACTGATGGCAGAATGAAACAGAGACAGTATTGGAAATCGAAGCAGCAAAAATTCTCTGGGACTTTCGAATACAAACTGATCGGCATTTTCAACACAATAGACCTGACATCACAATTATCGACAGGTTTGGATTGTCGATATCGCAGTACCCAGTGATAACAACATTAACAACAAAGAATTGGAAAAAATTACTAAATATCGAGATCTGGCATTCGAAGTTGGCAGGCTGTGGCTTAAACACACCAAAATCATCCCATTTGTTATCGGTGCACTTGGTGCAACTTCAAAGAAGCTATCCAAATATTTACAGCAATTAAACATCAACGAAGTGTCCCAATATGACCTACAAAAAAGCGCATTACTTGGAACAGTCCATATTTTACGACGGTACCTGACGGACTATTCTTAGATCCTTGGGTGGAATCTGAATTCTTCTGTATCACCAGTCAAATTTTTGTTTATATGATATCTCTTGTTTTGACTGTGTATCAATTATTTGAATAATTTTTTTTTAACATTTTGTTATTTCTCAGATAAATTACATACATTATATTAACAGAATTATGCATAACAAATACTTTCTCTTACATAATTTTTTTAAAATAATAATAATAACAATAACTGTTTACAACATATATTATTATAATATTCATATTGATGATTATCGCAGATGTTTTTTGCAATTTTGCACTCTACATATACAATATCAATCGATATAATCACACTATATTGCATACTTTTGTTACAGTTATTACATCCATTACATACATTTGATTACATATGATACACTACTTACATTTAAGTAAAGGGGATAAACATTATCTGGCTTTTTGGCTTTTCATCTTAGTTATAATATAATATAGTGGCACCACTTTCTGGCATTCGTATAGCGAAGGTATATAAGTTCTTTTCACTTAAACTTTGATATCATCTAGCTCTAGCTACTCACTGATAAGACCTCAAAAAAGGTTGAAACCGGTCTGGGTAGTGACCTCTCCTCATAATGTAAAGCAGTACTACATCTCCTAGGAGCTGTGTATTTTTACATTATGAGAAAATATCAAGAATAGTGGGGGAGCTTGCTCCACCTTTGCATCGAGTTGCCTTGGTGTGGCACTACCAAGTGGTCACTTACGCTTGGATCCGCCGACAGTTCGTCGGCATGAAACGTTTAGATCGTAGTTTTCGATCTTAGAGTTTCGCATACTGGCTGACAAACCATAAGGGATTTTTATCCCCTTTACTTATCAACCTCGCCAGAAAAAATAGCCGTTTGGCTTTTCATCTTAGTTATTACTTACATTTGTTTACATATGATACTTACATTACATACATTTGTTTACATATAACTGGTGACATCTGAAGATGTCACCAGTTGGTTATTATTTATTGGTTTTTTTGCTGTGTTGGGAAGCTACGGGATCGATGATTGATATATTCGCGCGCACGCACGCATACACACCCGCGCGCATACACACACACACGCGCATACACACACACACGCACGCACGCACGCACGCACACACACACACACACACGCACGCACGCACGCGCGCGCACGCACACACACACACACACACACACACACACACACACACACACACACACACACACACACACACACACACACACACACACACACACACACACACAATAAATTGGAATGTATTGATGCGTCGCTAAACTGGAAGCCTCAACGAATATATTGTGTTTCATTAAGTTTGTTGTATGGTATTTTGAGTGCGTGTTTCTTGTTCATAGTATGTCCTTAGAGTTCTTTTCAGGCTATTGTAGTTTGTAAGGTTTCTGTATTCAAAAGGTAATTTATTTATCATGTCTGGGATGTAGAAGTTTCGAGTGGCCTTTCCGTAGTAATTATTGTATTTATGTGTGATATAATTGGTTGTCTGAGGTCTTGTTATACGGTATGTATTTCTGACTCTCCTGTAGTTGGCATCGAAATAATGTTTTAGCAAAGCTGCAAAGTGACATAAATGTTTTGCTGTCAGTATTTTGTGTTCTGACATTGCAGTGTATACAAGGTCGTTATTTTCTCTTTGTAGTCTATTTAATTTGTAGGATGCATAGAAAGCATAGGTTGTTATAGCGTATCTTAGTATATTTCGGCATAATGCTTTGTATAATAATGTTTTTAGGTGTATGGGAACTATGTCTTTTAACCTGTAGAGTTTGCCAGTTATTGTTCGTAGTTTGTTGTGTAGATGGTTTATGTGGCTATTCCAGTTCATATTTGCATCGAAGTAAATTCCAAGGTATCGTATTGTTTCAACCTGAGGGAATGTAGTGGTTTTGCTGTTCTGTGTGATTTTTATGTTGGAAAGTGGATGTTGGATGGTTATATATTTGTTATCAACTGGTCGAGTCAGTGGATTTCTGAATATCATTGATTTTGTCTTCTCTGTGTTTAGGTGTATGGAGATTTTCGTGAACCAGTCTATGATCAGAGTTATGTCATGTTGCATATTTGTTTGAGCTATGCTTGCGTTATTATGGATGGATATTATTGCTGTATTGTCTACGTACTGGAATATCTTACCTTTGAGTGGTAGCTGATTAATGTCATGCGTGTAAATGTTGAATAGAGTTGGGGAGAGTACAGCTTCCAGTGGTACTCCACAGGTTAAACCACCTCTGTATAATACTACTACTACTACTAATAATAATAATAATAATTATTATTATACAGAGGGCGCATTGTAGGCAGATGGATGCTGGTATGCTGCTCCCGGTTTTATAGGTTTGATTTTGGTGATTTAAACGTCCCTGTTTTTAATTTGAAAGTGCTGCTGTTTAATTCTGCTAGTCACGCTGAAGACAGCGACGTTTAAATCACCAAAATCGGATAAGTAATATTTATATTTTCAGTGTCGAAAGTCATATATCAAACTGCAGTCATCAACCAACGAAGAACAAAGTACGTCGTCATTTTAAAAGTCGCTAACGGGAAGAAAGTCTAAAGGTCACCGAGACAGCGAAGGTCAAGCACAATGCGCTGTAACAAGTGCAATAATCCATTAAGCAACGAAGTGGACGGGCCGCATTGTTTTGGATGTGGCAAAAGACAACACTTTCACTGTTCAGGGATAGCAGAAAGAACGTGGAAAGCAAAGAGAGCCGCGAAACGGACCGAATGGCGCTGTCTGCAATGCCATGAGAAAATGAAGAACAAAGAACAGACATCAAAGAAAAGTAACGACGAACATCAAGATAAGCCGATTCCTGATCCTAAAATTACACATAACTTTGATTCATTTAAACTCATGGTTAAAGACTTGGTAAATATACACATGGAACAAATGAACAAAAAATTTGAGGAGAATGAACATTACATACAGTTCAGTGATGAGATCACTGAAGAAATGTTAGGAACCGTGCGAGAAATAAAGACAAAATTAACGGTAACGATAGAAACACTCAAGCACGGAAATGAAGAACTGCAGAAAGGGGTAAACACACTCAAGTGTCATATGGAGCACATGCTACAAAAAAGAAAGAAAAAAAACTTCAAATTGAGGGAATAACAAAAGAAAATACAGAAGACTTAAGCAACATAATGCAAATGATCGGCAGCAAAATTGGCATTCAAACCACAGGCATCACCTCTATTAACCGAGGCCCACAAAAAAAACAAAGAGAGAGATCGCCACCAACATCGCTTGTTTTTCCAACAGAAGTCTGAGAGACTCCATTCTTGCAGCACGCAAGAAAACAAGGCCAACAACATCGATCCAAACTGACAAGAAACTCGCAACACCAATCTATATAACTGAACACTGGACTCCATACTTCAAAAATCTTTTATACCAAGCAAGGAAGACAAACATAGAGAAAAACTTCAAGTTCCTATGGACTAAGGATTCACAGATATTTATAAGAAAGAATGAAAAAACTCGACTTTATATAATTACAAGTGAATCCGACTTACACAGCCTACCAACGTAAAACACTAAATCTTCACATCCTTAAGAACAAGATTAGAAATCACTTAAAAACTATATAATGGAGATCTCAAACATAGGCGAACATATCCAGTCAGACAATATAAACGTCGATGTCTTTGACACTGAAGAAATGGTGAGACAACGTTTCCACCAATACCAATTTCACTATCATACACACAAACATAAGAAGTATAAAAAAACACTGGCTTACATTGATAACACAGCTCAATCATACCATGATAAACATAGATGCGCTGATACTAACCGAAGTTGCAATAAAAGACACAGAAATTTACGCATACAACATAAATAATTACCAAACCTACAACTTATGTAGACCGAACAAAAGAGGAGGTGGCATCGTTGCATTTATCAAAGAAAATACAATGTGACTGAAAAACAAACTCATTTCTAACATGCGGTAACACTAATTTTGGAAATCACAAATAGCCACAATAGTATCAAATATACAATAAACACAATATACAAACCCCCCAGATAATAATCCACTTTGCTTTCTTCATGAGTTAGATGCATGGCTAAGCAGCATCGAACCCCGCACAACACACAGGCTCATACTAATAGGAGACATTAACATAAATACACTTGACCACGCTTCTTCAACCACTAACACATAAACTTGATATACTAAGTCAGTACAACACATACTGTCAACCCTACCATTAACTCCCCAACAAGAGAAGAAATACTCAATAACTCACTAACACAATCATGCATTGATCATATCAACATACCGGCTCCCATCCATACATATACATCATCAGTAATTAACGTAAAAATTGCTGATCACTACTTTGTCTCAACTTCGTTTTATTAAGTTACCTACCCCCCTCCCACCACCACAAAAGTCGACAAAACTCGATCCATGCATAAATGACGACATACTAAATAGTATTACTGTACAAAAAATCTATGGAAAAAAATCAAAAAGTCACCCAGTAACACACATTTACAAACCTTATACAAAAACACAAGAAATCAACTAACAACAAAAATTCGTAGAGCAAAAAGACACTACTACTTCCAAAAATTCATGGAATATAACGACAACATGA
This sequence comes from Typopeltis vanoorti, assembly GCF_054136105.1. Taxonomy (NCBI): domain Eukaryota; kingdom Metazoa; phylum Arthropoda; class Arachnida; order Uropygi; family Thelyphonidae; genus Typopeltis; species Typopeltis vanoorti. The sequence continues at coordinate 154,139,270 of NC_143555.1, forward strand.
AGCAAACATGGGCTTCACTCAACGAATTAGTAACTCGAAAAAAGAAAACTTGAGCACAAGATTTTATTGCAAAAAAGCTTCGGTCAGGACACAAGCCAAGAGGAACTAGCAAACTCATTCAACCATGCCTTCACAAACAATATCACGCAACTCAAAAAAGACAAACTACCGATGATCAACAAAAAACTAACCACACAAAGTCAACAACATACGATGTATTTTCCACCCGTAACAAAAACAGGAACTGAAAGAAACACTCCTACAACTAACACCAAAGACCACTCCAGGAATAGACAAAATAAGACTCACAGATCTTATAACACACTTTTAAAAAATAAATCCAATACTTTTGAGACTCGTGAACATAATATTCGACACAGGGCATTATTTCACAACAACTAAAAACTGCAATAATTACGCCGATATACAAACACGGTAAAAGAAACGATACTCAAAACTACAGGCCAATAGCTACCCTACAGTCATCTCACAAATTCTAGACAAATAACACACACTAGACTACAGAACTATTTACAGAAGTACAACATCATCTCACTAAACCAATACGGCTTTAAGAAAACAAAAAGCACCATCACTTTATTAGAAGGCATAACCGACACAATAAACAAAGCTCTCGACAAAAACAAGTACGCTGTTCTTATACTGCTTGACTTAACTAAAGCATTTGATACACTTGAACATGACATACTACTCACCAAACTATACCCAATAGGTATAAGAGGGACACTGCATACATGGTTCAGGAACTACCACTCAAACAGAACACAAGTAACAAAAATAGGTACATATCACAGCAGCTGGGATATACAAATATACAATGTTCCTCAAGGTGCCATATTATCACCCACTCTATTCATAACTCCATCTTATGAACATTAACGATGTTCATAACATAGCCATAAGAAGTCAAATATTTCAGTACGCAGATGACACTGCACTACCAGAAATCCACACAGACATTAGCACGGCTCGCTGCAAAGCACAACAAGACCTATATGAAATCACAACATACTTCTACCAAAACGCAATTCTAATCAACGGCACCAAAACACAGATATTAATAATACACAACCCAAGAATCATGCGCCCCCACACCACTATCGATACAGTATCACAGATACCGCTGCATTAACAACAAAATTACCTGGCAATGTCCCGAAATAAAACCTGCAACACATGAAAAATACCTTGGTCTCTACATAGAATGCCACCTTAAGTAGAAAAAACATATAGAATACCTACATACCAAACTCCGGATCATCGCAGCAAACTCTTCCAAACATCACTTTAGCAAAACATCACATACTCCTGGACAAAAAAACTCAGATGAGGGAGTCAATATCCAGCCAGCCACCGTAAATAACTACAGCGCAGATGGCAAGGCTACTGGACACCAAAAAATCTTCCTTACCATACATTCGCTGTACCGAGAAAGACCTTAAAAGTAGTCACAGAAGGAACCACCCCAGAAGAAATCTCAGCTGATTTAAGCAAACAGAGCCTGACCCCAATCAAAGTAAGTAGGATGCTCAGATATGATAAACCAATGCCTTTAGTACTCATTGAGATTGATAACACCCAGAAGAAAATATATGAGCTGACTGTCTGCGGCCTCAGAATTACTACTGAACCTCTAAGAAAGAGAGCGTCAGCAGGACAGTGCCACAGATGTCAATGGTTTGGACATGCCCAAAAGCTATGCCAGGCCAACTTCAGGTGCTTAAAATGTGGTGAAGGCTGCCAGACCATCATATGCACCAAGCTAAGATCTACACCATCTAAGTGCACAAACTGCAGTGGTCCTTACCCTGCAAACTATAAAGGATGCATAGCACAACCAAAGAACCTGGGGTCTCCCAAAACCGCTCATCCATCACCCAGCAGTGACACCCTGGGCAACTGTGCAGATCGCCATCCAGTTCAAATAACCTCCACCTTGACAGCTCAGAAAGGAAATTAACCTAAAACCAGGACCAAAACATATGCCGAGGCTGCACGATCCAAGAATACTTCCTCCAACAAATTTATAAACTTCAACCTTACATCAATTCTTACTGCGTCACTAGCTACCATGCTTCAGGTATTCAGCAAAACAAATCCTACACCATACTCCAGGAAGAAATTCCTTCAAGGTACCCATTCCATTTTGACAGCCCTCAATCATGAGCAATATGAAATATAAGCCTAACTCCATTACCATAACTGCATGGAATGCAAATGGATTGAACAAACAAAATCTTTGAACTACAGGAGTTCACTCCAAGATATACTCGTGATATAATTCTAGTAAATGAAACATATTTCAGACCAGTTAATAACCCTAAATTACGGAACTACACAATGTACAAAGCAAACAGACTCACTGCCAGTGGAGGAGGCACAGCCATATTCATTAAAAACTACATAAGCCACAATGTACCGACCAATCCCAAACCAAAAACCTAGAAACATGCGTTGAAGTCCATACAAACAATGCTGGCAGTATCAAAATCTATGCAGTATACAACTCACCCAGCATTCCATTACTCTTATCTGACTTGGACTCCATTCTCGGCTCCAATGATAAAGGCCGCAACCTAAACCATTACTCAGCGCAAAATTCTGTTGTTATAGCCGGACTCACAGAGCCCACTCATCACAGTCTAAATGGAAGATCAAACGTACTGGATACCAACTGGAAACGCTAAACAAATTATCATCGGATCACAACCCCATTCTGCTCAAGCTCTGTACACAAGAACAATTCTCTCCTCCACACTCCTTTATATCATGAGAAAAGCTCTCCAAAACTCTCTCAGACCACATTGGCCCAACACCCATTGTCCATAACAAAGACGAGATAGATATAGCTGTCAGCAACCTCACTTATCAAATTAAAAAAGCACTAGCTTCAGTCCCACAAACCACAGTGTGATCGGATCCCTGAGAAAATTATGGACCTAATCAGGCTAAAAAACAGAGCCAGAAAGATGCACCATAACACAAAAGCCCCCACAAGATAAAAGAACTCTGAATAATTTAAATATACAAGTCCGGGAAGCTCTACAAAAACATCAAAATCAAGATTGGGAAACCAAAATGAACAACCTGTACCCAGAGGATAACTCCAACTGTAATTTCTTGAAACCCTCCGCACTAAAAGGCAACTCATACTCCCAATTCAGACCAAGAAAAGAACAGCTCACAATGACCAAGAAAAGGCAGAAGCTTTGATTGACAATTTGGAAACTCAGTGTAACCCCCCCCCCTTACGAGAATTTAAACATCAGTCTAATCAACAAGATTCACCACAGAGTCAGGCAGGTTATAACAGAACGAAAGGAGAAGGCAGAACGCATCACACCCACCTCTCCAGCAGAAGTTATAAATCTCATAACCCACTTGAATAACAACAAGGCTTCAGGTTCAGACGGAATCACAAACAGAACAATCAAATTACTGCCCAGAAAAGTCATTGTGCACCTAGTCAATATTATCAATGCAATAATCAGATTCAAATATTTTCCCTTAGCATGGCAAACGGCTGACATCACACCAATCAACAAGATTGGAAAAAATCCTCACCTCCCTGAAAGATAGAGACCTATCAGCCTACTGTCCAGCCTAGGTAAGATTGCAGAAAAAGTCATTCTTACAAGGCTTCAATCAGCAACAGATAAACTAGGTATTATCCTAGTTTATCTGTTGATGAGCAGTTTGGATTAAAAAAAAAAACCGCAGCACCACACATCAGATACACCGACTGGTTGAATTTATTATCACAGATTTCAACTGGAACCTCCACACTGTTGCAGTCTTTATAGACGCTGCGAAGGCTTTTGACAAGTTGTGGCACCTGTGTCTTCTCTACAAACTCATCAAATTTAACATGCCAACAATCATAGATAGTTACCTTAAAGACAGATTCATGCAAGTAAAAATAAATGAAACCGCATCAACCAGATGCAAGATCCTGGCAGGTATGCCGCAAGTTTCTCTTTTGGCTCCCCTGCTGTTTTCTATCTACATAGCTGATATCCCTCAAAACCCAAGTTCAACAATCACAATCACAGCATTATATGTGGATGATACCGCTTTATTAGCAAGATCTCTCAGTCCCAAACTAGCTATCAAAAGACTCAAACAGTATTCACACATTGGAGAAATGGCTGATGGACTGGAGGATCCAAACAAACCCACTGAAGAGTTCAGCCATCCTGTTTACCAAAAAGAAGTTTCAGATCAAGGAAGACATACACCTGCTAGGTGTCAAGATCCCATGGCAGAACGAACTAAAATACTTCGGTGTCATGCTTGACAAAAAACACATAAGCTCAAAGACATCCAAAGCAATCGCGCAGCTGTACTCCGTAATCAACAGAAGAAGTAAACTGGATATCCGGAACAAACTACTCATATACAAGATGGTAATATGCCCAGTCATCACTTATGCATCTCCTATATGGAGCCACACCTCGAATACAAATATTCAAAAATTGCAGAGGATACAGAATTAAATGCCTGAAAATGATCCTGGATGCCCCATGGTTTATCAGAAACTCCCAGATATACCAATAAGTCAACACCCCCTATATCGCATCCCTCCTCCATGATCTAGCTGCAAAGTTCTTCACCAAGACAAACAATCATCCAAACCCGCTGATCAAGCAAGCTTCAGACTACAATGAAACAGAATTCTACAAATACAAAAGACCCAAGTCAATTCTATGCTCAGCTGAACACAGCTAATCTTACTGCCCTTCCTAGGCGAGCTTAACGCTCAATAACTCTGCACTCAAAAAACTCCCCCTCAGACAAAGGGGAATATGAAAAGCATTTATGCTTCACCCATCAAGCCAGCAACGTTCTGCGTTCTGCATATTATTATTAGACAGTACTTGAAAAGCAGGTTGCGCTTCATGTTAAAAAGAAGCCAACCCACAAGGAACAAACATAGAGAACGAGGAAAAATAATGGCGCCTATCATGAAGAGAGTTTTACGTGTAATTGTTACTAAAGTTACTAATCTTGCGTTTTGATTAATGTGATATTTTTTGGGGGAATTCCAAATGTTTTATTATTATTATTCCTGACACCTCCATGGAGTCCGACTACTCATCGCGGGAGGACACCTCCAACTGTCTCAAGTACTACACCGAGCCTCTACCACGAATCATTCCTTCAACGCCATCTACCGCCCAACTCCACCACCACCACAACTAGTATTTTTTGTCTGTAAATTGGCCGATTTGTCTGTTTTGCAGGATGAAAAACCCGAGTTTCTGGGAGAAAAAACCCTACTACCTCTGTATGAGATCGGCTAGCTCACCTTGGATTGAAATCGTCCAGATAAAGATTCCTCCTATCGCGACGAGAATCGAACTTAGGCCTATTCCAATCGAAGGGCACAATGTACCGTGGTTCTTCCAATTTGCTACTGAGGCGCTTTTAGAGGTAAGCTTCTTCATTTTGTGACTATCTTTGCACTTATATTGTCTAGGTGGTAGACTTTTGCGTTAGTCAACGCTTGGCATTGCTGGCAGCGGGATTCTCTACAGAAATTTTGCTTTGCAGGTCTCTAGACCTGCGGGTTTTATATTTGCGCTCATACGCAATTAAGTCGATATGAGCGTGCCTGACTTGGACGCTGTCACTGACTTGCTTGATGAAAATCATACTCATCAATCAACTTCAAAAGAAGTTCAAACTGAAATGGCCTGCTAACTTCATTGATCCCGACATCATTGTAGATTCTCTTGACAAAGGGCTAGCACTCACTTTCATTAAAAAGCTTCTTAAAAAATTTGAACAAGAATGGCCTGGCTACTTAAACTTATATTCTTTACCCGAATTTGATGAAGAAGAAAATGACGACTCTTCTCAAATGGAGGAAAAGCTCAATTTGCTGGTGTCTGCCTCTAATCCCACTGATCAAGAAGAAACTCAAGCTCGTAAGAAGTGAAAAACTCTCGCTTCTGAACCAACAAATGAAGTTGGTATGGACGAAGACTCTCCCAATTCAGAGTCCTTCGTTTCTCCTAATGAGAAGGTTCCACCGATTATCCTAAGGGAGAAGCAGAGATGGACAACCCTAAGGACCACCATGGCTAACCTTTAAATAAATTATAGACTGGTCAAAAATGTAGATGAGGGTATAAAAATTTAGCCTGCCATGGTGGCTGATTAGAGAAATCTTACAAAGGAGCTGGATGCAAGAGAGTGTATTCATCACCCCAAAAACAGATTGAACGATCCAAATAGTCAACCTACCTCGTCATCTAGTGCGAGAGTTCCTGAAATTCAAGCTCCTCAGTCCTTCAAAAGTGAGAACATGACAACAGACGCTCGCTCATCATTAAACGAGAACTTATGCCCGCTCCAAACAGATAGTACAAAACCAGAACCTGGCTAATCCACATTCAAATCTATCAGCTATTATCACCTCTTCTCTTGCAAATATGCTGCAGGATTTCAGCAACACAAATCCATAACTAACTGTTACAAAAAGATTTTTACAGCAAACTCAATCCATATTATCTGCACTCTCTGATGCATAGGAAAGAAATCACTCCAGATTCGCTTAGGGCGCTTGGAACGCCAACGGTATCAAAAACATAGTTTTGGAAATCCAGGAATTCAATAATAGATATAATCCAGATATACTTCTAATCAATGAAACTCACCTGAGGCCTGCTGACAACCTAAAAATCAGAGGGTATCAGGTTTACAGAAACGACAGACTTGGGTATAGAGGTGGACGTACAGCCACCCATATCAAAATCTATAACCATCATTCAATAAACAACCCTGCAACAACCAACCTCGAAATCACAGGCATTAATGCCCTCACAAATTCAGTTGGAAACCTAAAAATATTTGCTGCTTACAACCCTCCAACAAAAACATTGTTGACCTCAGATCTGGATGCCATCCTTGGCATAAAAGAATCAGTCATCATCGCTGGAGATATCAATGAAAACATCCTGCTTGGAACAGTAAATCTACCAAGTTCCAAATGCATAGCTGTGGCTGGTCCTGCAATACCAACTCATCTCAGCCCAATTGGCTCCTCCGAAGTGGTAGATATAGTTGTCCTACAAAATGTCAAATTGCAGTACAACTTGGATTCACTTGACGAATTAACTTCTGACCACAACCCTATTCTGCTCCAATTAGGCAATCAGAAGGGACTGTTCCCTCTGCTTCACACCTTCATACCTTGGGAAAATTATCCAATGTGGTCCCAAACTACTTTGGTCCTGTTGCTCAAATTAACTCTAAAGAAGAAATTCATTCTGCAGTCAATAAATTTACTCAACAAATCAATGCAGCCTTATCATCTATCACCTCAAATACGTCTACTTCTAAGCCTAAAAGACTTCCAGAAGATATTATGGGCTTGATCAGGGAGAAAAAAGGCAAGAAAAATATACTTTAATACCAGGGCTCTCCAAGATAAAAAGTTACTCAACCGGTTGAATAGTGCAGTGAGAGATGCACTGAAGGCCCGCAGAAACAAACTACGGGAAGATAAATTATCTTCCATTTCACCGGGTGATCAAGCCGTTTGGAAACTGTTAAGATATATCAAAAATAAAAATAAAACTCTTCCTGCTCTCAAATCGGATTTAGTCAAAGTCCACTCAGATGCTGAAAAAGCCAAAACTATAGTTAAAAAATTAGAAAAGCAGTGCAGCCTTTCATATGATAACTTGAACTTCAGTCATATTTCTAAAATCCACCGCCACGTCAGATACGTACTAAAATAGTGTGATACCTGTACCAGCCAACTCACACCTACTTCTCCAGCAGAAATCTATGACATCATACAAAATTTTAAAATAAAAAAGCTCCTGGACCTGACGGCATCCCCTAATAAAGTTATTAAACTGCTACCGCAAAAGGCCATCGTATATCTTACAACAATAATAATGCCATGCTTAGATTCAAATACTTTCCCTATGCTTGGAAGTTGGCAGATGTGGTCCCTATTTATAAGCCTGACAAGGACCCACAGCTGCCACAAAGTTATCGCCCCATCAGTGTCTGATTTCCAATTTGGGCAAAATCGCTGAAAAAGTCATGCTCTTCAAAATTCAAGTTTCTGTAAACAAGCTAAATATCCTACCTTTAGAGCAGTTTATTTATCGCAAACTCCACAGCACTACTCAGCAGATCCATAGACTAGTTGAATACATTACCACCAGCCTCAACTGGCATCTATACACCAGAGCAGTCTTTCTTGACTTAGAAAATGCGGTCGACAAATTAGGACACATTGGATTCTTTACAAGCTGATTTTAGCAGGCATTCCATTGGATCTGATCCACCTCATTAAGTCCTTTCTTTCTGGAAGGCGCATGCAAGTTAAACAAAATGGGGAGGTATCTACCCAGCGGTGGAACTTGGCTGGAGTGACTCAAGGATCCCTCCTGGCGCCGATACTTTTCTCGATTTACATGGCGGACATCCCACATAACCCGATGTCATCTATCATTGCTTTCTATGCCGACGAATCAGCAATACTGGCCAGATCTCTTAAACCGCATCTTGTTACAAAGAAACTACAAGATAACCTGCTGAAACTGGAACACTGGTTCTCCAATTGGAGACTGCAAGTAAACCTTCAAAAAAGCAGTGCTCTTCTGATCACAAAAAATTCAACATCGTCCAAAGAAGACATCTTTCTATTTAACATCAGGATTCCCTGGAAATCAGAAGCCAAATATCTTGACAGAAAACTTATCTTCAGCCCACATACAAAATCCTTATGGGCAAAGGCATCAAAAGTCATAACAAGCTTTACCCTCTTATCAATAGGAACAGTAAACTAGATATTAAAATCAAATTGCTCCTCTACCAGTTGATGATTCGTCGCATTATCACTTATGCATCCCCCGCCTGGAGCCATACTTCAAGCTCAAATATCCTTAAACTGCAAAGACTGCAAAACCAATGCTAACGCATGATCTTAAATGCACCATGGTACATTAGAAATGTTCAACTTCATCGAGACACAAATGTACCTTATATCTGCAATCTCTCACAGTAAAGTACTTCTCAAAATCGTCCTCACATCCAAATGAATTAGCCCAACAAGCAGCAAATTATGATGCAACGGAATTATGTAAATATAGACGACCTAAGACCATCCTAGTTCCCTTTCAAGATCAATAATTGCCCAACTCGGGGTGAGCACGTAGCTCATTAATTTTTCCCAACACAGTAACCTTATCAGATAGCAGGGATTAAAAGCATTATGCTTCACCCTTATAGACAGTAACGTTCTATTATTATTATTATTATTATTATTATTATTATTATTATTATTATTATTATTAATAATAAGCAGCAAGCGGTCGCAAGCACGCTATTTAGATGCTGCCATATTTTAAGTTGCAAAGTAGATCTTTTCTTGTGAATTAAAATTTAAAGTACATCAGTGAACTCCGTTCTTTAAGACGAACATATAGATGTAAAAACTGTAAGTATCTGTTAAGTAATAAGTAAAATATAAGTATTCAAAGTTCGAAGTATACGTTGCTCAACTACGCGAGAAGAGAACAAAGGAAGACGCCATATTAGAAATTACAGCAAGATCGTCAAACAAGAAATATGAAGTGCTACAAATGCCAAGAAGACCTAACGGGGGAAGAAAACCACGTAACATGTAGGAACTGCCAAAGAAACATGCATTTTCTATGTTCAGGATTGTCTGAGGCTACTTGGCAGTGAAAATCACACAAGAATCGTGACGAGTGGAAGTGTCCCCATTGCAGAGACAACAAAGGAATGTCGCCTTTGACTGCAGGCGGAAAACAGCCAATGCAGAAAACAACTGCAGGCAGTAAACACCTATCAACAACAGAGGGAATTAAAAACAAAGAAAACAACAACGGAAACCCAGGTGAGCGAACTTTAAATGCATTACTTGAAATTAGATTACAAAACCTAAAAGACAGTTTAATCGATTTGGTTGGAGAACTATTTAAAAAACATTACAGAAAAATTCAACCAATATGAGGAATTTATTAAATTTAATAATAACTCGGTAGAAGGTGTATTACAGACCATTAGAGAAATTAAAAACTGCGTCAAAGAGCTAACGGAAAGACAGCATAATTTAATTAAAGAGACAACGGAACTACGGCAAGAACTAAACTCTTTAAAGCAACAGTACGAACTCTCAAACCAACAGCAGCACAAAAATGATCTCCTCATAAATGGTCTCCCAGAAATAGCTACGGAACATCTAAGAGACACCGTAATACAACTAAGCCAAAAAATAGGCTCTCCCATTGAATCAAGAGACATACAGTCAGTGCATCGGTTACCACAAAAAAGGAAAAGAGAAAATAATACCGGTCCTTCTCCCGTCGTAGTGCGACTCACCAACAGCCTAACAAAAACTACACTTATAAAAGCTAGCAGGATTGAAAATCCAGTAGTCAAGGATCTGAAAGGAGACCACGACAATACCCCAATATACTTGTCCGAATATCTTACGCCATATTATCAGAAAATATTCTACCAAGCAAGGAAAGTAAAAACAGAAAACAATTACCAGTTTATATGGATAAAAGACAGCAAAATATTCCTTAGAAAGACACAAGATGCAAAACCAATCGAAATAAAATCCGTAGATGACCTCAACATGCTGTCACATTGAAAGGAATATTGACAACTCATAAAGAAGGAACAGCACACCAACCAACATTGAATGCAGACCATCAAGCAGACGTAATCACCCCGGAACATGATAACTGCCACATTCTGAAATCAATAACAGAATGGAAACAACTGACAATCCCCAAAAACGGACTATCTATTCTCCACATCAACATCAGAAGCATTCAAAAATACTGGCTGACCCTGCAAGCTTATCTGAAGGAAGTTATAGACGAAATAGACATTTTAATACTGACTGAAGTATCTACGACAAACGAAGAGGCATCCTCCTACCAAATGCCACACTTCCAACAACACAAACACTGCAGACAAACAAAACGAGGCGGTGGTATAATAATATTTGCCAAACATAAACTAGAATTAACAGAAATAAACTATAAATTAGAATATGCAGAAAACATATGCATCGAAATTAAAAACATCAAACAAGAAAACTCCCTGATATTAAACGCAATATACAGACCACCCAACTTAAGCACCACAAAATTCCTAGAAGAACTAAACTGATGGCTTTCAGCCACGAAAGTAGGCACCTCAAAATACTTGATAATAATAGGAGACATTAATATAAACATTAGGAACATAAATAACAACACAGAACAATACCTAGACCTATTATCGGCATATAACATAACCTCATCCATACAATCGTATACACGAGAAGAGATAGTCGAAAACACAACAACCTCAACCTGCATTGATCATATAAATATAAGGGCCCCTCCAAACCGCCACACAGCAGCCGTTATAACATGCAAACTGGCAGACCATTATTTCACAGCATTACAGTTACACACTGAACCAAAACCCATAAAAATCACTGAAACTACAAAACAGTATTATAGCATTCTAAACGAAACAATAGTAAACGATGAAATCAGAAAAACAGACTGGATGCAGATAGCATCTTTAGACCCTGTTGAAGCTGTATATAATAATCTTAAACTTGCATTTTACAAAATATATAACAAAGCATTAACAAAAATAAAAATACGCCCCCAAACGAAACAAAATCCATGGATAACAGACAACATACTAACAGACATACAAAGAAAAGATACCCTATGGTAACAACTTAAGAAATCGTCGAACAATATCGCTGTAAAAGCTGAATACAAAAGAAAACGGAATCTCCTAACAACACAGATTAGAACGGCAAAAAGAAACTATTACAGCAACAAATTAACAACAGCTCAGAATGACATAAAGGAAACCTGGCACCTGATTAATGAAATGCTGGACAATATACACAGAACCACTACCTCAGAAATAATAAAACACAGCTTTGCCTGCGACCCCAAATCCCTCAAACAGTTTTGGCAAACAACTTTAATCAGCATTTCGTGAACTCTGTCCAAAAGCTACAAGAAACAACCTTTCCTCACACAAACGAACATTCTCCACTAGGTCCACGAGCAACCCAGTCGATGTGGTTCCCCACAGTAACAAAAGAAGAACTATCACTGGCAATTCAACAAATAAACCCTAACAAAGGACCGAGGATAGACGGAATCAGACCAAAAGACATCAAGAAACACTCAACCGACCTACTTCCAGTTATACAAAAACTGTTAAATAAAGTCTTCGAAACGGGACACATACCTGAAACACTGAAGACTGCATTAATCACACCCATACACAAACAGGGAAAAATAAACAATTACAGACCTATCGCTACGCTGCCTGTAATCAACCAAATCATGGAGCGCATTGTACATCAGAAACTCTCCACATACGTTGAAAAATTTCAAATCATACCCAAAACACAATATGGCTTTCAAAAAAATGAAGGAACAGCAACACTCCTGGAATATTTCACAGATCTAATAAATGCTGCATTGGATAAAAACAGAATAACATTAGTGGTATTCATTGACCTAACAAAAGCATTTGACACACTAACACATAAAACCTTGTTAACGAAACTTACCCATATCGGAATTGGAGGTCGTCTACTCCAGTGGTTTAAAGCATACACGAAAAACAGAAAGCACATCACACGTATAGGATCAGCATACAGCAAAGAGGTACATGTAACCTGTGGAGTACCGCAAGGAGCTGTCCTATCTCCCATTCTATTTAGCATATACACATACGACATAAGCCAACTCCCCCTAAAAAGTAAAATCATCCAGTATGCAGACGACAAGGCCATAGTATCCATTCACAACAATGCAAATATTGCTTACAAAAATATGCAACATGACATCAATCAAATCACTAACTGGTTAACCGAAAACGGCATATATAGAAATCCTGGAAAATCAAAGCTAATGATATTCAAAAACCCCCAAACCCTGCCCATAGAAACTAAATATCTCACTATCAAACATTCATCCTCCTATACACAAAGTGCAGAACCTAAAATCACAACCATCACACAGGTGAAAACAACACGCTATCTCAGACTTCACTTCGATGCTGATCAAAGTTGGAATAGCCATACAAACTACCTACATACCAAGCTTAGGATAATAGCAAGCAAACTATACAGGTTAAAAGACATTTCCCCAACCCATATAAAAATATTAATCTATAAAGCATTATGTGAAAACATTTTAAGATATGGAATCACATCATACGCATTCTGCGCAGACTACAGACTTAACAGGCTACAATGGCTGCAGGATAAAATGATAAAACTGATATTCTGGGAACAACCCACTCTTATGCAGGAAGCATGGACAAATCACAAAATATTTAAGGTGAAACAAATACGCCACTACACAGTCATGTTAAAACACTACTACAGCCCAACATATAGAGTAACCAGAACAACATATCAAATAACAAGACCACAGTCAACAAACTACATAACATATAAGTACAACAATCACAATAGCAAAGCCACCCAAAACTTCTACGTACCTGACATGATAAACAAACTGCCGTTCGATAACAGAAACCTAGGAACATACAGAGAGCTGAAACAGGCACTATATAAATATTATAGCGAGAATGAAAATTAGAGCAATTCCTGTTTCTCTCTCCCCCACCACACATGCACACACACACACAAACCTATGACAACCCCCCGTCTCAAAAACTATCACTACAAGAACACAAAGAAACAAACACACCATGTCTAAATCCAACCCTATTTGCACAAAAAAAAAAGAAAGAAAGTTAAACTGTAATAGCAGTCGAAGTCTTCCAAGCATGTACCAACAAACAGTAAAATCAACACCTGGCCTGTGACCAGTATAGGTCCATAACCATGAAACCACCTTCCTCTATCATCTATTATCTTCCTCAGATAAGCTCTGCTAAGCTTTGAGGAAGAAAATTATTAACTTGCAAGTATCTGTTATACACAATTGTAATGCGTTATAAATATTATATATATATAATTACTACAGCAACTATGTATGCAATTCGTCTGAGACATAAAAAAATAATAATAATAAATAAATAAATAAATAAATAAATAAAATAAATAAATAATAATAATAATAATTATTATTATTATTATTATTATTATTATTATTATTATTATTATTATTATTATTATTATTATTATTATTATTATTATGTATATTCTAAATTCAAAAATTCTGTATAATCCTTATTGTAAATATTGTAAATATTATTATTGTATGTAATTTATACTGAGACATAATAAAATGTTTAAAAAAAAATTATTATTATTGGTGTAGGCATACGAACGGTTGCATGGTTGTATCGTTGGTCCCGTTTTTATAGTTTTAATGTGGTTCTAACTCCTGTTTTTAATTTAAAAGTGTCATAAAGTAACTTTACTTGTCACGCTGAAGACAGTGACATATAATTCATCGAAATCGGCCAAGAGGAATCCAAAATCTGAGTGTGCTAAAAATTGAAGCATACACCGCGGTTGCTAACGAGTATAGAACAAAGGACGTCGCCATCTTTGCAGCTGTCCAAAGGAAGAAAGGTGAGTCATGAAGTGCAACAAGTGTCAGAAGGAATTACCGTCCGACGAATGTTATTTAACCTGCAGGAAATGCCATAGGAATCTTCACTTTACATGTTCCGGACTTTCAGAAACAACCTGGCAACGTAAATCCAATGCCAAACGAGAAGAATGGAAGTGCCTAAACTGTAGAGAGAACAAAGAAACGCCACCACCCACGACGCAACTGATTACGCCGGAGGCGGAATCAGACGATGAACTGAACACACAACAAAACACCGGTGAGTCTTATAATTTGAGTTCCGTAAATTTATTACTAGAAAAAGGTTTAGAAAATATAAAAGCCAGCTTGGTAGATCTTGTCCAAGAACTATTTAATAAACATAATAAAGAAATAACCAAAAAAATCAGCGAATATGAAGAGTTTGTTCAATTTAATAATTCAAAAGTAGAAGAAGTCTTACAAACGGTAAAAGACATTAAAACCAGCATTAACGCATTAACTGACAGGCAGCACAAATTGATAAAAGACACATCGGAACTGAGTCAAGAATTTAATTCCCTGAAACTACAATACGAAGTTTTAAACAACAACAACATAAAGAAGACGTTGTCATAAACGGTCTTCCAGAAACCGAATCCACAGAAAATCTCAGAGACGTAGTTTTAAAGTCAGGCCATGCAATACATCCCCCTACAGCATAATGATATTAAGACCATAAATTGGTTTCCCAGGAAGAACAGAAAACAAGGCTCGCCACAACCTGTGCCAGTCATAGTTCGCCTGACAAGCAAGGCTACAAGATACAATCTCATAAAAGCCAGCAGACTGAAAAAACTAGTAGCCAAGGATTTAAATGCATCGAAGACAATACGCCAATCTTTCTATCTGAGTATTTAACACCTTTCAATCAGAATCTTTTGTACCAAGCAAGAAAAGAAAAAACAGAAAAAAATTATCAATTTTTATGGATCAAAGACGGCAAAATATTCTTGAGAAAGTCACAGACTTCAAAGTCTATACAAATAAAAAGCTCGGAAGATATAGACAGGTTGCCAGAGTGAAACAAAAGACTCCAACTTAGTTCAATAAGAAGATCTCAACACAACAAAAATGAATGTGAACCATCAGATAGATGTAATTACACCAGAATATATCAGTAATTGTACTTTCGAATCGCTTGATGCATGGAAACAAAACACAGTACATGCGAGAGGTCTCTCAATCTTGCATATAAACATCAGAAGCATCCGAAAACATTGGTTATTATTACAGGCATATCTGAGGAATTAACCTGATATTATTGATATATTGATTCTTATAGAAGTATCCATAACTAATGACGAAGCGACTGCTTTCCAAATTCCAGGCTTCCAACAACATAGATCATGCCGCCAAACAAAAAGAGGGGGTGGAATATTAATATTTATCAAACAAAAATTAATAGCAAAAGAAACGGCCTATCAGTTTGAGCATGCTGAAACCCTCTGCCTCGAAATCATTAATACCGCGAATACACAGCATCCCATAATACTAAATGCTATTTACAGGCCACCAAGCCTAAACATGATAAAATTCTTTCACGAACTCAATTGCCGGCTTTCAAGCCAAGAAATATGCTCAACCGAACACCTAACGATAATTGGCGACATAAACATAAATATTGCGAATGAAAACCAGAACAACACTGTACAATACCTAGACACACTATCCATGTATAATCTAATACCAACAATAACATCATGTACTAGAGAAGAAATATTCGGAAATACTATCACTGCCTCCTGTCTAGATCATATAAACGTCCGAGCACCTCCAAATAGTTACCCTGCATCAGTCATAATGTGCAAAGTAGCAGACCATTACTTCACCGCTCTAAACCTGCACACCAAGACAATATCCATGCAATGTCCCACAGAAGAAAAGCGACAGAAAACAATAATAGACGAAGAAATAGTCAACCACGAAATAAGAAAAACAGACTGGGAACACCTGGCATCAGATATCTTATACAACAACATTAAACTCACACTGGAGGAAATATATAAGAAAGTTGCACAGAAAGTTCGAATTCGTTCAAAAACAACCCAAAATCCTTGGATAACACAAAATTTAATCCTAGAAATACACAGAAAGGACGCTTTATGGAAAGAATTAAAGCGATATCCAAATAACACAGCTTTAAAAACTGAATATAAGATAACAAGGAATCGCCTTACAACACAAATCAGAAATGCAAAAAGAAGCTACTACAGAGACAAACTAACCTCCGCACAAAACAACATGAAACAAACCTGGCATCTGATCAATGAGATGCTAGATTTTGTTCCCAACACCACTGCCTCCGAAACCATAAAACAGCTTCACGAAAGATGCAAAACCTATCCAACAACTAGCAAATGACTTTAACCAATACTTTGCAGACTCCATCCAAGAACTGCATAGAAATATTCCCCCAATCACAAAACGAGACCCTCCACTTGGGCCACAATCAAAACAGACATTATGGTTCCCAACCATAAAAGAAGCAGAACTTCTCTCAGCAATACATCAAATCAAACCAAACAAAGGCCCAGGAATAGATGGTATCAGACCTAAAGATATAAAGCAACATGCAACTAGTTTAAGTCCTATCCTACTAAAACTAATAAATACATTTTTTACAACAGGACAGATATCAAGTATGCTAAAGACCGCCATAATCACACCCATATACAAACAAGGAAAAAGAAATTTAATCAGCAATTACAGACCCATAGCAATATTACCAATTATCAATCAAATTATGGAGCGGATCATACTGAAGAAACTCACAGCATACACTGAGATCTTTCATATTATCCCCAAAACACAATATGGTTTTCAGAAAAATAAGGGAACAACATCTCTCTTGGAAGACTTTACAGACGTAATTAATACCGCCTTAGACAAAAACAAAATTGCCATGGTAGTCTTTATAGATCTAACTAAAGCATTCGATACACTCCCACATCTAAACTTGTTAGAAAAGCTGAGGCATGTTGGAATAGACGGGCCTCTTCACAGGTGGTTTACAAACTACCTCCAAAATAGAAAGCATATCACACGTATCAGGTCAAACCGAAGCAGAGAGCTACCAGTAACCTGTGGAGTGCCACAGGGAGCTGTACTCTCGCCAACTCTATTCAACATTTACACGCACGATATTAATCAGTTCCACTCAAAGGTAAGATATTCCAATCCGCATACGATACAGTAATTATATCCATCCATAATAACGCAAGCATAGCCCAAGCAAATATGAAACATGACATAAATCTGATCATAGACTGGTTCACGAAAAACTCCATACACCTAAACTCAGAGAAGACAAAATTAATGATATTCAGAAATGACATTTGATGAGAATATTATGGCTATACAACTTAATTTTGTTTTAAACTCCAGCTGAGAAATGTAAATCCTCCCGTTACATTGCAGGAAGGTTGAGGCTTATCTAATATGGAAAGTTGATCCAGAGATCAAATATGGAACTTAATTTCAAGACATTTCGGGCATGTAATGAGGTACTGATTTCACAACAGATAATCAAATTCATTTACATTTAACGATTCTTCTGTGGGATCACAGTCTGTTCCTTAGGAGGCTGGAATGACTTGACAATGTCATAGCAGGTTTTGAGAGAGGATGAAGAGTAATGACTGCTCATTGTATAGTTTTTCCTCTCAGATCAAGAGTATCTGTAGTTCAAGAAAATGGAAGACGAACTGTTTTAGTATGGTGTTAAACGACAATTCTTTAATAAGAACTGAAGTGACTTAAATACTATCCGAGCATTGTTTCTTGATTAATATATATATCTACAGTACTAATATACTATAAATTTAGAGCCTTTTAATAAGTAGCATTTTATATTTAAAAATATAAAAGGGCGAGCTTTGGACAATTAATCAGCGAGTGTGTTTATTTTTATGTGCACATCTTCCTGTGTATGGCATATTTTGGCAAGTAGGGCTCTTGTGAGGTGAGTATTCCACCTTATATGCATTATTATATTCCTTAATTGTAGGATATGGCTTCCACTGTCTGGTGTTTCACTTCGGACAACAGTCCACTCGGTAGTCGTATACGGTCATTTATGTAGTTTATATGTTCCAAGATCCCTGACTTCATTTCACACTGTACTTTCAAAACGTTCTGAAGTATGTCATTAGCTTGATGGTCATTAAGTCGAATTCCAAAGTTAGATATAGCTACCTCATCATGATTTGCTGTTCCTGGAGTTGTTGGTTCATTATGTGACTAATGCAGCTCACTTTTAGTAAATATCTTGTTGTGGAAAATGAAATTAGTTTGGTCCATAAGTCTTTGTTCTGTTATTGCAGATTCTGTGAATTTTTGTTTTCCAAATTAAATGCATTACCTTGATGGACCTGTGTTTCACTCAGGATTTCTCCATGAGTGCAGGTCACAAAGATGTCTCCAACGATCTCGACCTTGAGCTTTTCTCTTCCATGTTATACCCATAAATTTCACTAGTGGATCTTCTAATCTTGTAGGTGATCTTCCTGCTTTTCTCTTTATTCTTGGTTGCCAGTTGAGTATTCTATATGTCCATTTGTTATCCCTGAGTCTGGCTATGTAACCTGCCCATCTTATCTTGCTTTCATATACTGCAGTTACCACATCCTTTTTGTCTGATCTATTTCTTAGTTCTATGTTTCTAACATGTTCCATTTTACTAATGTTACAAATCCTGCGTTCTATTGCACGCTGATTTATTCTGAGAGTTCCTTCTTCTTTTCTTGTTGTGTTCTATGTTTCTGATCCATATGTGAGTGATTGAAGAATGTTACTATTAAATAGTTTTGCCTTTGCAGAGATGTCAAGATTTGGATCAGTAAGTGTTTCTTTTAGTCTGTTCAATGATAGCCATGCAGCTTTCTTTCTTTTTTCTAGTTCTTCAGATAAATCGTTATTCATTTTTATTTTTTGTCATAAGTAATTGTAGAAGTCAACTTGTTCTATAGGGATGTTATCAATACAAGGGTGACTGTCACTTGATTAGATGTTTTTGATCCATTTTGTTTATTCTAGATTCATTTATAAACACCAGCGAACACTATATGTCTGGTGATTTTTTCATATTTCTCTATTTTAATCTATTTTTTTAGTCCATTTTTAAGTTTTTTTTCTTCCCGTCGCTTTTCAGCTTCTTACCTTGGTTGTCCAGCAAGGGAGATGGGTCCTATAGCCCATTAGTCGCCTTATGCCCAATATCCTCAACATCTGATTCGATCCTTGACCACCAGGGCGTCGACTGATCCGTTAGGAATTTCTTCTTGCTTTTCATCATTAAGATGGGGGATGGAACTGTCAGGTCTCAACTGGGTCCACAGTTGAGACCTGACAGAACACGGACTTGTACGCCACAAGTCCATGTTCTTCTGGGGGATTATTATTATTATTATTATTATTATTATTATTATTATTATTATTGTCATCATCATCATCATCATCATCATCATCATTATCATAATCATCATAACTGATACACAGTCAAAACAAGATATCATTTAAACAACAATTTGACTAACGATACAAAGCAATTGAGATTCTGCCCAAGAATCTAAGAATAGTCTGTCAGGTATCGTCGTAAAATATGGACTGTTTCATGTAATGCTGTTGGTTCATTATGTAACTAGTGGGGGGGGGGTCACTTCGTTGAGGCTGTAAATAGTTGGATACCGTCTCTGAAATTGCAACAAGTACACCGATAACTATAGAGATGAATTTTGGTGTGATTAAGCTACAGCTGGCCCACTTCTATTCTCAGATCTCGATATTCAGTCATTTTTTCCATTTCTTTGTTGTTAATGTTGTTATTACTGGGTACTGCGATATCGATAATCCAAACCTGTCGATGTTCGGCAAATGTGACGTCAGGTCTATTGTGTTCCAAAAGCTGATCAGTTTGTATTCTAATGTCCAAGAGAATATTTGATTTTCCGTTTTCCAATACAGTCTCTATTTTATGCTGCCACCAGTTATCAGACGTAGAAAAGTCATATATTTTGCATACATGCCAATGAATTATTTTGGCCACTTGATCATGGCGGTATTTATAATCAGTTTGAGATATCTGGCTGCAGGCACTGATTAGATGTTCTACAGTCTCATCTTCCTGATCGCATGATCTGCATTTGCTGTTATTATTGATGTTCAAAATTTTTGTTTTCATTGCGTTAGTTTGTAATGCCTGTTATTGAGCTGCTAGAATAAATCTTTCCGTTTCTTTTTAATATACCCATATAGCCATTACCATGTCTTGTTTACATCAATTTTGTCCTCAGTATCTCGAATAAATTGGCCATGGATGGGTTTATTTTTCCAGCGCACATATCGGTTATTTTGTTTTTCCTTTTTGTAATCGGATTTGTTTCCTGTTCCTTTTAGAAGGTCCTCTTGTGTAATTTCTCGAAGCATTGGCTTAGAGCTATTGTCGATGTAACTTCTTAAGCAAATTTCTTCTTCTTCCACAGTGTGCCTCACATACAGTAGATAACATCCGCCTATTCTCCTTGCTAGCTACAACAGGTTCACATCACTTCGTGGATGTAATGCATGATGCATAGTCATTAATTTTCTAGTTTTGCGTCCAGTTTGTCCAGGTCTCCTTTTGTCCAATCGCTTATGCCAGCTGTGTATCGGATCACTGGCAGAGCTCAAGAATTCATTGCTCTAATTGTGTTTAATTCATTTAGTTTGGTTTTCAGAATATTTCTAACTCTTTTGATGTATTCTGATGCTGCCAGTTGTTTAACTTTCGAGTGGAGAATATCACTGGCTTCTAATATTCCTAGGTATTTATAGTGTTCATCAACAGGCAGCATTATCTAGGATTATCCCAGATTGACTTCCAAAATTTGAATGTTTCTTCTTTTCCGGGTGAATGATGGTTTGCATTTGTATTTCTCTGGAAAGACTGAAAGAACTGACGTTGGTTCTGTCGAAAATGCATATTTTGTACATACTGGTTTATTCTTGCTTGATATCTTTTAATTTTCTGTGCAATCGCTATAATTATTTCTTTTAGTTCTTCAGTAACTTCAGCAATTGTTTTGTTGGTCAAATGATATGAGTTAATCAGTTGGTTTTTGATGTTATTACTTTTCAGCCGTCCTCTTTAAAACCCTTTGATCAAAATTAACATTATTAGTGTCATTAATTTTCCTCATTTAATGGATTAAATTGGGCGTTTATCTAAACTAAATTCCATTTTGATGTCCTGACTGAAAATACGAATTGTGTTCAGTAAATCGTTTATTTGCTTGACCGATTTTCCATATAACTTCAAGTCATCCATATACAACAGGTGGGAAAATTTAATATTGTATTTAGGAATTTCATATCCAAGTTGTGGTTTCTTCAAAACATACATAAATGTATTAAAGAAATATTAAAGAGCAATGGTGACAAGAAATCACCTTAGAAAATTCCACGTTTAATGCTGATATCTTCGAATCGTTCATTATTCACTATTAAAGTTGTTTTACATGAGTAAATAGCAGCAGCCAGAAAAGGAACATATGTTTTTGCTAATTTCAAATATTTGTAGTGATTTTAGGATCCAAGAGTGGGAGAGAATCGAATGCTTTCTTGTATTCTATTCATTCCATGTTTAAGGATCTGTTCTTTTGTTCCTCTGGAATTTTGAAAATTGCCTTTTTGTTGAATCGGATAAATCTGATTATCTGATAAGTAGTGGTATATGAAATTTGCTATGATTGCAGTGAAGCCTAAGCATAGTTGGTAGGCATGTTATTGCACGATAGTTACTTGGGTCTGCACCCTTATCCTTATCTTTCATGAAGAGAAAAGTGCGCCCAGATATCATCTAGTCTTCCACTGAGCCGGACTGCAACAAATAATTAAATTGTTCTGCCATTCGATCATGTAGAGTGGTTAGATGTTTTAGCCAAAATCCATGTAGTTCGTCTTTGCAGGCGCACTCCAGTTTTTTAATTTTCTAACTTGTGCGCTGACCATTTCTTTAGTGATAATGACATTTTGCATTTGTTTTTGTTTCATTTCTGATTCCACTTCCTTAATCCATGAGGCATCTTTATTGTGTTCAATAGGATTATCCCAGATTGACTTTCAAAATTTGAATGTTTCTTCTTTTCCGGGTGAATGATGGTTTGCATTTGTATTTCTCTGGAGAGACTGAAAGAACTGACGTTGGTTCTGTCGAAAATGCATATTTTGTACATATTGGTTTATTCTTGCTTCATGTCTTTTAATTTTCTGTGCAATCGCTATAATTATTTCTTTTAGTTCTTCAGCAACTGTTTTGTTGGCCAAATGATATGTGTTAATCAGTTCGTTTTTGATGTTATTATTTTTCAGCCGTCCTTCTTTAAAACTCTTTAAGTTGCTCAGACCAGCTCGAAGTTTGTTGACTTTTCGTTCCAATCGGATTTTCCATGGTGCAGATTGTTTCATCCTCGGCTTTTGCTCTTGCGATTTGCAACCAAGCTTCACTGGAACGATATAGCTGTGCTGTATAGGAGCTGATTTGTTTCCTTTATACTGTTGGGTGTGATGGTTTTAATCACAGCATTTGGGTCTGAGAAAAGCTGTTTTAGCTTAGATTTATGTAAAGCTTTTAATGGAGTTCGTATTTAATTAAAAAGCGTTTAATGGCCATTTATGGAGTTCGTATGTTCCAATACAGTGGCGCTCGTTACTTGAAATCGTGATGATACTGCAATCGAAATATACATACACACTGTAGGTACAGTGTATACGTGTTTGGATAAAATATCAAAATTTATGGTAAAAATTAAAAAAAATGAAACATGAAAAATTGTTTATTATCGATAAAATTATAGATTGGTATAATTTAAAATTACTTAAAAATAAAATATATTCTTCTTGTTTTGTTTCATGAAAAAATATTGTTTATTATCGATAAAATTAGACAGTTTAATATAACTGAAAATTACTTAAAAATAAAATCCATTCCTTTAATTGTAATTAAAATGAATGGAATTACAATTTTTGGACATTACAATTAAATCCTTTAATTGTAATGTCCAAATATTTAAAGAGTCGGAGTAAACACGATAAGCACTACGAACACTCTATTACTGGAGCAAACTGTATATAAATAACAGTGGAACTGCGCGACGGAGAGTGCCCCATTATGCTAATAGTTCGCATCTCGCTATGACGTGCATATGGTTGCGCGCGTAGCAGTATGACACTGTGGTAAACACAGTGCTGCTAGCGTCCTTTGCCCTCCGAAGTGCTACAAGATGGATTTTTTTTTTTTATTTATAGAAAATAACAGAATTGTATAGGATTGTTGATGATAAAATTAAATATTACAAGCAAATATAAATAAATTAATAAATATATTTATATATCGAGAAAAATTGGGGGTTTGTAGTGTCTATGCACGAGTCGCCCCTGTTCTAATATCTCTCACTTCATTTTACACTGCACTTCTGTCAAAACAATCTGAGGTATGTCGTCAGCTTGATGGTTACTGAGTTGAATTCCAAAGTTTGATGTAACTACCTCCTGATGATTTGCTGTTACCGGAGTGTTGGTTTATTACGTAACTCTTGCAGCTCAAGATCAGTAAATATTTTGTTACCGAAAATGAAATGCTTTGGTCTATAAGGCTTTATTCTGTTATTGCAGATTATGGGAATTTTTGTTTCCAAATTAAATGCATACGTTTTCTGAAACCTCGTATTTCTGGTGTTGATCGGTAAAAAGATTTCATAACTTCTCTGTTTTCTTCTACAGTTCATTTGTTACGTTTGGTTTCTTTCAGTCGCTTTTCAGCTTCCTACCCTGATTGCCCAGCAAAGGAGAATGGTGACAAGAAATCACCTTGGAAAATTCCACGTTTAATGCTGATATCTCCGAATCGTTCATTATTATTATTATTATTATTATTATTATTATTATTATTATTATTATTATTATTATATTCAGTTACTAGAGTTCAGAATGAAAAGTAGAAGAACAGTTTTGTATATATATATATATATACAAAATATATATATATATATATATATATATATATATATATATATATCTTTGATTTGCAGTCCAGCAGTGCCTAATTCGAACCTTATAAAATTCAAGGACACAGTCACATATAATAATTATTATTATATTATTATACGGCATCTCCATTAGTAGTCAGTAGATTCATCGTGGGAAAGCCAAACCATCTGCACAATATCTCTCATACATTTTCTTGAACTCATTGACAGACGAAGCACTCACGACTGGATCATACAACACATTCCATCCATTCACTACTCTCCAAGCGAAAAATCTAGACCTCACACCCTTCTTTACGACACACTTACTTAATTTTCAGGGATCACCTCCTGTTCTTTCACAATTAGTTCACTACTGCAATATTTCCCCTGTCTTAATCTTATAGAAACATTTTAGTTACTTTAATGTTCTATCATATCCCCTCCTTTTTTCTATCAACCATAAGTGACAAGCTCTCAATCTATCAATATAGGAACATTTCTTACATCATTTACCAACTTGGTCATCACCTCTGGATGTCTTCTAGCACTTCCTCATCTTCAAGAAATCCAGGAACTAAACTTAAACAAAGTAATCCAGATGTGGACTTATCAATGCCTTATAAGGAGGAATAATTACTTCTTTATCTCTGAATATTAACATCAACTTCGATAACCAATAATCCTATCAGCTATCTTTGACATCTTAGCAATATGTCCTCTGAACTTAAACCTAGCAGTCTATCCCCCCCACACACCAAGTCCCTAGCCTAATCAGTTTCATGTAGTAGTTCCATCAATGCAGTACACAGTTTGTAATCTGTTAATCTCAAAATTTTACACTTTACGAAACTTTACACTTTTCAACATTGAACTAAACTCCATTATCTTTTCTCATACTGCCAGTTTATTTAAATCATCCGGCAAACTCTCTACATTAGTTTAATTATTTACTACGCATATTTAAGCCACAACGCAAAACCAATACAGTAATAAAATACATGAATAAAGAAATAAAAGAAAAGATAAAAATACAAACAATAGATTTAGAAAAATGGGTGACCTATTTCCAAAATCTCTGGACAGATGAGAACAATGAAATAAAATTTTATAAGACAAAGAATGACCTAACAGACAATATCACAATGTCAGAGCTAAAAATACAATAAAAAAGATGAAAAAATAGAAAAACATCAGGAGAAGACAATATAAATATAGAACTATACAAAAATGCAGGTGAAAAATTTAATGAAAGATTTCTGAAATTTTTTAATATGGTTTGGATGTCTGGAAAAACTCCCAACTCCTTGAAAAAAGCACTGGTTATCCCAATCTATAAAAAAGGAAAAAAAAAAGATAATTGCAATAACTATAGGGAAATTAGTCTGCTGAATACAGGATATAAAATATATGCAGGAATATTAAAAGAGAAACTAAGCAGCATTGTAGAAGACAAATTACTAGAAGAACAAAATGGTTTCCGAAAAGGCCGATCCTGCATAGATCCAATTTTTACTTTAAAATTATTAATAGAAAAGAGAAGAGAATTTCAAAAAGACACACACGTGGCCTTTATTGATTACGAAAAAGCCTTTGACAAAATTAGTAGACAAAAATTGTTTAAAATATTAACCAATTTAAACATACCAAACCGACTTTTACAATCCACTCAAGAAATATATACAGGAAATAAAATAGCAGTTAAATTAGAACACATCTCAAAATGGAAAGATATATCAAGAGGAGTACAACAACTTGTACAACAACCCTCTCACCTCTGCTTTTCAATATCATCTCATATTTCATCTCATTTCATCCACTTGATAATGGGTTGAGTCCACTAAGAAGAAAGGTTCTCCACTTATCGCGATCTTTAGCCATCTCACTCATGACTCTCTAGCTGGTAGATGGGAATGTTCTTTCAGCAACTTTATCCAAGTACTTCTTGGTCTGCCTCTAGGTCTTTTTCTTCCTATATATCCATTCAGAGCTAAATATGGGAGGCTATGAAGGGCCATTCTCTGAATATGACCAAACCATCTCAGTTGATGCTTAATGATTGTGTCTATTATATTATCTGGGAAGTTTAAATCTGTTCTGACTTGATCAATAGTCTTGTGTTCCATCCAGTGGGTGTTATTAATTTTTGAGGCATTTCATTTCAAATGCTTGAAGTTTCTTGATTGGTTGTTGAGTTAATCTCCAAGCTTCTGAAGCATAAGTAGCCATTGGGATAACAACTGTTTTATATAATTTTAATTTTAGACTCGTTGGGATTTTTTTATTTTTCCATATTTTGTTTAGTTTATTCATGTTGGTCTAACATAGGTTTAGCCTGTGTTTTACTGTTTCCATATCGTTGAGGTTACTAGTTATAAGATTGCCAAGATAAACATATTTATTAACTTGTTCCAGAAGATGATTTTCGAGATTTATACAAATATTTCTTCTTCTCTATCTATCTTCATTACTTTTGTTTTATGATGATTTATTTTCATACCATAAGTTTTACAAGATTCATTTAAAATATCAAGTTTTTTCTAGCTGTGGTTTAGAATCTGCTAAAATAACGATATCATCCGCGAATTTTATGTTATTAATGTTGGTACCATTGATTTTTACACCTGGTTCATCAGCTATGGTTTTACAAACTTTTTCTTCTAGGAAGATGATAAAGAGTTGAGGTGAGAGAGGGCATCCCTGCATTACACCTTTCTCGACTCTGAAATCCTCGGTTTTCAATATGCATATATAAATAAAATTATAACAATCTGGAAACAGTATAACCCATTTGGTATACAAATGACCCCGCAAATGAAGATACATACACTACTATTTGCAGATGATCAAATAGTATTAGCTACACCAGAAGATGATTTACAAAGATCATTAAAATCATTAAATGATATCTCAAAACAGTATAACATGGCAATATCTAAAGAAAAAATAATAATGGAATTCAAAGGAGAAAACCCAATAAGAAGTAAAATATAGATAAGAAATAAAATACTACAACAAGTAAACACGCTCAGATACTTGAGATGTGATCTATCATACGAAGAAGAAAAAGACATAGACACTAAAATATCAAACTTTGTCAAAGTAAATCGCATAATAAATAATATATTTAAGCCATCCCTAGTACAAAACACACTAGAATCAGACTATATAATGTCTTGTCAACACCATCTCTACTAATACGGAAGCGAAACATGGGCCATGAAAAGGAAAGATGAAAAACGAATTCAAACAGCAGAAATGAAGTTCCTCAGATAAACAGCTGGATATACCAAGGGAGACCATAAAACAAATGAAAAAATCTTACAATCCCTGAAAATAAAACCAATTAACTACTACATAAGACAGTATAAACAAAAATGGCTAGAACATTTAAATCGAATGGACAACAGCAGACCACCAAAAATATACAGATATAAAATAAGGAGAAAAAGAAGAATCGGAAGACCAAGAAAGAGATGGGATGAGACCGGAATAGGCCACTTGGCCTAAATTCCATGTTAGGAAGAAGAAGATTTACTAAGCTTCCCAAACTATGCATCATTAGCAAAAACTGAATATCCTCCCTCAAATCTTTTGCTATATCAGGGGCGAATACTGGTCTTGAAATTCACGCTTGCTCTTGTTATCATTCAGGGAATGAGAAATGTGATTGAAGTCTGATTAGCGGAATGATGAATTTCCATTTAAAAGTATGTACTGTATTTAGAAATTTATGTACATTTAATCATACAAATACAATATTTATTTTACTAATGATATTCTATCTTTTTCAATTTACCTACTTGAATACAAATTCTACCCTAAGGTTCTTCTTTATGAACTGGCCAATAACATCTTCATAAAAAGTTTGTTGTAACTTAATTTTCCCAAGCAATACGCACACTTGTAAAGGCTGGCTGAAGCTCACTGGCTAGAGCTACTTTGACTGCGTAATTGGCCTGTGGGTAAGCAACAGGGTGAGATGACGTGGAGGGAGAGGAAATTGCTATGCATGCGCATGAAATCACAGTGCTGAAGCGAGGACCTGGATGCTCCCACAACCGAGCAAGCCAAGGTACCTTTGACGAGCAAGCATCGGCCTTCGATACACAACTCAAAGCTCAATTATTGCCGCGCAAGCTTAAAACGTCTTCTGTCTACAAAAATAAAAGCCTAAATGGAATGCTTATAAATGCATGCATTTATTAACAAATAAATATTACTTCTTTCTCAATTAATGAGCTTGTGCAGCAAGCATGGAGAATTCGCCACCGTGCTATATCATTAAGTACAAATTAGAGTACTGGTCGTAGAACAGAGCCCTGCGACCGTTCTCTAGCCACGATCATTTACCTTGATTCTATTATATCATACGTCAGTCTCTGATGTTTATCAGCCTTCTCCCGTTCCTAGCACCAGTCTCATATTTATTCCCATTTGCTCCAACTTTTACCATGTTGTATTGTCAAATGCTTCAAAAGTCCAGTATCATGGTGTAGCCATTTCCATGATCGAATTTTATTGTCACCTTATTATAAAATATGAATAGATTACTGTGGCAGGACTTATCTTTTACAAAGACATGCTGCACCTTATAAAGTATCGTATTCCTGTTCACCTATTCCAGAAGTTTACTTTTAACCAACTTTTCAAGTACTTAAACTTCCATTTCAGAGATATTGATTGGTCTACTTCTTTCTCAGAACCACCTTTATGTAATGGAACTATCTCATCCTATTTCCGCTCTCTTGGAACCCTCCCAGAAGAGAGACAGATTAAGCAACTTCCTCAGAGGCACTGCAATTCAATTCCATAGCATGCGAACTGATCTATCCTTCATGCCCACTACTGTATTCGCATTGATATTTTTTCATATACGGAATGCCTCCAGTTCACGCACCTCAATGCTCACATCAGTAATTGCAAACACATCACCTCGATGATATTTCCTTGTAAAGTGATTACTTAGTAACTGAACTGTTTCTTCAGCTTCTGACACTTTCCTACCATCAGCAGTAAGAACGTTACCTCTCCATAATCATTTTTTTCTCTTACATGATACGTAGAGAAGAAATTGCTTGGATTTACTTTATCCTGCTTAGCTAATTTTCTATGAAAATTGGATATAGCCCTCCTTACCCCATTTTGTTACCCTTCCCGTTTGTGATTTATGTCGCTCTTGAGAATACTGATTATTTTTCTGTTTATGTTCCTTCCCCAATGCTTCCTCTTTCTCTTTCTCTCTCTCTCTCTCTTTGTTTTTTAGCTCCTGTTTTATATGCTGCGCACGCCCTTAATCCTTCTCGATTTATTCTCCTGACACTGGATGTGCAGTCTAATATTGTCTTGGTCAAACAATCCCTGACCGTTTCGCATGCGCTAATGACATTTATTCCATGTAGCTGCTTAAGCCATGGCATTGCTGAAAGTTGACAAGTAAGTTTGTCATAATCGTCAGTTTGTCGTGCCACATAATTCCTTTGTTGACTGAAAATTCCACAACACTTAACGACCTCTCCGAGCAAGAAGAAATCGTCACTATCCTCGATTTTAGGTACAGTCGCTACTATAGTTATAGATAAATCTTTTGATGCTATTACTTGATCCAACTCCCGAAATCCGGTGGCCTCTTCTTCCTTAAGGAAGAAGAGGCCACCGAACTAATTACCTGAAACATTTCGATGGCCTCTTCTTCGCGTGCTGTTTCAGGTAATTAGTCCTTAGTAGGTGTATAAATTCCATTTCCGTTTTTCCATGTGCATTTTCTTCCTTCTATTAAAGTTACATGCATTGGTGAGAGTTTGCTAGTCGCAGATGATGCATTACAGGATTAGAATGTGAAGGGTTTAGTATTTACAGAGAAGATAGGATGGGGTGAGAATGGGTAATCATTATCATCATATCCTTTCAACCATCCCCTCTCTAGGACGGGCTGAGTTCCCTCATTACCGAAGGAAATACTAGCAGATAACTTGCAGCGAATGAGAATAGGCGATGGAGGGAGGGAAAGATGGTTGTTCATTTGAAGACGTTTGGTTCAAGATAAAGGCTAGTAAAACAAAATATACAGCTGAGTGTTGCTATAGGCTAGGGATTCCCATTGATG